>NC_051071.1:34828029-35174029 GCF_004664715.2 Peromyscus leucopus | reverse complement strand
GATTGCTGCTTGTTTCTATATTCCCAGAGTAGCTCAGTCTCAAGTGATAAGTATCTTCTTGACATGATTCCTTATTGAGTGGATCCAGAGAGGAGGGGAGATGGAGTGGAATCAGAGGAATAGAAGGAGGGGAAAATGTAATCAAGACATATTATTTGAGAAAATATTCTATTTTCAAAAAACAAAAAAAAGCATTTTTTTTTAAAAACTGATGTCATATTATAGCAGTCCAAGATATGGGGAGTGGGGACAGTTGCTTACTTTTCTCCTTTCAGTGACAATAGAGAATGATCCAGAATGAAAAATAGCCTGAATGTTAGCTAACTGAGGAAAGTTTGTTCATGTAGTGTTAGGTAGTATTTAAGCTTACAAGCTATCATTATATTCGTTGACCTAAAGTGACATTAAAATTGTATTTATAATAAAGATGCAAAATAACAATTATAAATGATTTGCAAAGATATTCCACATGTACATCTAAATTTACATGATGAAGAAAAAAACACCTGATAGCATGCAAGTAGGTATTAATACTCGTCAATTTTCACCAACCTCTGAGAACAAAGTTCCTTCAATGGCTGAAATGGGCTGTGTTTTTTGTTGTAGTATTTGAGAGAGCTATAATAAAACAATTTAGAAGAAAATATAGTTTTATTTCATAAGCACGCATCAGGTTTGTAAAATTGTGACGTTTGGGATGTAGAGTCTTATGTTCTATTGCAATTGTTGGTAGCCTATTTCTACGCAGTTCTTAGTGTTATAGTCAATAAGTAGCAGAAATAAAAAGCAGCTAAGCTGACTATTGGAGGGAAACATAAGGAGAGTGATCTGAGGTTTTCCTTCTATCTCTTAAAGCCCTAGGCACATTATCTGGTACTCTTTTCTTCTCTTTGGTGATGGATTTAATTTCATTGATTTAGAATTACCTCATCTCTGTATTACTCACCCACAGGTCTTAAAGGGTCTCAAAAGTTTGGAAATGATAACTTTTTATTGAGTCCTTTCTCCCTGGAATGTAATTAGTAGCTGTAAACTAGTAGAGATATACTTGTATTTGCTTAGTTGTGTGAGAATGAAATAAAAAAGGAGGGAAAGATCAAAGTGTGCAGCGCAATACCTGATGAGCATGTGATGGTTAACAAACACCATCTCCTACTCCCCCTTCTCCTTCCAGCCCTCATACTCTCGCTGCCTTGTCCTGCGTACTGCTCTCTTCTCAAGTTCCGATACCACATTGAGGCAACAAAAAGGTTACCCAGCTATTTATCAATTCCTCACCTCCCTGCAGAGATTTCCTGGCAGCATTTCAGCCCCTGGTGGGAGAGCCACAGCCTTTGGCTCTGCTCGCAGAATGGCCAAAGAGCACATCTGGATTGAGCATTTCATTTCCAATCCAAACCTGCTTGTATTAACGCTCTGTCATTCTTAATCTATACTGGGTAACATGTAGACGGCTAGGTTTGTACTCACTAGAAAAAGACAAAGCATGACATTGTTGAGGCCATACCAGCAGGGGGTATAATTCTTTGTAAAGCTATATAATATGTTCCAAACACATTGCAGCTGTTGATAGCTTTTATTACATTTGCAGTTAGGGACCTTATTATATTTGCAGGAAAGATTTATTATATTTACTTTTATTGCTACAGCAGTTTGGGATATTTTTGTATTTGTCATGAACTTGCTCCATTTATGCTCCTTGAGTTCATATCTTAAGTTTGCTACATGAGCAGGCTATGAATAATTTCACCTGTTGTCATTACACTTGCAGTCAATTTTCATTACCACCCCACTAATATTTCACAGTGTCTGCAGGTGCTGCATATTACATTAGTGGTTTGAATATTTTAAAGTCAGCAGTAATGGAGCAGAGCAATCAGCTGAAGAAAGGGCACAGAACCCATCAAAGGCTCAAACTCTTGGCAGATGGAGGGAGCACACTGGGCTACGGGATCGGCAGCCTGTGATCAGCAGCCTCATTTACAAGGACGTGTCCAAATGACTTAAAACTGAGTCAATCTGACATGTTCAGGCTCATGCACTACAAATTCTCTGCATACCTTATTGCTTTAGAATTCTAACACCCCTCTATTGATTATCTAAATAAAGATAAGAAACCAACATCAAATTTATGAAAAACTGACATTTACAGTGGTGTTCCTTGCCTGAACCATTTCAACTTTAAAAGCTATAAGATAACCATATAAAAATCACACAGCAGATCAACTTAAGACCAATTCTCACACCTGCTCTGACATTTAGGGATGAGTCTGCCACCTCGAAATTTTTTACTAGAATTTGGCAGCTCAGCCACAACCCTAGCCTCCCCACCCCACTCATAACTACCGTCCTCTGTTAATAACTGGAACATTTGACGCAAACCTGGGTTTGATGGTATGTGACTCATTACTGCAGTTAATGACACCAGCAAGAGGCAATTTGAGGAAAAGGAAACCTGGAATAATTAGATTATATGCTGGAAGCAGCAGCTGCAGCAGGAAAGTAATAATCATAGTAGAAGCTCATGTTTATTGAGTGTTTACTGCTTACTAGGCAAAATTGTTAAGTTCCTTATACACATTAATTAAACTTTATAACCACCCTATGAGATGTTGACAATAACTAGCCCCTTTTACTGAGGAGAAACTGAATCACAGGTGGCAAGCACCTTCAACAAAGGCACAGAAGTAGGATAGAGAGAGCAGAGTGAGGCAGGTTTAAACTCGGATGGTTTAATTCTAAATCCTGGTGCCTGATGTCCTGGTTTCTGGTAATCTGAACTCCACAATCAAATGTATTTATACTTAGTTATTAAGCAGTCTGTGTAACATGCTATGCTCACTGAACTTTCTTCAGACATATAGAAGACTCTATATAACCCAATATTTCAACAAGTAAAGTTCTTTCCAACTAGTGGAGAATCCACTACTTTACAGGGGTAGTTTTCTCTTGCAAGCTGTTATTGTGTTGTAGTCATAATTCAAATGCAAATAACATGTCTACATCATCCTCACAGTTACAAACCACACAGTAAAGGATTTGTCTAATGCACAAAATAATGTATGCTAAATATAGTGGATGAAAGTAGGATCATTCTTCAACCACTGGGAGACAAAGTTCTCGAACGCAAGATACTCCACAAAGTGTCCCTTTGTTTTTAAAAAAGGCTTTTACTACTAAAAGCAACAGAAACATAAATGAAGATAACTTATTAAATGTAAGAAATCTAGGGCCTAATCTCCAAGTATAATTCTAAGCAGAGGCTCTTTTGATATGATTTTGATACCAAGGCAAAGCTCAATGTTATGTTCTATTTTTTTTCTCTCTGTCACCTGTAGCTAACAGCAAAGTTTATTGGCACAACAAAGGTTCTATGCCTATTCTTGAAGCAAAAACTCAGTGACTGCCTGAGATAAAAATTGGCCATACCTGAGTCTCATGCATGCCTGCCCCCAGAGGTGGGGCAGGGCCACTCTCACTCTATAAACTGAGATGGGAGAGGATGAGTTTAATGGTTAGACCATGGCTCTGCTGCTGCTGCAAGGAGAATTGATGGAGAGAAGGCTGTTTGCTATCACAGAACAGAAAAGTAAGGAAATCCCACCTGGTCAGAAGCCAGGAAGAGGTAGAAAATTATTTTGTAACTCCAATTTTTGAAAGTTTGACTCTCTTGAAAGTCTTGCTCTGTGGTTTGGTTTACATGTCAGGCACGTTTTTTGTTTACTTTTGTTTTTTTTTCTTTTTTAGATAATAATATAATTACATCATTTCCCATTGCCTTTCCCCCTTCCAAAACCTCCTACACACTCCTCCTTGATCTCTTTAGAATTCATGGTCTCTTTTCATTAATTGTTGCTACATGCATATATAGATATACATATATATTCTTCAATGTAAACTGCTCAGTCGGTATAATGTTACTTGTATGTATGCTCCATGTAAAATCACTTGGTTTTGAATAACATATTGATATATTTTTCCCTGGGGAAGACTATTTTTCCCATTCTCAGTATTTTCTGACACAGTCTTACAACAAACCCCCTGATTCCCTGGCTCTTAAAAATCCACTCACCACAGCTTCTGCAATTTTCCTGAGCCTTAGGTGCATGTGGGAGTTGTTCTGTAGATGTATTTATTGAGATGGGGCTCTACAACTCTGCATTTTAATTGGTTGTGGGTTTGGGTAATGGCTTTTTTCTGTTGCAAAGACAAGTTTCCTTAAATTGGGGAGAAGATTATACTTCTCTGTGTGTAAAGGACAAATAGTTAAGAGTGAGTGTAGTTAGGGATTATGTTCACTTAGTAAAGTGAACAGCAGGTTCTTCTCCAAAATCTATGACTTCAATAGGTAGTTGGCTTAGTTTCCTGTACCAGACACAATTTCCTTCCTGAGGAGCAGTTTTAAGACCATGTAGAGAGCTGTTCATTATAACCAAGGCATGTGTACCACTAGTTTACCTGTACGGTTATCATACCATGCTGGTTTTTATTGTCGTTCACGGGTATCATAGCTGGGTAGGACAGTTGATTGCTTCCCTCCCTCCTTTGGAAGCTTGTATGGTGTCTTCTGGTCTAATAAGTTAAGGGTTTTCTTTTCTTGTGGTTTGGAAAAGAGAGGAAATATGAAAGATGCACATAGCAATAGATCTCAGGTAGCTGGGGAACAATGGTAGCAAAATGTAATGACATGAAGCAGGAAGCTGGGTATTCTTGTGACATCCACACTCAAGAGAACAGCAAATGAGAGCAGGTCATAAAACCTCAAATCCCAACCCCAGTAACATGCATCCTCCATAAAGTCTATACCACTAAGAAGCTTCATCACCTTCCCCAACAGCACTACCTGCTGGTGACCAAGTGTTCAAATTGATGACCATGTGGAAGACATTTCATGTTCATACTATAGCAGTTATTAAACTCTCTCAAAACTAATGATTTTCAAGTCTTTTTAAGGCCCAAGCAATACAGCACTTTGATCTAGAAATATTCAGCCCTCTAATTCACTTAAGAAAATATTGTCTACTGGAGAGCACAGAGGTAATTATCCAAACCTCTACAGAGCCAAGTGGTCTGGAAAGAAACCTCCCTCCCCTCACTCTGAATATGGCCCCCACTCCCTACTACCACATGATTAGATGCGCTGACCCAAATGAGTGTCAAGGCTGTTTTTTTTTTGAAACAGTGTTTCAATAGTGAATATCCTATTTACTATCCTAAGAAATTAGCATATTCAAATTATCATCATCACCATCAAAATAAGACAACTGAGGGAAAAAATCATGCCAGCTGCACATTTCTAAGAACATCTACTTTGATGCTAGCATGCAATTAATGAACATTAGTTTCTCAGATTATTAGACTTCCCAGTTCCTCATTTAAGAAACGATGTTTGCAATCATAATGGCATTTGCTCATAGACTAGCATCCATATTTTCTGCTCCTATTTGACAAGGTAGATCTATCTGCTCAGTTCAGGAAGAGAATATCAGTAAGTTCACTTACCTGAATATTGGGAGCCATGGTCTCTGTTACCTCAGTATCAGAAAAGTGGATAGTTTGATTCTTCTTTTCTCTGTCTCCTGAATTTCACTTATTTTTGAATTAATACTGAAAAGAAAATTGTTACTCATTAAGCTCTGCCAAAATCTAATATGTGACACATGGACTGAGAACCTTGAAAAAAATTAAATAGAAGTTTAAAGAACAAAAATATCAGAAGGAAAGAATTTGGCTGGTAGCTTTATTATTAAGGCTTTGGTGTTGCCTAAGTAGAATTTTGTCCTTGGCAGATCATTATGGATTATGGAAGTATTGTTCACAGGCAAGTGGCTTCATTGATATACATAAGGCTATTTTTATTCACTTACCTTGTACAAAATAAAGACCCCTTGATCTTTAGCAAACAGCTTTGCAAAGACCTTGGCAGAATGAGACCTAAGTGAGTGGTCCATGATGCCCTTGGACTCTTTAATGCTCTGACTTGATCTTGACCTATAAAAGTAGTATCTTGACTTTGTAGAAGTCTGTGAGACAGAGATTATATGAGCAGTGTTAATGATATTAAAATGAAATAGTACAGAACTGAAAATATCCTAGTGGGAATTACTTTATGTTATTCCCAAAGCAGACAGGAGAGAAAGGCAGTGTACTTTAGTGAAGCCAGAGTGTGTGCTGTGCCATCAAGTCTTGGAAAAGACACTTCCCTGTTGCTGGAGGGCTTCTCTCCAGGTTCCCCAAGCCCCGCAGTCCCACAATCCACTTATAAAATAATCACTCAGACGCTTATATCACTTATAAACTGTATGGCCATGGCAGGCTTCTTGCTAACTGTTCTTTTATCTTAAATTAACCCATTTTCATAAATCTATAGCTTGCCACGTGGCTGGTGGCTTACCGGCATCTCTACATGCTCTTCTCCTGGCGGTCGCTGCAGTGTCTCTTTCCTTCTTCCTGTTTCCCCAATTCTCCTCTCTCTTTGTCCCGCCTATACTTCCTGCCTGGTCACTGGCCATCAGTGTTTTATTTACATAGAGTGATATCCACAGCACTTCCCCACAGAAAAACTACCTGGTAGACACTTTTTGAGGTTAGTGTCTTAGTTAGGATTTCTCATGCTGTGATGAAATATCATTCCCAGAGGCAATTAAAGGAGGAAAGGGTTTAATTTGCTTTCACTTCCACATCACAGTGTATCATAGAAGAAAGTCAATGAGAAAATCATTGCAGAAACTTGAAAGCAGGAACTGAAACCAAGGCCATGGAAGAACACTGCTTACTGGAACACTCACTCCTAGAAAGCTAGGTTTGCTTCTTAATACCATCCAGGAAAAACAGCCTGGCACCACCCACAATGAGCAGAGCCCTCAAAGAAAAATCACTAACTAACAAACTAATAATACCACAGGCCATTCTGGTGTGGGAATCTTCTTAATTGAGGTTCCCTCTTCCAGAATAATTCTAACTTATGTCAAGTTGACATAAAACCAGCCAGCATAGTCTGATAATTAATTTTAGCATTAGATCTGAACTAACACAAAGTAGAATAGCTTATGGCTTGAGCAAGAACTCTAAAATCTGAAACATTCAGTTATATGAAGGAAGAGAGGTTTCCTAAAGGCCATACATAAACTCATCAAGATAAGGCTCCTACGTTTTATTAATGAACAAATGAAAAGGTTGAACTGATTAAGAGAATTGATAAAGGTGACATTTCTATCTTTGCCTAACTCCCATTTCTGTCTTTTCTTGCTGCTTAAGAATTCAGGTAGGAATCGCAGACATATTAAGTTATTCAAACAGTAATAAATTACATTTTCTTTTAGCTTTTCAATTTTGAGAGTTTTTTTTTCTATCTTCATCTCACCTCAGTATGACAGTCACATATACAATCATTCCTATGACTAGAGGATCAAAAGAACAGCAACAGGCGTCCTAGGAACAGAGACAATACAACTGACAGGGTTCCTAGCTGTGAAAGACAATGAAGAAAGTAGCTATGCTGCACTGGAGCCTTGATTAACTCGACCACTGTAATTAGTTGAGAGTAAGGACTAGAGAGAGAGGCACCGGGGATAAGACAAATCCTGGTTAAATTTAAGTTGATGTTTACTTCTTTATATCATGTATCCAAATTTGTAAAACAAGATTGCTAATTGTTTGATCCTACAACTTTCATCATGAATGACAGGTAAGATATTCTGTGGGAAAGCATCTTTGAAAAGTGGAAAGCCCATTTAAAGCTTAACTCTTTCAATGAAACAATTATGCAAGAGAATGAAAAGGAGGAAAACTCTGTTTTTTTGCTCTGAGTGATCTAGTAGTGTTTAGCATATATTAATAAGAGTGAGAACTATAACAAAATGACAGAGTTAATGGCGTCTAAAGAACATACATTTATTTGTCACAGTTATAGAGGCTGAGATGTCAAGACTAGGGTGTGAGCAGATTGTGTTTCTAGGGAGGGCACATTTCCTGAGTCAAAAGAAAGTTGCCTTTTGTCTGTGTCCTCACAGTGACTAGTTGGGATGATGCAGCAGGTAGAAAAAAGAATTGTGTGCTGTAATTGAGAAAACAAAAACAAAAACAAAAACTACTGTATTTGGCAGCTGTCTCCTATTTAGGAAAGGAGTTAGGCATTATTGAAATAAGGAAACTCCAGTCTTGGGACCTCTATCTATCTACTGATAATCAGGGTACCAATTTTGTGGTTCAAAATCCTTGTATCCAAATAGCTTCTTCCAACTGTATCAGAGATTAAGAAAACCAGATACCTTCCTATTTCTCATGGGCACGTTGATGAGGAGTCTGCGTCCTCAAAAGTCCCCAGCTTCATTATACCATTTGAACTATAGCTTTGATCCCTCTAATGGGTTTTTCTAAAGAATCTTAGGGAAAAACCTTTTTTAATTGGGAGATCCAGTTTATGAAGATTTGAGAAGGGAGAAAGGTCACCCTGACTCATGTATATGCCACCCATTTCCCACATAAGAAAACTTAGAATCCGCTGTGTTGCTATTTCTTCTTTCAGAAAGCCCACTCTGAATCCCTTTGAAATACACTGGGCACCAATAACCACCTAATTGCTATGTAGTTATTGAAATAAGTTCTGATGTCTGTTACAGATTACCTTGATTACAGGCAGTCTTAATTGGGAGATCCATACCACCCTTTCTAAGGTTCAAGGACTATCAACGAAGGAGTAGGAAGGGTATAAGAACTGGAAGAATGGGAGACATGCACTGAAAAGCTATGTTGTATGAGCATAGCATGATCAAGTCATTCATTAACTCACAGCAATTGTGGTTGCCTTCATAAGGCCTAGAAGGGACCTGGTTGTTAAACATTCAATTTTATGTGGGGAGGGGCTGATGGGTCCAGCTTCACCCAAAAAAGCTGTTGGCTGTCCAGAGCTTCTTGGGGAAAGGAATCATTGCCTTCAGTGATGCAGCAACTGATGAGTGCCAGAGTAGCAGTAGATGATGTCACATCCACAGTCAAGCTCAAAGCCCTGGCTAAACCTACAAAGAAAAACAAAAAGACAAGGAAAAGGTGAGATGAGAATTGGATATTTAGGGGTGGTTAGGGTGGGAGAAGGCTAAGAGAAGAAGGGATGAGTGTGACCAGAACATAACACATATATGTATGAAATTGGCAAAAAATAAATTACAATTTAAAAATTCCAGTAGTTGAGCCTTTATAATAGCTCAGTGGATGATGGCATTTGTTGCCAAGCTTGACCACCTTAGTATTGTCAGATATTTATGGTAGACAGAGAGAGCAGAGTCATCAAAGTTGGCCTCTGAACTGTGTGTGTGCACCATGGAATGCGTGGATCCACATACATACTAGTTCAAAAGAAAAAGAAAGAAAGAAAGAAACCCCAGTAGTTACTGGAACGAGTTTTAAATCTAGAATTCTTAGTCTGCTTGCTGACATAACACAGTACCAAAGCCTGATAAGCTCAAACGACAGAAATGTACTTTCTCCCCAGTCTGAAGGCTGCAAATGTGAGCTCATGCTGGCTGCACACACTGCTGGGCTCTTATCACATGGGCCATTTTCCCAGCTGCCTCTCCTTATGTGCTCACCTGGTGTTACATGGTGAATGGCTGATGGAGTAAGACATCTCTTCATCTTAGAAGCATGTTGAATTAGGATTTTATCCTGATGACTTTAACCTTTAAGAATTAACCTCAAGGTTAATAAGGGCTAAGGGTAACTGTGAGGTTAATTTTCTACCTTAATTACTTCCTAAAAGGCTACGTAACACAACAAAAAAGCATTTGCTTTTTCAAGCATTCCAACTTTATTTTGGTCATCACGTTAAAAAGCAACAAAATATTTTATAGCAATTCTACTTTAAATACATTCTTACCTTATAAAAACTCCTTATAAATATATTTTATTACTACAAAGGTAAAATATTTTTTAGTGCTAAATTATGGTGGTTTTGATTTTTTGTTCTAAAATGTTTGAGGAAAAAAATCCGTTTTATTAGAAATAAAGTGTCATTTTTTTCCTTTTCTTTTATTTTAAAATACCATTCAGTTCTACATATCAGTCACAGATTCCCTTGTTCTCCCCCCTCCTGCCCCCTCCCCTTTCCCCAGCCCACCCCCATTCCCACCTCCTCCAGGGCAAAGCCTCCCCCAAGGACTGAGATCAACCTGGTAGACTCAGTTCAGGCAAGTCCAGTCCCCTCCTCCCAGACTGAGCCAAGTGTCCCTGCATAAGCCCCAGGTTTCAAACAGCCAACTCATGCACTGAGCACAGGACCCAGTCCCACTGCCTGGATGCCTCCCAAACAGATCAAGCCAATCAACTGTCTCACCTATTCAGAGGGCCTGATCCAGTTGGGGGCCCCTCAGCCTTTGATTCATAGTTCATGTGTTTCCATTCGTTTGGCTATTTGTCCCTGTGCTTTATCCAACCTTGCTTTCAACAATTCTCGCTCATATAAACCCTCCTCTCATTAGTCAAATGTTTGCCTTCTGTTTGGTGTTTAGCTCATGTAGTAAGGAGCATGTACTTTATGTAAAGCAATCTTATCCACATAGTAAAATGATTAAATTCACTGTTAATAAAATATGTATTAATTAAAATTTTCAAAGCAGTTTTAGAACTTAATGGGTTAAAAATGGCCCACATTGGAGTGGATAGAGAGAATGCTTCCAGGAGGGCTGGAGGAAGGGAGAAATTGAGATCAAACACACTGTACATAATTCTCACAGAACTAATAAAAATGAGGAAGAAAAAAAAGCAATTTTAATATCAGATAAAAATCTTAAAGGTTACATGATGATAAACTTTAAAAATTGCCTTTATGCGTCTCTTTTTATATTATAAAATAATAAGACTCATAAAATTCATTAGAATGTTCATAACGTGGACCATAGAAAACCTTTACCAGGAATACTTTATAAAAATATTGTTGATAATTTCTTCTCTATTGAAAAAGTAGGAGTTATCTAATTAAAATGAAGTGATGTACAATTTTGTTTACATAAAATTGATGTTGGTTAGAAAGCAAGTCTTGGCCTTCCAAGCATGAGAATCTGAGTTTGATGCCCAGAACTCATGAAAAATTTTAAGTGTCAGGTGTGATGATTCATACTTACCATTCTAGCATTGAGAAGATAGAGATTAGGTGATACCTGGGGCTCAATGGCCATATGCTGTATCCTACTTGGTAAGTTCAAGTCCAGTCAGAAACCTGTTGCAATAAAGGAGGGGGATGGTATCTGAAGAACAACACCTGAATTGTCTTCTGGTCTCCACATGCATATACATATGCTCATGTACTTCCACATGTATGTGTGTATTTAACCATAATAAAATACACACACATAAGCAAAATTTATGGAACCATTATAATAGGTATGAAGATTATTCAAAGTGAGAGATTACAACAAATAACAACTCAAATTTTGAAATTACTAAGTCCTCAAGATTATGAGAAATATACTCATAGACTATAACCTTCAAGTAAAATGTGGTTCTGCAAGAAAACATATATGCAAACACAAATGTGTACATAAATACAAGGCTATTAATAAGGAAGGTTCTAGATGAGTCCTCTATCATTTTTCCCTTCTTTTCTCTTCCTCCATCCCCCCATTTTTTCCTTTTATTTTATTTAACAATACCATTCAGTTCTACATATCAGCCACGGATTCCCTTGTTCTTCCCCCTCCTGCCTTCTTCCCCTTCCTCCCAGCCCACCCCATATTCCCATCTCCTCCAGGGCAAAGCCCGAGGACTGAGATCGACCTGGTAGACTCAGTCCAGGCAGGTCTAGTCCCCTCCTCCCAGACTGAGCCAAGTGTCCCTGCATAAGCCCCAGGTTTCAAACAGCCAACTCATACAATGAGCACAGGACCCGGTACCACTGCCTAGATGCCTCCCAAACAGATCAAGCCAATCAACTGTCTCACCTATTCAGAGGGCCTGAACCAGTTGGGGGCCCCTCAGCCTTTGGTTCATAGTTTATATGTTTCCATTTATGTTTGGCTATTTGTCCCAGTGCTTTATCCAACCTTGGTTTCAACAATTCTCGCTCATATAAACCCTCTTTTTTCTCTCTAATTAGACTCCCGGAGCTTTACCTGGGGCCTAGCCATGGATCTCTGCATCCAGACTCCTCAGTCCTTGGATGGGGTTTCTGGCACGACTGTTAGGGTGTTTGGCCATCCCATCACCAGAGTAGGTCAGTTCCGGCTGTCTCTCGACCATTGCCAGCAGTCTATTGTGGGGGTATCTTTGTGGATTTCTGTGGGCCTCTCTAGCACTTTGTTTCTTCCTTTTCTCATGTGGTCTTCATTTACCATGGTCTCCTAATCCTTGTTCTCCCTCTCTGTTCTTGATCAAGCTGGGATCTCCCGCTCCCACAGGCTCTCTTTTCCTCGACCCTCGCCCTTCATTACTCCCACTCATGTCCAGGTTGTTCATGTAGATCTCAGCCATTTCTCCATCATTGGGCGATCCCCGTATCTTTCTTAGGATCCTGTTTTCCAGGTAGCCTCCCTGGTGATGTGAGTAGCAGTCCAGTCATCCTTGTTCCACATCTAGTATCCTCCTATGAGTGAGTACATACCATATTTGTCTTTCTGAGTCTAGGTTACCTCACTCAGGATGATTTTTTTCTAGATCCATCCATTTGCCTGCAAACCTCATGATGTCATTGTTTTTCTCTGCTGAGTAGTATTCCATTGTGTATATGTGCCACAATTTATTTATCCATTCTTCAGTTGAAGGGCATCTAGGTTGTTTCCAGGTTTTGGCTATTACAAACAATGCTGATATGAACATAGCTGAGCAAGTGCCCTTGTGGTATGATTATTTCTTGGGTATATGCCCAAGAGTGGTATAGCTGGATCTTGGGGGAAATTGATTCCCAATTTTCTAAAAAAGCACCATATTGATTTCCAAAGTGGTTGTATAAGCTTGCATTCCCACCAGCAGTGGAGGAGAGTTCCCCTAGTTCCACATCCTCTCCAGCATAAAGTGTCTTCAGTGTTTTTGATCTTAGCCATTCTGACAGGTGTAAGGTGGTATCTCAGAGTTGTTTTGATTTGCATTTCCCTGATGATTAGGGATGTTCAGCAATTCCTTAAATGTCTTTCAGCCATTTGAGTTTCCTCTGTTGAGAATTCTCTGTTTAGTTCTATAGCCCATTTCTTAATTGGACTATTGGTCGTTTTGATGTCTAATTTCTTGAGTTCCTTATATATTCTGGATATCAGTCCTCTGTCAGATGTGGGGTTGGTGAAGACCTTTTCCCATTCTGTAGGCTGTCGTTTTGCCTTGTTGACCGTATCCTTTGCTCTACAAAAGCTTCTCAGTTTCAAGAGGTCCCATTGATTGATTGTTTCTCTCAGTGTCTGTGCTACTAGTGTTATATTTAGGAAGTGATCTCCTATGCCAATGCATTCAAGACTACTTCCTACTTTCTCTTCTAGCAGGTTCAGAGTAGCTGGATTTATGTTGAGGTCCTTGATCCACTTGGACTTAAGTTTTGTGCACGGTGACAGATATGGATCTATTTGCAGCCTTCTACATGTTGATATCCAGTTATGCCAGCACCATTTGTTGAAGATGCTTCCTTTTTTCCATTGTACACTTTTGGCTTCTTTGTCAAAAATTATATGTTCATAGGTGTGCGCGTTAATGTCAGCGTCTTCAATTCAATTCCATTGATCCACAAGTCGGTTTTTATGCCAATACCAAGCTGTTTTTATTACTGTAGCTCTATAGTAGAGCTTGAAGTCAGGGATTGTGATGCCTCCAGAGGTTGTTTTATTGTACAGGATTCTTTTGGCTATCCTGGGTTTTTTGTTTTCATATGAAGTTGAGTATTATTCTTTCCAGGTCTGTGAAGAATTGTATTGGTATTTTGATGGGGATTGCATTGAATCTGTAGATTGCTTTTGGTAAAATTGCCATTTTTACTATATTGGTCCTGCCTATCCATGAGCATGGGAGATCTTTCCATTTTCTGACATCTTCTTCAATTTCTTTTTTCAGGGACTTAAATTTCTTGTCATATAGATCCTTCACTTGCTTGGTTAGTGTTACCCCAAGGTATTTTATGTCATTTGTGGCTAATGTAAAGGGTGATGTATCTCTGATTTCCTTCTCAGCTTCTTTGTCCATTGTATATAGGAGGGCTACTGATTTTTTTTTTAGTTGATCTTGTACCCTGCTATGTTGCTGAAGGTGTTTATAAGCTTTATCAGTTCCTTGGTGGAATCTTTGGGGTCACTCAAGTATACTATCATGTCGTCTACACATAGGGAAAGCTTGACTTCTTCCTTTCCAATTTGTATCCCCTTAATCTCCTTATGTTGTCTTATTGCTCTGGCTAGAACTTCAAGTACTATATTGAATAAGTATGGGGAGAGCAGACAGCCTTGCCTCACTCCTGATTTTAGTGGAATTGCTTTGAGTTTCTCTCCATTTAATTTGATGTTGGCTGTTGGCTTGCTGTAAATTGCCTTTATTATGTTTAGGTATGTTCCCTGTATTCCTGATCGCTCCAAGACTTTTGTCATGAAGGGGTGTTGGATTTTGTCAAATGCCTTTTCTGCATCTAGTGAGATGATCATGTGGATTTTTTCTTTGAGTTTCTTTTATATGGTGTATTACATTGATGGACTTTCGTATGTTGAACCACCCTTGCATCCCTGGGATGAAGCCTACTTGATCATGGTGAATAATTGTTTTGATGTGTTCTTGGAGTCTGTTTGCCAGTAATTTATTGAGTATTTTTGCATCAATGTTCATGAGGGAGATCGGTCTGTAGTTCTCTTTCTTTGTTGTATCCTTGTTTGGTTTAGGAATCAAGTTAATTGTAGCCTCATAGAAGGAGTTTGGTAAAGTTCCTTCTGTTTCTATTGTGTGGAACAATTTAGAGAGTATTGATATTAACTCTTCTTTGACGATCTGGTAGAATTCTGCACTGAAACCATCTGGCCCTGGGATTTTTTTGGTTGGGAGACTTTTAATGACTGTTTCTATTTCCTTAGGGGTTATTGGACTATTTAAATAGTTTATCTGCTCTTGATTTAACTTTGGTATGTGGTACCTATCCAGAAAATTGTCCATTTCTTTTAGGTTTTCCAGTTTTGTGGAGTAGAGGTTTTTGAAATATGACCTGATAATTCTCTGGATTTCCTCAATATCTGTTGTTATGTCCCCCTTTTCATTTCCGATTTTATTGATTTGGATTCTCTCTCTGTGTCTTTTGGTTAGTTTGGATAAGGGCTTGTCTATCTTGTTGATTTTCTCAAAGAAGAAACTCTTTGTTTCATTATTTTTTTGTATTGTTCTTTTAGTTTCTATTTTATTGATTTCACCTCTCACTTTGATAATTTCCTGGCATCTATTCTTCCTGGGAGACTTTGCTTCTTCTTGTTCTAGAGCTTTCAGGTGTACTATTAAGTCACTAGTGTGAGATTTCTCCAACTTCTTTATTTGTCATTTAGTGCTATGAATTTCCCTCTTAGTACTGCTTTCATAGTGTCCCATAAGTTTGGGTATGTGGTGTCTTCATTTTCATTGATCTCTAGGAAGTCTTTAATTTCTCTCCTTATTTCTTCCTTAACTCATTGGTGATTCAGTTGAGCATTATTCAGTTTCCATGAGATTGTAGGTTTTCTATAGTTTTTGTTGTTGTTGAAATCTAACTTTAAACCATGGTGGTCTGATAGAACACAGGAGGTTATTCCAATTGTTTTGTATCTGTTGAGATTTGCTTTGTGGCCAAGTATGTGGTCAATGTTAGAGAAAGTTCCTTGGGGTGCTAAGAAGAAGGTATAGTCTTTTTTGTTAGGATGGAATGTTCTGTAGATATCTATTAGGTCCATTTTGGTCATGACATCAGTTAAGTCCTTTATTTCTCTGTTAAGTTTCGATTTGGGAGATCTGTCCAGTGGTGAAAGTGGGGTGTTGAGATCTCCCACTATTAATGTGTGGTGTTTTATATGTGGTTTAAGCTTTTAGTAATGTTTCTTTTACATATGTGGGTACCCTTGTGTTTGGGGCACAAATGCTCAGAATTGAAATTTCATCTTGGTGGATCTTTCCTGTGATGAATATGTAATGCCCTTCTTGATCTCTTTTGGTTGATTTTAGTTTGAAGTCTATTTTGCTTGATATCAGGATGGCTACACCCACTTGTTTCTTAAGACTGTAAGATTGGAAAGTCTTTTCCCAGCCTTTTATTCTTAGGTAGTGTTTGTCTTTGAATTTGGGATGTGTTTCTTGTATGCAGCAGAAAGATGGGTCCTGCTTTCCTATCCATTCTGTAACCCTGTGTCTTTTTATAGGTGAATTAAGTCCACTGATATTAAGGAATATTAATGACCAGTGATTGTTCATCCCTGTTATTTTTTGGTGGTTGTGTGTGTGTACTTCTCTTATTTGGGGTTTACTGCTGTGGCTTTATTTATTGCCTGTGTTTTTGAGGGTGTATCTGACTTCCTTAGATTGGAATTTTCCTTCTAGTGCTTTCTGTAGGGCTGGGTTTGTGGATAAGTATTGTTTAAATCTGGCTTTGTCTTCGAATGTCTTGTTCATTCCATCTATGATGATTGAAAGTTTTGCTGGGTATATTAGTCTGGGCTGACATCCATGGTCTCTTAGTGTCTGCATTACATCTGTCCAGGTCCTTCTGGCTTTCAAAGTCTCCACTGAGAAATCGGGTGTTATTCTGATAGATTTGCCTTTATAGGTCACTTGGCCTTTTTCCTTTGCTGATCTTAATATTCTTTCTTTATTCTGTACGTTTAGTTATTTAATTTTTATGTAGCAAGGGGACTTTTTTTGGGGTCTAGTCTGTTTGGTGTGCTATAGACTTCTTGTATCTTCTTAGGCATTTCCTTCTTTAAGTTGGGAAAGTTTTCTTCTATGATTTTGTTGAATATATTTTCTGTGCCTTTGAGTTGGTATTCTTCTCCTTCTTCTATCCCTATTATTCATAGGTTTGATCTTTTCATGGTATCCCAAATTTCTTGGACATTTTGGTTCATTACTTTGTTGGCTTTAGTGTTTTCTTTGACTGATGAATCTATTTATTCTACTGTATCTTCAATGCCAGAGATCCTCTCTTCCATCTCTTGCATTCTGTTGGTTATACTTGCATCTGAAGTTCCTGATCATTTACTCAGATTTTCTATTTCCAGCATTCACTCTGTTTGTGTCTTCTTCATTTTTTCTATTTCCCCTTTCAGGTCTTGGACTGTTTCCTTCATTTTTTTCATTGCTTTTTCATGATTTTCTTTCAGTACTTTATTGTTTTCTTCCAGGACTTTATTGTTTTCTTCTAATTTGTTTGCCCTTTCCTCTAGTTGTTTATAGCATTCTTCCCATTTTTTTTTTTGTCTTTTCCTCTACACAGACCTCTACCTTCTTCATGATGTTATTCATAAGGCTGTTTTCTTCTGCTTCTTCCAATTTTTAATATTCATGTTTAGATGTTGGAGGCAGGCTAGGTTCTGGTGATGCTGTATTGCTCTTCAATTTGTTGTATGTACTTCTGCCTTGACATCTGCCCATCTCCTTGTGGTTCGTTCTTGGTCTTATCAGCGCACTTGGTTCAGACAGAGCTGACAAATTCAGGAAGTCTCTCTCTCTTGTCCAGATGGGAGCTCTCTTGTCCAAATGGGAACTCTGGGGCAGGATGGAAGCTCTTATCCAGACGGGATGTCCGGGACAGGATGGGTACTCTTGTCCAGAAGGGAAGTCCAGGGCAGGATGGGCATTCTTGTCCAAAAGGGAAGTCCGGGGCAGGATGGGAGCTCTCTCTGGTCCAGAAGGGAATTTCCAGGCAGGATGGGAGCTCTCTCTGGTCCAGAATTGAAGTCCAGGGCAGGATGGGAGCTGGGGGCCGGTTTCTAAGTCTCAGGAAGTGACTGCAGTCTGGGGTGGATGGGCATGGGAGCAGGACATGGAGATTGCAGGGTCTGCCGGGGGTCTTGGAGAAGGGGATCCTTCCTGGTGGGGCTATCAGGGAACCAGCCTGGTGGCCAGAACCTGGGCCCAAGTTGGGCAGGTCTTCCCCAGAGTGGCTGGTGCCCAGGGATCCCTCCCCCCATTTTTAATAGTTATTATTTTGGTGCATATCCAAGGCTGCTTTAAATCTCACTATGTAGAAAGTGGAGAGATGGCCCAGCAGTTAAGAACACTCTTTCAGAGGCCCTGGTTTCAATTCCTGGCACAAATGCTTAACTCCAATTCCAAGGGACCCAATACCCTCTTTTGGCTTCAGTGGGCACCAGGAACACATGTAATACACAGACATACATGCAAAGCACCCATGTACATAAGATAAAATATCACTGTGTAGCCTGGAGCTTCCTGGAACTCAAAATCCATCTGCCTCAGCTTCATAACTCCTGGGATTACAGCTGTGTGCCTGAAGCTATTTTATTGACAAACATTATTACATTTAACTTTACCATATCTTATAAATAATAGAAAAGCATATAGAAATCAATGCAACAAAAATAAATAAAAATTAATTAGGTTTATTATATTATTTGTAGATTTCTTATTTTCAAATTCAACTTTTTCCCCTTCCATTGAGCTCTAACAATAGCACAGGTGAAATACAATGAAAGGGATGCAAAGAAAACCTGGCTATCAGAATACCCACAAGTAATGCAAACGTTAAACTAATTAATATCAGATTTTATTACAGTAATTCCATTAGCAAAATGTATCCATTCATACACTATGCAAAGGAGAACATGGGAAGTAGAAATGTATTTATGCTTATCTAATAACAATCTTATCTCATTAGGATTTTTTTTGTAAAAAATTTTAGGCTGATTTTGTAAAAAGCCTAATACTATGTTATGAATTGTAACACTGCCTTTTTTATACTTTGTGAGGGATATATATACATATACATTAAATTGGATGTTGGTTTATTAACATAATTACAGAATTTATTAAAATGTTAATTCATCTTAGACTTAAGTAACTTCCACATTTCCTTCTAAATATACTAAATAGATATAAATGACAGAGTATAAACATAGGATTCAGGTATTATAAGCATACAATATGTATTTATATATAATTTTTATTTACTTTTTGCTGTGCTTAGGATCAAAATCAGAACTTTATGAATGCACAGCATGGACTCCTCACTGAATAGCACTTCCACTCCAGAATAAATGTTTTACTTAATGAATGTATGAATGAATTCTCCTTAGATTGTCTCTTCCTGTGGACCATTGCTGATATTACTTCTAAAGGTGCAGTCCCTAACCAGTACATTAAGTCTTGGCAGATGGCAAGTTTTAGCCTGGTCAGACACTTGGGAATTACTCTTAAAATTTAACTTAAATTGACTGAGTGATTCTGATGGTTGCAATGGATGATTAAATCCGAAATCCTACTGATTGTCCCAATTGAGGTTTCTTAGACTATACACCCTGCAGTTCCTACTCCAAGACAACAAAAATAATCACTATTTTATAGTTAAAACCTTCCTTTTTAATTGAACAAAAATGAAAACATGCTGTGGGAATAATGCTTTTGTACACTGTAAAGATTTGTCACTCAAATTGGTTTAATAAAAACACTGATTGGCCAGTAGCCAATGAGGAAGTATAGGCGGGGCAACCAGACTAGGGAAATTCTGGGGAAAGGGAGGGCCGAGTCAGGAGTTGCCGGCCAGATGCAGAGGAAGCAAGGTGAGAATGCTGCACTGAGAAATAATACCTAAACATAGATAAGAATTATGGGTTAATTTAAGTGTAAGAGTTAGTTAGTAGTAAACCTGAGTTACCAGCTGAGCATTTATAAATAATATTAAGCCTCTGAGTTAATTATTTGGGAAGCAGCTGCTGGGTATTGGGAAACAGGCAGGCAAAAGAGAAACTTGAGCCTACAACTGGGTCTACAAAAAACGTGCTCTTATGAGATTAAATGATTTTAATGTGCTGGGCAGTGGTGGCACACGCCTTTAATTCCAGCACTTGGGAGGCAGAGGCAGGTGGATCTCTGTGAGTTCAAGGCCAGCCTAGTCTACAAAACAAGTTCCAGGAAAAGCACAAAGCTACACAGAGAAACCCTGTCTCAAAAAAAAAAAAAAAACCACAAAAACAAAAACAAAACAAAAAGATGTTAATGTAAGAAATAAAAAGAAGCCGGGCAGTGGTGGCGCACGCCTTTAATCCCAGCACTCGGGAGGCAGAGGCAGGCGGATCTCTGTGAGTTCAAGGCCAGCCTCGTCTCCAAAGCGAGTTCCAGGAAAGGCGCAAAGCTACACAGAGAAACCCTGTCTCGAAAAACCAAAAAAAAAAAAAAAAAGAGTATTGAATTGGCTCACAGAATGACATCTTGTCTCAAAACAAATTAAAACAAACAACAAAATGCAAATAAATGAAAAATTTATTGACAGTTTATAAGCTTGTAATTTTTCTTGATAATTATAATCTAATAATAGCTATTACATTTTAGGTATGTTGACAGGTAAAGTAGAATGCTAGTAATGGGAGAGCCTTCCAACAATCTACAAGTTTCTTGAACTTACAAAGTGGAATCAGGTAGGGCTGGAGATATGTCTTAGTGCTTAATAGGACTGGCTGCTCTTACAGAAGACCAGGGTTGGATTCCTAATACCCACATGGAGGCTCGCTACCATCTGTAACCTCATTTTAAGGGTATCTGACACCCTCTCCTGGCCTCTGTGGGTGCCTGGCATGTACATGGTGCATGTATATCAGACAAAACAAACATACACAATAAAGTAAGTAAAGCTTTAAAAATAGAATTAGATAAAAATTAGATTTTTTTTTCTTCTTTAAACTACAAAAGCAGCAACATCTTTTTGATGACTACCTCCAATTTTATTTCTAAAACATTTTCATAAATTTAATGTACATCCTTTTAGTTTCAAACTCAATTAAATATGGATATGTGTGTATGATATATTTAGTGTTGTTTATATCTTGTTCACATGAATAAATATGACTTTATTTGGTATAGATAGGACTATCACACATTTTTAAATTATTCTATAATTGGATAGATATCTCTGTTGCTTTTGTGTATGATTGCTTATATAAAAAAGTCTCCTTGGGCAAAAAAAAAAAAGAAATAAAAAGATAGTTTAAGAAAAAAACATGTCCTTATGAGATTAAATGATGTTAATGTAAGACATAAAGTGATAGTTTAAGAAGAAATTATATAAAATTTCAGTAAATTAACTAATAATATATCACCTCTAATTCTGAAAAAATATAGTCTGATATTTTCAGGAAAGTAAAGACAATAATTAAACATTGTGGAAGGAATGAAGATCTTAAATAAGCATTTAGTACAGCATTTGATCAAAATATTAGTAAAATATACACCAGGTAAAAGCCTGAAAAATTACTTTGTCAAAAGGCTGGTAGAGGAGTTCTCATGGGAAGAAATTCTATACTCTGGGCATTTATGGGGAAAAAATGAGTTGGAAAATAAACCTTGTCATTTACTGGAGATCTCATATAGGGGGAACTCAATAAGCACTTCTGTTATGTCAAAATCTTCAGAAAAAATGTCTTAATCTCACTTCTCTAGGGGATCCATTTTCTGCATAAGGGCAATACATGTAATCAGTGTGGGTAAGCATGCTGTCAAAGATGATATCTTAATGTTACATGTGAGCCTATACAGTAGAGAAGCCATATAAAATAAAATCAGGATGGGGAAGAGAATTTATATTGACATATCTTGCAAAAGCCACACAGGAAGCATTCATAAAACACATGGAATTTAAGTTAGGTTGTCTGCTCTTAAAGGATTATTTACACTACCACATATCCTGGTTGCTGACGATAAAGGAATAATATATTATACTCATTGCAATAGAGACTGTATTTGTGTTTATTATATGTATAATATTTTTAAAGTATATGAAAATTATTAAAAAGTGAAGAAAGCATAATGTGTTCTTCCAAAACAATTATCCAAAAGCAACAGATTGACAAACAAAACACAGTACCTGGTGTGGAATACATCCCCTTGAGCTGTTGGTTAGAGGTATTTAAGAACCCCCAAAATAATTCAGCTTATTGCCTTTGCTTTTGTCTTCTCATCAGAATTTGAGGGTTAGATCCTACTTGCTGAAGATGTCATATATATTGATTACAGAACATGGAGAAATAGGGTTGATACTGACCAGGGATCTTCCTCTAAGCTGGATAGATTTCCCAGTAATGGAAAGTACTGTTAGCTGCTTCAGTGTGTATGTATGTTGGGGGAGGGGATAGTTATCAACAGTCTTATCCAGCTGTGAAACCAGTGAACTACAATAATGACCAGCATAATAAGGTATGTTCAAAGAAGAAGTAGTGGCATTAATGTGCTGTGGGGTGTCCTGTATGCTGTGAATATATGTTGCTATGATTGATTGATAAATAAAGCGCTGATTGGCCAGTAGCCAGTCAGGAAGGGTAGTGTAGGCAGGACAAGGACAGAGGAGAATGCTGGGTGGAAGAAGGCTGAGTCAGGAGACACTGCCAGCCACCAAGAGGAGAAGCATGATGTAAAATACCAGTAAGCCACAAGCCTTGTGGCAAATTACAGATTAATAGAAATGGGTTAATTTAAGATATAAGAACAGATAGCAAGAAGCCTGCCACGGCCATACAGTTTATAAGTAATATAAGACTCTGTGTGTTTACTTGGGGGATGCTAGTGGGAGAGATTTGTCCCGAAATCTGGCAGACCGGGACACAGGAAAACTTCAGCTACATAAACGTTATGGGGATAGCTAACCACTTTCTGATTGGATTTAAGGTGTCCTCCACAAGAGGAAACATATGTATATATAGCACTCTAAATCTGGTCAAGAACCCATGATTGGGAAGTTGACTGTCTCCAGAAGTAATCAAACTACTATAATTCTGCTAAATATAAACAGTACCCAACTGCTCTCTGAATTGCTATCACTCTACTCAGAGATTAGTGCAGCACTCATACCTCCTCAAAGAAGTTCTTTTGTGCAGTAGACAGTGATTAACATACAAGTTCACAACTGATCAAAGGACAGAGAACAGGTGTCAGTAGAGTGCTCAGTCACAAAGTGGACATCTATATTACACTTTCAGGGCTCAGGAACCATTATGGAAGAGAGGGCTAAAGAATGAATGAGCCAGAGGTTAAAGAGGTCCAGGATGGAACAGTGTCATCAGGATAGGACAGGACTGCTATACTCACAAACTCACAGATGGTATAGCTAACTGCACAGAACCTATAAAAGTGTCAAGCCAGTCAAAATTCTAGCATGGAAGGGCAATGGTACATGAGTCACCACCATATGGAGAGTTGATTACTTCTAGGAGAAGTGCTTTTGTTTGTTTGTTTCTTATTGATTGGGGGGGGGGGTTGTGGGTTTTTTGTTTTGTTTTGTTTTTTAGGGATGTGACCTCTTGTAGGTTGACCATGATACAGTGGAATGGCTTCACCTACAACAAAAACTGGACTCAATACACTATTTTTAAAAAAGAATTGGACATGACTTTGGAGCAGAAGCAATGTTGAGGAAGGTTTTGGAAAAGTTAAGGGAAAGAATGGGAGGCAAATTGATAAAAATAAGACATATTAAAATTCCCAAAATTAATAAAAGTACTTTTTTTGTTTTTTCGAGACAGAGTTTCTCTGTGTAGTTTTGGTGCCTGTCCTGGATCTTCATCTGTAGACCAGGCTGGCCTCAAACGGACAGAGCTCTGCCTGGCTCTGCCTCCTGAGTGCTGGGATTAAAGGTGTGTGCCACCACAGCCTTGCCTTAATAAAAGTGCTTTAAAAGATTATTTCAGTTCATGTTTAGGCAATTATGTTGGTGAGACTTTAGGTAAAACTTCTTCTGGCATTAAAGGGACATACAGTCTCAGAGAACATTGCCTGTTTCTCTGCCTTTTACAATCATTCTCTCTTCGCTTTCACAATGACCTCAGAGTCTTAGGTGTGAGAGTTGTATTGTAGATGTATTAGTTAGAATTTGGCACAACAACATTGAATACTGATTGATTACGGCTTTTGATTGGTCAGTGGGACATTTACTTGATGAGGTGTGAGTAATATATTCATCTGTGAGGATAAAGGCAAATATTTTGAACATAGTCAGGGATTATGCTGGTAAAGTAGAGGTTGGAGGTACTCTACCAAGATCCATGACACAATAAACAATAATAGACAAGCTAACATGGCTGGAGGTAACGTGAGGGAGTTGTAGGAGGCCACAGTACTACATAAAGAGTAACAGGCAACTAAGGAATGCTGAGAGCAGAAGTCTTTCCCAGGGAAGAAGACACAATTTGATTACCTAATACCAAACAGTCACTCCCAAAAACATACATAGAATTACATTATACACATAGAGCAGGTTGTACTTTCATATTTAGAAAAGTGTGTGTGTGTGTGTGTGTGTGTGTGTGTGTGTGTGTGTGTAAAACAACAATTAATGAAAAAAGAATCCATGAATTTGAGAGAGAGTAAGGAAGGATATATGGAACAGGGTAGCTTGGAAAAAAGGGATAAGGAAATGATAGAACTATATACCATCTGAAAAAAATAAAAGAATAAAACAAAACAAAAAGAATTTCAGTGATTCACAGAGATAACTCAAAATCCAACTAACTTTTACATAGTTAAAACTAAGTCAAGGACTGTGTTTAAAATATGATAACATGCAAAGCTATGGTTTCTCTCAATGAAAGGAATCTGGAGAGGACTGTGAGACAGACTTTGCAATAGAAAGATGAATATGGTTTCAACAGGTGAAGTGGATTTAAGAGGATATTCTGAAGTGGGTAAAGGGAAGAAAGAAGAGAATGAGAAATTATTAATAAGATCAGCAAATATGATATGATGGGTGCAGAATAATGCCCTCCCCCAAATTTGAGTTACCTAATTCCCACAATGTGAACATTTGTGAGCTTTAGGATGAATCTAAACTGAAGGATAGAATGGATGCTTTTCATCACTTGATTTTAAAATGAAGACATTACTTTGGATGTCTGATTGCACAGCAAGAGAGGCAGAGAAGTTAAGAGGACAAACCCAAGTTCAGACAGATATAAAGGGTGGTCTTTGAACATGGAGGAAGGTGCCAGGAACCATGGAAAGTGAGTGATGACAAGATAGAAAAACTGAAAAATGCAGATTCTCTGGTAGTGTTCACAAAGAAATATAGACACTCTAATTTTAGTCTAGTCAGATTCACTCTGTTTCTAGACTCCAGACTGATATTAAACACACAAGATACCATCTTTAAGGTGATTTGCTGGGACAGACACACAAATGCAATGGACATAGACTGTGAGAAATTACTAAGCCACAATAAGTTCTATAGAATCAAGGCCATGAAAAGAAAATAGATTGGTACCCTGGTGACAAGCCTATTGACTTCTAGGGTGAGGCTTGTTTGGTTGCAAAAAGATAAGTTTCTTATAACTGAGTTGGTAGGCTACAGGACAGGAGCAACAGATTGTTTAGATTTCTTCTTGGACAAGAGAAAGACAGTAAACAGGAGCTCTCCTTTAGGGTGATGGGGCTTAAAGCCAAGTCCAGTTAGATGGATTCCAGTGAGACAATGGTATCCAAAATACTGGGTATTCTTGTTGAAAACAAACAAACAAACTGTGTGTGTGTTTGTATATGTTGTATGAAGTATGAATATATGTATGTATATATACATGTATGTGAGTGTTTATAAATATAGTTAAAATAATTCAGAGAACAGGGAATACAATACTTACCTACATTTTAATATCTGAAAAAAGGTATTTTTCACATTAACAGTTAGAAGATATTCCACTGAACATTTATATTTTTCATATTCATAATGAGTTATAAACTCTTCTCACTCAAGTCAATTCTCTTCCTTCCCCTTGTCCTTTGAGGAAGGTATTTTATAACTTTCAGCCTCCCTTGCAGCTAAACTATGTCTTTATACAGCAAGACACAGGAAGGGTAACATAGAAAATTTTTGTTATGAAACTTCAAAAAGATACTAACCTTGCCGGGTGGTGGTGGTGCATGCCTGTAATTCCAGCATTTGGGAAGTAGAGTCAGGCAGATCTCCGTGAGTTTGAGGCCAGCCTGAGCTACAGAGTGAGTTCCAGGAATGACACAAAGCTATGCAGAGAAACCCTGTCTTGAAAAACAAAACAATAACAACAATAAAAAATATCAAAAAAAAAACAAAAAACAAAACAAAAAAAAATGGTACTAACTTTACATTTCTGTTTCTGTTCCTGAACAGCAGGAGGAAGTTTGAAGGAAATTGAGATGCAAAATGATTGGAAGACAGAGAGTTGAGTTCTGCCTATTCAGACAGCTTTGAGGAATAATGGAATATCAAGTCATTCATAGAGTCATTTTCACAGCTAAGCTTGCTGAAACACTGACTAATGTTGACTTTCATGCACTGAGGGCAATATCAGTAGATGTAGCTGTATGTTTCCATAAGTGAGGTAACTGTAGATTTGAGCACGTGCACTCATACATAGCAATTTATTTCTTTTAATTTAAAAAAAGCAAATGGGAATCTAATATGCT
Source organism: Peromyscus leucopus (assembly GCF_004664715.2). Lineage (NCBI taxonomy): Eukaryota > Metazoa > Chordata > Mammalia > Rodentia > Cricetidae > Peromyscus > Peromyscus leucopus. The sequence goes on along the minus strand of NC_051071.1, from coordinate 35,147,473 downwards.
AAAAAAAACCTTTGTACTATGTAAATAGAGATAGAAGAAACATCTATATCAGACATACCAACGCATAAACAGGGAATAAGGAAATAAAACAACAAAAATTGAAGTAAATATCTATTGTAGTACAAGGAGGATACCTCCAAAATTCTGCATTTTCATAAAAGAGAGTAGACATGAGCTAAAAATGTAACTCAGTGGTAGCTATGTGCCTAGCTCACACAAGGCCCTGGGTTTAATCTCCAGTTCTACAAACAAGCAAAGAAAGGATGCACACAAATTCAAAGTAGAATTAAGAAAAAAAAAATCTATGACCCCAAACCTGATAACAGTCTATGAATGATTTGTGTTGTGGATATCGTTCTATATAAATAGAACACTGATGGCCAGTGACCAGGCAGGAAGTAGGTGGCCAGGCAGGAAGTAGGTGGGACAAGGAGAGAGGAGAATTCTGGGAAGTGGAAGGCTGAGGGGAGAGACACTGCAGCCACCGCCAGGACAAGCAGCATGTAAAGACTCTGGTAAGCCACCAGCCACGTGGCAAGGTATAGATTTATAAAAATGGGTTAATTTAAGATAAAAGAACAGTTAGCAAGAAGCCTGCCATGGCCATACAGTTTATAAGTGATATAAGTGTCTGAGTGATTATTTTATAAGTGGATTGTGGGACTGCGGGGCTTGGGGAACCTGGAGAGAAGACCTCCAGCAACAGATTTGCTTACTTTGTGGACTATACTTCTCTCAGTCAACAAAAGAAGAGCCATATTGAGTTAAATGGATGGCTTCTAGGGAAGTTATCTCTAGACCAAAAAATTTAATCTACTTTTATATCTTTTAGACCGAAGTACACCTCATAGCTCATTAGGCTAAGAGAAGGAATAATTTAGCTAATCATTATCTGGCCTTAATGATGCATGGAAATGGGCTGAGCTCAGTGCCAGGCAAGCTGACCTATTCCAGGAGAGGGCAGCCAGGCCATGGCAGCTGTTGTTTTGCTCTTAACAGACCAGCATCAAACCAACTGAAGGCACAGGGCAGAAGATGAGAAACAGCTCCTTTCAAATTTGATATTGTAGCAATGGTGGCTCCATATGCTGTAATACTATGTAGCATTAAGGTCAAAAGACAATCATCATCATCATCATCAATCATAATCATTATTATTATTTGGAAAATGTGTACCCCATAGGTCTCCCATGCTCCAGTGAATTGTCTCACATCCAGGCATAAATAGGTAGCCTTAACTGTACTTATTGCGTGGTCAACAGAAAAGAGGATAGGATCTTATATCATTGTATACTTTCATGAATTCAAAACTACATACCAATAATTTAATTGTATTAGTCCCACTAGTCATGCTTCAAACACTCAGCAGGGGTATGTGGCCAGTAGTACTACACTTCAGAGAAGTAGGGCAAATAAACACCAGCATATTCTCATCAATAGTGACACTTGGATCTAAACAGTTCTACTTCAACTTTCCTAATTCTGACAGTTCATAAGCAACTACCATCTTTTCTCTAAAAAAAAAAAAAGAACATGTCTATTTCAACCACCATTTTACTTGTGTGCATGAGGCTGCCTGTATGTTTGGTGTACATGTTTGGTATATGTGCACCTATGTGTGCAGGTGCGGAGCACTGGTCAGGACATTTGGTGCCCAGTTCTATCACTCTCCCTTTTGTTCCCTTGACACAGGCTCTCTCACTGAACCTAGAGCTGGGCTAGCAACAAGCAAGCTCTAAAAACTCCCATGTCTGTGTCCCATATAATGATGGCATGACAGGACTACAAGATGTGTGAACACAACCAACTCTTAAAGTGGGCTCCAGGAACTTGAATTCAGAGCCTCTCTTACCTGTTGGTCAATATTCTTCAACCTATTTTCCTAATATTTAAAAACAAAACATTCTCTCCAACTTTTGGATCTACCAACCAATGGTCATCTCCAATAGTATATCATGTTTCATATTAGACACATTCAGAGCATCAAAACACAACTTGTCTTTTTGTTTATGGCATGAATCAGTGAGTGACAAAGCACCCATGTTTAGTCACATGCTCAAATCCCTCAAGTGATTTGTGGAAGAGAAAACTAATTATCTCTCAGAAAGGGCACCCTCTTGTATGCCTGGATACATGACAGCTCTCTTTCTGTAACTGGTCACATGATCCATAGCATTTGGTCATATGACTAATAGACAATGCAATATAAATAAAACTTATAGATACCATTCAGCTTTGAGGAAATAGTTCCTTCTGCTGTAGGATTTTCCTTGCACAAGTAGAACAAAAAAAGATCCCATGGATGTGGAACAGAGAAGAGTAGTAGAATGCAGTATTTGTTAGCTCTCAATCAGCATTTGAGAAGAAAGACTTTAACATGTTAGCAAAGTCACGCTAAAGTCATGCTGCCTTGGAAGGTCATGGGGAAATGGCACTCTTACAATCTTTGGAAATCTAGATTTTATTTGTCATAGAACCCAGCATCATTTTTACTGAGGTAATACCATGTTTCCCCATTTGGCCCTCCTTTTTCACATTTAATCAAACATATACAGACCATAAGCCTAGTAAACATTTCCAAAATATGCATCCTTTCCAAAATATGCATCGCTTCTCCTCATCTCCAAAGTGGCTACCTGGAGGTACTCCTCATTGGCCATCTTAACTGATCCAATACCCTCCTCATACCATCACCAAGTCTTTTCCCTCCAGATCTACTGTCTAGTCACTTTCCCTGAAGAAGCTATCTGAAACAACTCAAGACAGATGGGTCAAAAAGAGATCAAGTAAATGATTCTGTTCTGGTCCAGCTTGGTAAGCCAATGAGTTTACTGTGGTTACTTAAAAAAGAATGGGTGATTCAGGCAGCAGCGCCTCCAAAAGCCCACCCCAGAGCAGAGATGTCATGAAAGCTGCACCACTGTCTACAGCTGCACTGTATGCTAGAGGCTATTCTGTCCCAGAGCTGCCTCTGCTCCAAGCAATTGTTTACTGCTTATCCAACCTCAGGGAGCCGCCTCCTGAGTCCTGTAAATTTTATGAACTTTGTGAGTTTTATCACCCCTCTAGGAGAGAGTGTTTCAATCCATAAGAAACAACTACATGGGATTCTGTCTTTAAAAATGCTTAGTTTTCTAATTAAATCTCTAAATCTGCACAATTTTATGAGGTTTAGCTGAATTTTGCAAACAAAGTAGTTGGTCATCAGTTTTCATGTTAATATGTATTCAGTAGTAAGCTGATTGATTGCTTCAGTAACTACTCAGAATTATTGGTTACGTTGTATTGAATAGTTTTACCAAAAGTACTTAATTAAAAATGAAAAGGCACCAATGCCAGGAGTCTAGGCTACCACCTGGGGACATGTTGGTGTCCAAAGACCACTCTGCTACAGGGGCAAACCAATCTCAGTAGCCCACACTGCTACTTGGGGCCATGGTGATATCTGAGCCCAGACTACTGCCAGGAACCATGACTGGATCTATGGTTCTATCACAATCAAGCTCTGAGATGTCCGTGGCCTATGGTGCCACCAAAGGTCACATGGAGCCCTGGATTTAGGCTGCATTCTGTGGCCATGTTAGTTTCAGGGGCCATGATACCACAGGATATCTGTGACTCAGAGCAAGAGTAAGATGTCCAAGAGGAGTTTCAATGAGGGTCTAGTGATGGTGGTATGCCAGAGGCCTTGAACCAAACCAATGACTCACTGCAATGAACATATTTGCAGGAGGGGCTGTAGACAAAAGGATATATTGTGTGACACAGGATGAATGAAGAGTTGTTGGAAAGATGGAGGAGTGACTTGGGGTTTTTTCATTTGTTTGTTTGTTTTATTTTGTTTTTAAATAATTTGGGGGAGCATGCTGCAGGAATGAGGGGCAGATATTAAGGGACTAAATCAATAAAAAAATACATTAAAAAATGAAAAGGCAGTTTTCCTTAAGTTATTCAAACAGCATAAACTAGGTCATTCATGTATATGTTAAAAATTTTACACTTCTAGATTTCCTGTGTATTTTAGTGTACTTTAAAAAAAATAGAATTCTCAAGTATGACTAACCAAAGATGGCTAAAATCAGGCTAGCTTTTAGTTTATGATATATAATGAGAAACTGAGATTTCTATTTCTTTTTCTGCCAAATGTCTTTACCTTTATGAGCTCTGTAAATAATATGAAGGTTTTAACTTGTGCCTGTTTCAACTTGATATGATGAGTATCTTCTTCACTGTGTGTGTGTATGTGTGTGATGTGTTTGCATGTTTTTGTATATTTACATATGTGTGGGCAGATGTGTATATAAATATGCTCAGTTTTTGAGAGATTTAATGTTTTGAGGTTATTTTATTAAGCATATCATATTCACTACCCTCTTCTCTGTTCCAATTATTGCTAATTATTCTAATTTCTTGGAATAACATGTGCCATGACCATTTTGTCCAGCTCATAATACTTCCCAATAACTAAATTAAGCAAGTAATCTTAATATATTATAATATTGCATATTGTATAATTATCGTGTGTGTGTGTGTGTGTGTGTGTGTGTGTGTGTGTGTATGTGTTGGTTTAAAAGAAAATGGTCCCCAAAGGGAGTGGCACTTTTAGTAGGTGTGGCCTTGTTGAAGTAGATTTGGCCTTGTTGGAGGAAGTATATCACTGTGGGGTAGGCTTTGAGTTCTTCTATGCTCAAGCTACTCCCAATGTCACAGTCCATTTCCTGTTGCCTTCTGATCAAGGTATAGCCAGCACCATGTATGCCTGCATGCTGCCATGCTCTTCACCATGGTGATAATGGACTGAACTTCTGCTCTGAACACTAAGGAGTCACCTCAACCAAATTTTTCCTTAATAAGAGCTTCCATGGTCATGGTGTAATAGAACCTCACTAAGACAATATGTTACTGATAATTATATCTTAAAATTGCAGATTTTGTTTAATTATCATTGCTCTAGTTTACTTTCTGTTGCTGTGATAAAACACTGACAAAAATCAACTAAAAAGGAAAGGTTTTATTTGATTTTCAGATTACTGGTCATAATTAAGAAAAGCCAAGACAGGAACCAAAGGCAGGAACTGGGAGGACCTGAAGCAAGGACCACAAAGGATCTCTGCCTACTGTCTTGCTTCCACTTGTGTGCTCTCCCTTTCTTACATAGTCCAAGCCCACCTACTTAGTCCTACCCTAAAAGTGGGCTGAGCTCTCATACATCAGCTAACAATTAAGAAAGTATTACACAAACAGGACCACAGGCCAATCTGACAGAGGCATTTCTTTAATTGAGAGTCTCTCTTGCTGAGTGTGTATGTCTAGGTTTGGGTCAAGCTGACAAAACACTAATTAGCACAGCATATAATATATATGTTGATATTCTTTTCTCATCAAACGTGAATATATTTTATTTTGATGAGACATACCCTACACTGTTGCATCAACTTTGCTCAGCGCCTTCTTTCCCCTCCCACTTTCACAATCCCCTTTATTTAGATGAAAGCATGTGCTGTCTTACTGTTCTGGTAGGGCAAGTACAATGCGTTCCATAGGGATTTTTCAACTGTCCCTAATGGTATCTATCACTTCTCCCTTTCCTCCCTGTTTTATCTTCCTATTTCACTTCCCAGTTAATTCTCCCCCAATAGTCTTTTTTCCTCATTATTTATATAATTATAGTTATATAAATTTTCTCATTTACTTACAGTACAGTATCCTAGGTATGCCTAAAAAGACCTCTGTAATCACAGAGATATAGAAATTTATTACAGTTAGGAAGATGTGAAAGTAAAATGCATAATACAAATTATGAAATACATTGGTAGCCTCAATAGATGGGTGGGTTTAAAGAGGCAGTTATGGATAGTCTGGCACAAGAAGCAATTTGCCACCATGCAATGGGTGTAAGACTATGCAAAATGATACACATAGGTGATTCATGACACTTTGTGAGGACACGAGAGTTTGATGTTTTAAAAAAATTAATCTAATTTTCTATATAACGTAACAATATATTATATACTAATTTGTATAATTACATCTGTAAGTATAATTTCTCATTATTACATAGTACAGTGATATAAATATATATGTATATATGTATACATACACATATAGGCCTGTATATACATACAAGTGCATCCTAATACAATTATAAGTGTCTAAAAGGAAGGAATTCTGTGTTACAAAGAAACAATAACTATAAGGTTTATGGCCTGGACACATCCTCACATCATCATGTGAGGACACATCATCCTCAACATGAGAAATAAGCAATTTCATTCAGAAAACACCCAATCAAGGACTGAACAAGAGCCAAGACTTTGAAGAAGCTATGGGCTAAATTAGAGCCAATTTCTTTGTTCTGGAGCTCTCTGACTGGCTCTGTCTTACTGGGCTAAAACCAGAAATCTGGATGCATCCTTGGGATTTAGTGTTCCTTTGACCCTCTAACTCCTTAATCTTTCAAACATCTCATTCAGGTCACCTGGTACAGCCATTTTAACTGTGGATCATCATCTAACCCAATTGTCATCATAGGGCGACAGGAGCTAGATGACAGCTGACTCAAGTGTAGAGAGATGGTCTTGTTTGATGCTGCTGCCACATTCCCTTAAAGTGTCTTATCAGTTTTCTAGTAGAGTAGAGGTCCAGACAGAAGTGGTCCTCACTCAGCTGTCTTGGTTACCAACCAGAAAGTTGGCTTGCTTTACCCAGCAATATCAGTATCATTTGCATTCTGTAACTTATCGTAAGATCTTGGATTTTCTGGTCTCTTTGACCAGGGCAAACCTCTATTTCTGTCACAGCTTCTCTAGCACCATGCCTGTCACCTTAATAGAGTTTCTTGTGGTTGTAGCAACTTGCTTATAAGATTATTCAATAAATATCTGCCTTCCACAATGACAATGTAAAGATGTAAAGAATGAAAGAATATTAAATCTAAATTGATTTTCATTTCTGAATCTTGTCTTAAGGAGCTTACAATAGCACCCTGACTTGTAAGCATCATTATGTTGAATTACCAAAAAAGTAAACAAACTGCTTATTTATAAGAGTACCATAAAGTTTCTAATGTTATTAGACTGCAGAGAAAAACTGAAAATAGACTTAAAGTTTCCAGCTAAGTCTAAGAGAATGGAGAAGTCTAAAAGAATGGAGCATACTGGGGAGAATATAATAAGGGCTCACAGGTCCTCATAGGAGTCATTATAGAATCCAGTCAGCATAGAAAATAGAAATTCACTGTAAAATCTCTGGTGTGGGGAGTTACTTCCTGAGAAAGGACACGTGAGTCTCAGTGCCAATCTGAATGTCATAAAGACAACTACAGGAAGTTCATTGAGCAGCATGAAGTTTTCTGGTGTTAAAAACTTATTTTTAGCTTATGTAAATGTATTTATCCAGCAAGTAAACAAAAATAGTTTTTTTAAAAGCAATTTTCTTAATATTATTTTTCCTAGAAAAGAAAAAAACTCTAATCAGAATATACATTTTAATAAATAATATACATTTCTTTGTTTGGTTTCTTTCACTGTGAAAGAAGCACAGGACAAAACCAACTTGAGGGAGGAAAGTAATTATCTCACCTTACAGCCTCCAGTCCATCTCAAAGAGAAGCCAGGACAGGAACTCGAGCAGGACCATGGAGGCAAGTGCTGTAGCAGAGATCCTAGAGCAGAGCTGCTGATTGGCTTTCTCTCATGGCTTGCTCAGCCTGCTTTCCTCTACAAACTAGGACTACCTAGCCAGATACCACCCACATTACCAAGCCTCACAGGCATGCCCACAGGCTGGTTTGATGGAGGGAATTTCTCAATTGAGGTTCCCTTATCCCAGGTAATAACAGCTTGTGCCCAGTTGACAAAGCTACTCAGAACAGATGGCCATACTAATTGTTGAGTGTCCTTCCTGTAAAAGTAAAGAACAAGACTAAAATTGCTTTTCTTGTTTTTAGGAGTTTGTGTATTTTTCCCTAAGGCTACCATGGTAACCAATTTTTTAAAAAAATAAATGTTGGATATGCCTTTCATACTTTAACTAGAAAATAAATTCCTGTTGCATATTTTCTAGACAATAATTTTGCTCATTGGTTTTATGGTTTTGTTTTAGTGTTGGTTGATTTCTGTCAGTGTTAGTTCAAATTATATAAAACAATAACATTATTTTAGAGCATTTCATTATTATAAAAATGAATTTAGTTTTTATTCTGTGGAGTTAATATTTATTACAAATGACAGTTTAAATAAGCTTCTTGATTTTCCATGCCATATTATAGTTGTAGTGTATGTAGTAAAATGAGTTCTAACTGGATTAATCTGCTGGGTAGTAGTAGATTATTTTCTATAGGGATTAACCTTCCAGCAATAAGTTTGCATTCTCATTTCACCAAATGACTTCTATTACTAACCTTGGGCTATGTTAATGATACACAAAAATAGTATACAAGTTTTCCTTTATTTCAATGGTTTGACTCTTGGATTTACAGAAAGATAATATAAACAGAATTTGATCTTAATGGGGGCTGATCAGTCTTAAGCAATCAAACTTGCGATACTTTAGTCATTTGCATGATAATGTGACTTGGAAGAAAATTGTCTCATTTCTACTGGAAGAATTTTATTGTTTAATATATACAGCTAAACTCTTTAATAAGATAATCCTCTGCTGATATAATTCCCACCCCCATACTGGATAACAGCATATAGTAAGCTATTTAAAGCTAGGAAATAATTCTCTTTATCTATAAAAAGGGGAGTGATTCTTCTCTCTTAGTGTTGTGGGAGTATCAAACAAAATATAACATAGTTAAATAATAATAAACAGGACTAGAGAGATGTGGCGGTGTCTAATACTGTTCTTGCAGAGATGTGGCATTCAATTCCTAGCACCCACAGTGGGTAACACAAAACTGCCTAAAACTCCAACCCCAAGATGCTCCTGACCTTTGTGGGAACCAACATTCACAAGTGTATACCCACACACATACACATAATTAAAATTAAAACCTTTTAAGCCTTGAAAAATAATAAATGCTAGCTACTTATCAAATAAGTTAGATGATAATTGCATTGTATAATACAAATACATAAGGTGTCTTTTGTTTCACTCCATGGAATTTTATGTCTCAGACACAAGAAATATCACACACTAGGGGAAGTTAATATTTCTAATGGCTTTGCTTTCTAAACTGTTTTCCTGGAATTGCTGTTTCTATCCATTATAAAATTTTATACTTGTTTTCATCTGTGGTGTCTTTTCTCAACTCTGCATTTTTCCATAATTGCTGTAAGTTGGAGAGAGCTTCACCAGTGTAGAAAAGTTATTTTTGCTGATTAAAGCAATTTTCTTTAACATAAACATAAACTTCATAGAAATACAAGAATCCTCTTCATGTGCAATCAAAAAAGATCACCATGTGGTTAGTTGAAACAGTTTGGTAGCAAAACCATATAAACAAAATTTCCTGTGTTTCGAATGGATAGCAGTGTAGCATGGGAAACCAGGCTCACGCTGACTTGTGGAATGACTCTTAGTTAAAGACAATTTCAAGTGGTCTGATATCTCTGGTCAGACAGATACAGTAGTTAACAGTGTGTCATGCAGGGTCACAATGAAATAAAACAGTGGTGAGCATCCCTCAACATTTGTTTGTATAATGTCTTTTCAGCCCCCCTTTTTTCTAGGAAAGCACATACCCTATTTTGGTAACTGCTTTGATTGTACTCCATTCTAAGATCTGTCTGGTTCTTATCCTGAAGTCAGACTCCTGTGCTACCCCTGACAACAACACAACCTAGGTTTAGCCAATAACAATTCTATTCCATGTCAATATATGAGATACACACATTCTCCCATCTATAAACACACACACACACAGAGAGAGAGAGACAGACAGACAGACAGACAGACAGACAGACACACACACACACACACACACACACACACACAGAGAGAGAGAGAGAGAGAGAGAGAGAGAGAGAGAGAGAGAGAGAGAGAGAGAGAGAAAGAGAGAGATCATTCTTGATTCTAGACTCACTAAGGTGATATGAAAATTCCCATAGCCACCCTGTGCTTTGTCCCTACAATGGCAAAAAATAATGTGAACAAAGAGAAAAACAGAAATTATTCAAGAGCTTATTATGTTAATTACTTTCATCCAGTTTCTATAGACTTAACATGATTAGAAGCCAATTTTGAGTGTATGGGATACATCATTAAACAGAATAAATACAAGTCTTTGCCCTCATGGAGTTCACATTGTTGTGGATAGATGAGAGAGAGAGAGTCTGAAAATACTCATTAAACACAACAAAAAGCCAGTTACATATCAGGAAACAAAAATATTCTAAAAATTGGCCAGTCAGGCTTTATTCCTAACAGAGTAACCAGGGTTAGGATCTATTGACAAGATAAAGTCTGAACAAAGGCTTGAGGAAAAGTAGAGGCATTGACATATGGATGTGACTATATTAAGAGAATCTACAAGGAGCATGAAGTGTTCCATATAAGCAAAAGGAAGAGGTGTGTCTTGAGTAGACAGGAGAGGGAAGCAGTAAATGATAACATCAAAGTCAGCTAGGAAACAGGTAATACAGTACACTATACTATCAGTCTAGAGAATAGAAAGAATTATGCCAATTAATATACACTTCACTGATTAACAATGCAAATGCTTTGCACAGTAGGAAGACAAAAAAATCATTCTGAGGGGCACCTGCTGCTGTTATAATTCATACATGGTTGTAGGATATTGGCTCTGAGTTAAGTCCAAGTTGCATCCTACAATCTCAGTCATACCATACTCATTAATGAACTAATAAATGACTTGTGCAATGCAGTTTGATGGAACTGGTAACTTCAGAGATCTCATCTTCATCCATCATGGTAAACTGAATGGCAGTGTGCTCAACCAATCACCAAGAGGCAAAGTCCTTATTAGAAAACATCCATTAAATGTTATTTAAAGATGATAATTCAAACCTAGAACATAAACAAAATTCATTTTTCTGCTGTTGATAAAAGTGTCAGGTTAGATGTTGACACACAACACAGAAATAATGAAACAAATTCCAAATACCACCAAAGTCAGTGAAGAGAAAGCTCATTAAAACCACAAAAGATACATATTTCATAGGTCATAATGACTATCTACATAGAATAATTGTAATGTATATCAACACTCTATTAACATACATATATATGTACATATATATTTCATATTTATTATGCCCAAAGGGAAACACAGGAAAACATATTCATTTCTTCTTATATTGTCATGATAAAGTAAGGTATTCCCAGCTCCCATTTGCTTGATGAAAGGTGACAGGAAAGAGGTACGTCTGGGTTTGAGAAGACATTGAGCTGCAGAGCTACCATAATTGGGATTTGAATCCCAGAGGAGCTCATAGTAGTTTAGACGTAAATTTATCTCTATTAATGTGAGATTGAAATCACTGGTTTGTGGTGTTGATAAATTAAGTATCTTGCATAAAGATGCTTATAAGGTACTTGGAAATAAGTAGGAATGTAATAATAAATCCTGGCTGCTATTGTCTTGACGATGTTTTATATCGTGTTGATAATCATCAGGAAGCAGCCATGTGGTCAGTAAAGAAGCTATTCATCACAATTTCAAGTGGTGTGATTCGGTGACTTTATGCAAAAAGATGAAGATGTCTAAATTATCTATGTGTATAGAAAAAAATTCAAATAATGGACATAATGGTGCTGGTGATTGCATAACATGAAATTGTTAGTTTTGGTCAAGAGGAAGATGAAGCCAAATACCTTTTTTTTTTTCTCAGTCATCATAAGGTTTTATAGCTGAGAATTTATTTTCCATTTGCTTAAATTGTTTTGTTGCTGAAAACTCTGTAGAACACTTAAGTCTTTTTAGGAGGAATCTAACCTCTACAAATCATACTCATTTTAAAAAACCATCAGTTTTATAACACACATTATCACAATGTAAAGATTTTATTTTCTCTCTCTTTCCACATCCCTCGCCCCCAGGCCTTTCATCTCACTATGTGGTCAAAGCTAACCTTGAACTGGCAATTCCCTATTCCTCCTGCCTTAGTCTACTCTGTACATGGACTTTTGAATGCCAGCACCTATAATTTTCATAATAATGTCTCAGGTTCCATGATCTGCAATTTTTCCTGAAAGAGTACAACATAATCTTTGGAAAACAGGACATGCTCATTACATTTTGCAAACTCCAGTTGTTTTGTGTACCAAATACCAAATAGCTGAAGTGGAAACTTAAGTAGTTCTCTTTCCAAAGGGAGACCTCATCTTCATCTTTTGACTGTTCACTCTCCTGTGCAAAAACTCAGTGTATGTATTCATGTCAGCCTGTTTATTTCAGTGTCTTTTAAGATTTCCTGATACACAGTACATCTTCAACGTACTATGTTAATATGGGTTAGAAATTATAAAAATGGTAGTGGTAGTGAATAAAACCAACCATTCTTGCATAGAAAGAATTCTAGCTATTCCAACAGGCTCTAGGCATTTAATACAAGCTTTGAATGTTAACCATTAAAATGGCAGATTTTAAGAGTACCAGAACCCCCTCATGACAGTCTCTAACAGTTATCCTTTGTGGCTGACATTCTTCCCACTGGCTCAGGTTTTAATACTTTACCTCAGGCTTGCAGCATTATTTTGAAAGCTCTGCACCCTTTGAGAAGTAATTTACTGCTGTAGGGTCTTTGAGAGTCCACACTATTCCTGTCTGTTTGTTTGCTTCTCGGTCCCATATACATGAGGAGTCTCCTCCAGGCTCATGCCACTGTGACCTCTACCATGCCTTTCCAGCCATGACAGACTGAAATCCCTCTGACTCCATGAGCCGAAATAAAACTTTCCTCCCTTGAAACTGATTCCGTCAGGCATTTTGTCACAACAACTAGAAAGTAACTGATAGACTAGCATATTTTATGAAACTATATAGAGTGGTTCTTTTTTAAAATCTGTTCTGCATTGTGTAAGGTCTGGACTCTTGTATGTGTCACCAAAGTCAAAAGTTATAAAGCTGTTTGTATCAGGTTTATAGCTGCCTTTCAGAAAGCTATTGAAGGCCATCTGCCTCCATCATATCCAATGATCTCATTTAAGATGCATATATGCAAATAATTCGTGGCTTGTATTTGCACAGAATAAACCAAATCTCAGAGGAGCATTTCCCATATGTGTGTGCTGTGCAGAACATATTCTACATAAACATTTACAAATGCTTGCTGTGTATGGATACCTGATCTCAGGACCACCCCTCCATGCATATATACCTTCACAAGTAAGTCCAAGTCTCTTAGCTCACTGAAGCCTCTCTCTGGAACACATTCAATTTCTCACTCCACAGGGGAATATTTCATTCTGTGCTTCCTCTTGGTTTTCAAATAAAATATTTGAGTTTAGTTTTCTATGAATTAAGCAGCCTCTCAAACAATTTAGAAAATATGGCTGCCATCATTCATTTTCTTCTGGTGAAGAAAATATTTTATTTGCCCATCCAAGATACCTAAAAATACATCATAACTGGAATATGGAATATTTAAATTTGCAATGCAAGAAGAAACAGAGCACGCAAGAAACAAAAAAATCTACACTTGCTTTTCAGGTTGCCTTTTTGATACACTAGAAAAGCATCTGCCTCATCACATGAGGTTTTATTATTCTCTCTAACCTCATCCCTTTCTGAGAAAATGGGATATGACAAATATATCAATTCCCTCTGTCATTCAGGGATACATTGTAACCAAATATACTGAACCACCATGAATCACTGTGAAACAGAAAGCTCTTTGCCCATCATCTGACTGGAGAAGACTGAGGAAACAAGGCTGGTGAGCTTGCAGCTAGTGTGACACCTTTGTATATAGTAAAGGACTTTGAATGTAGGCATTTGAGTAATAGCCTCATCTGGTACTATCTGAAAAGAGAGGGTACCTGTGAGGGTCATCTTTCTCCACGTGGCCTGGTGGCCAACAGGCCCAGAAGGGAAAGAGGCAGAAGGAGCAACAGAAAGCTTTGTATGTGGCCCGTGAGCACAAAATCTGTCCAGGAGACAGATTTTGGTGACTCCGCTCAATTTTATTCCAGAGTATAAGGAATATATAGGGTTGAGGAGCCTGGGTACAAACCCTAATTTGCATTAATTAGCACACTCCTATCACAAGGCTTAGGATGTGGCAGTAGGGTCCTATAGCAGAACTCCTAGAGCAAGCCTTCTCAGCAGGGATCTGTGCCAAGGGTCAAGCTAAAGATGAATTGGGCATCTGGTTTTAGAGACAGCTCTTAGATAAGGTCAGTCCTCCAGGCCCAGGGACATTCTCCAGACAAGGGCAAGCATAGGCAGGAAGTTCTGCTGGAGGGAGAGAGCTCCATGTTGCCAAGCTATTGAGATAAGCTGCTAGGCAATGGGGAGGCTCTGACCTCTGACCAGCCAGCAATATCTTCCAACAGGTACCAATCAGGAGGCTGCAACTTCCTGATTCAAGTTCTCAAAAGTCACTGAAGTCACTGAGGGAAGAAACAGTCTATATGCACATTTATTCAGCTCTGTGGAAAAGGTCATGGAAGGTAAAGTTCTGCCCATCTAGTCAATAACAGTCGGTGTTATGCTTTCCAGGTATAGGCATTTCTTTTTTTTTTTTTTTTTTTTTTTTTTTTTTTTTTTTTTTTTGAGGCCAGAGAGTTTAGAATGGCAAAGCTTTGAGTATGTGTATGTAAAGTAACTTCTGTAACAATCACAGACAAAGTTTTCCCCAACCATAAAGGAAGAAAACTACTGCTTACCCCACAGCATTATAGAGATGAACAAAAAAAAATTATTTATCAATTTATTTATTTCTGTCTCTTGCTGTTACATTTGAGGTCAATAACAAAAGTTTTTTTAAAAAAAAGAATTAAAGCCCAGGTGTCACAGCAACACATTTCTCTCCTTAAATTTAAGTAAAATCTTTGCACATAAATTGTATGTTTGTTTCATGTTACAGACAGAGGAGGAGTCAAAACTTCTCCACAGCCTATATATACATATACATATATATATCACACACACATATATATCACACACATTATATATATATATATATATATATATATATATATATATATATATATGATATATATGGCATATTCCCCGGGGGCAATTCCTTCAAGCAATTACAGACATTTTAATATTATATGCTTTTAGTCTGTATAATGTGTTTCATACAAATTGCATTTCAAAAAGCTGTGCAGGGCAAAATAATTCACTTAGAGGATTAGTACATAATGGAAAGGGGAAGAAAGAATTAGGAGTTAGCAACTAGACAAAGCTTTGGCAACCTGCGGTTGTTTTTTGAGAATTAGCTCTGGTGAGGCAAAGAATTAATAGAGAGCAAGGCAGTTGCTAAAAATATGAAAGTGCATGGAGATGTGAGATGTTATCATAAATTTAATACGTCTTATCTGAGTAGCAATGGGGCCAATGTGATGTAAAACAAAATATCATGAACATTAGAATAAGAAGAAATATTTCAGTGGAAAAACTTAAGGAGCTGGTATGACTTTACAGACACAATATAAATCACTTTACACATCTCTCTGAATCCTGGGTGTGCTGGACTTTTGAGATGCTTAACATTAATGGAATATCTGCTATCCTAGATGATGATGGATGGTGGCAACATTGATTCCTGAAATTGTTTGAGCTACTATCATGGTTCAATAGAAAAGTTGAGGATTTAGGTCTCAAACAGACCTAGTTGGGTTCTAATTCACAGTGAATTACTTGTTATTCTCTGAGAGAGAAACTGAGCCGGAGATTTTATATTTTCTTCTCTATAAAATGTTTCCTGTAACACATCAGCAGAGAAGACAAAGCAGTTTGGATCATGGAATGATCTGGAGTGGGTTCTGATCATTAGCTCTTCTTATACTCTTCCCATAGTGTCTTGAGACTCAATGTTTTCTGCTCATTTACTATTGTATCCATTCCATGGATATTTATTTAAACTGTTGAAATTTTCCATGGACTTTTAATTTCACTTCATATATAGTGTTGAACAAATACTCCTTCCATACACTGATGAGCAAGAAAGATATTAAATAAATAAATACCATCATTCCAAGATTGTGTTTCATAAGAATCATAAAGGAAACAAAATGCAATAAAACAACTATAGATACTGACTTTAATGTTTGAAGGTAGCTATGAATCTGTGATGCCAACAGAAGACCATAACATATCTAAGTATTTCATTAACCCTTGTTTAACCAATGAAGGCACAGTTGTCCCAGGCCTAGGTGCAGGAAACACAAATTGATAATTGGTGAGAAAATATAAAAGTTGATTTAAATTTGTGGTTTTCGATTATATACTTCTCATCAGTATATGAAAAACTTACCATCTAGCTGTTAGCATGCTAGCCATAAGGATACAGAGAAGAGCTTTATTGAAACGTTTACCTCTTTGATTTCAGAGTATGGTGAAGATAAGACTGAGTAAATGAACAGTGAGAGTGTGCTAGGTTTCATGGCAACAAGATAGAATAAACATTTAAAATGTGGTGGTATTGTGTTCCCCAAAATATTGTGCATGCTAATAAACTTATCTGGGGTCAGAGAACAGAACAGCCACAATATTAAACATAGAGGATAGGCAGTGGTAGCACACGCCTTTAATCTTAGCATTCCAGAGGCAGAGATCTACCTGGATCTCTGTGTGTTCAAGGATACAGCCAAGCTTGGTGACTCATACCTTTAATCCCAGAAAGTGAGCCTTTAATCCCAGGTAGTGATGGCAGAAAGCAGAAGCTTTTAGCTGGTTAAGCTTTCAGGCTTTTGAGCAGCAGTTCAGCTGAGATTCATTTGCATGAGGACTCAGAGGCTTCCAGTCTGAGGAAACAGAATCAGCTGAAGAATTGGTGAGGTGAGGAAGCTGTGGCCTATTCTGCTTCTCTGATCTTCCAGCATTCATCCCAATATCTGGCTCTTGGTTTGTTTATATTAAGACCTTTTAAGATTTATGCTACACCATCTAGCTGGTAGTATGCTAGCCATAAGGACACAGAGAAGAGCTTTATTGAAACTTTTGCCTCTTTGATTTCAAAGTATGGTGAAGATAAGACTGAGTAAATGAACAGTGAGAGTGTGCTAGGTTTCATGGACAGTTAACCATGAACATTTATGGTAACAGTTAACCATGGACATTCATAAAAACAATGTCCTAGGAATAATAAATGTTCAGTTTTAAAACAAGAACCAATTCACAAATGATGGTTGTTTGTATAATATTTAGATGTCTATAGAACAAAATGTTAGAATAACACTTAATATTACAGAGATTATGATATGGTAATATCATAATACCAATTGTGGGGGCATCTATACAGAATTCTAAAACAATCCATTAATTTGAGATGTCACAAAATTTTGTTAAATTGATGATACAAAAGAATGTTTTAGAACATCATATACAAGCCTTTATGGAAGCGGTAGAATACAGTTGATTCTGAAATGCAATAGGCAAAGGATTCTTGGAAGGGCACAGAGGCACAGGAAAGCACAGGGTACAGGTAATATAGTAAATAGTTAACTTAGCAGTCTGTCTGATAATGTGAGAAATCCATAGATGTCTGGGAAGACTTACTTATTAAAGGATTGAAATGGGGATTACACACTCAAAAATACAAAATGAAGTGATGCCATTGCCTCTTTGTCTCCCAAGGAATGATGGAAAAATTCCAGACCAGTTCACCAAACCATGTGTCAGAAACCTTCCACATCCAAGAGCTCATCATCCCATCCCTCTTCCTGTGTAAGAGTTCACATGGGCAGGCAAGAAGCGCCATCTTTATTGGGCCAGATAGCCCAAGGTCATGTGTGGAGTGAATACCCACTACACTTCCCTTTTTTGTATAAATAAGAAGGTTCTAAATCTAACACAAGACTATATATAATAAGAATGATTATTAAGTATTGTCCAGGATAAGGAAAGGGTAATAACATAAACAAAAGTGGAACTAAAACCAACAAGAACAACATCAAGTAAGAAACATACTAAATGTCCAGATCATAGGTAAATGACAAGACACAGAGATTACTCCAATAGCTGTCCTATTCCGAGGAATCTAAATCTAGTACCTAGTATGCTCTTAGCTAAGACACAAAATGATTGTAGCTGTAACTATCTAGTCTATCTAGAAAAAGGGTAATTAGAAAAAAGGTAGAGAAAGTCCTTAAAAAGAAATAGAATAATTAAAAAAAAAACACATGAAGATGAAAAACACAGAGAGTCTGGATACTGTATATTATTGTGTTGTCTTTGGTATTTTTAACTACAGAGAGATATTTGATTGTGAGGGCTACTAAGTTAAATATATATATATATATATATATATATATATATTTTTTTTTTTTTTAAAGGTATCTCAACTTCAAAATTTGGGTTTAAGGATATGTTGCTTTAAAAAAGAGCTTCTGCTTTTGTTTCCACAGAGGATGAGAAGCTGTGGATTCCTTCCAGGTTAATGTTTCCATCAAGAAAGACCCCCTGATCACCAGAGTAGGTCAGCTCAGGCACTCTCTCAACCATTTCCAGTAATCTATAGTGGAGGTATCTTGATTTCTGAAGTCCTCTCTAGCAGTCTGCTTCTTCCTATTCCCATGGAGTCTTCATTTATCATGGTATCTCTTTCCTTGTTCTCCTACTCTGTTCCTGATCCAGCTAGAATCTTCCGCTCCCCTAAGTTTTCTTTCCCCCAGCCCTTGCCCTCCATTACCCCTCTCACCCCCAGTTTTCTCATGTAGATCTCATCCATTTCTCTGTCATTGGGCAATCCCTGTGTCTTACTTAGTGTCCTCTTTACTAGGTAGCCTCCCTGGAGTTGTGAGTTGCAGTCTGGTTATCCTTTGCTTTACATCTAGTATCCACTTATGAGTGAGTGAGTGAGTACATACCATGTTTATGTTTCTGAGTCTGGGCTATCTCACTCAGGATGATATTTGCTTGTTCCATCCATTTGCCTGCAAACCTCATGATGTCATTCTTTTTTCTCTGCTGAGTAGTACTCCATTGTATATATGTACCACATTTTATTTATCCATTCTTCAGTTGAAGGGTATCTAGGTTGTTTCCAGGTTCTGGCTATTACAAATAATGCTGCTATGAACATAGATGAGCATGTGTCCTTGTGGTATGATTGAGCATTCCTTAGGTATATGCCCAAGAGTGGTATAGCTGGGTCTTGAGGGAGGTTGATTCCCAGTTTTCTAAGAAAGCGCCATATTGATTTCCAAAGTGGCTGTACAAGTTTGCAGTCCCACCAACAGTGTAGGAGTGTTCCCCTTGCTCCATGTCCTCTCCAACATAAGCTTTCTTCAGTGTTTTTTTGTTTTGTTTTGTTTTGTTTTGTTTTGTTTTGTTTTATTTTGTTTTTCTCAAGACAGGGTTTCTCTGTGTAGCTTTGCGTCTTTCCTGGAACTCGCTTTGGAGACCAGGCTGGCCTTGAACTCAGAGATCCGCCTGCTTCTGCCTCCCGAGTGCTGGGATTAAAGGCATGCGCCACCACCGCCCGGCTTCTTCAGTGTTTTTTATCTTAGCCATTCTGACATATGTAAGATGGTATCTCAGAGTCATTTTGATTTGCATTTCCCTGATGACTAAGGATGTTGAACAATTCCTTAAATGTCTTTCAGATGGCCGAACACTCTAACTGTCATGATAGAACTCTCATCCAGTGACTAATGGAAACAGATGTATAGATCCATGGCCAAGCCCCAGGTGGAGCTCCAGGAGTCCAATCGGTGAGAGAGAGGAGGGATTATATGAGCAAGAGATATTGAGACCATAACTGGGAAAAGCACAGGGACAAATAGCCAAACTAGTGGAAACACATGAACTGTAAACCAATAGCTGAGGAGCCCCCATGGAACTGGACCAGGGCCTCTTGGATAAATGAGACAGTTGATTAGCTTGAACTGTTTAGGAGGCCCCCAGGCAATAGAACTGGGACCTGTGCTTGGCACATGAGCTGGCTTTTTGGAACCTAGGGCTTATGCTGAGACACTTTACTCAGTCTTGGTGTACCAAGGAGGGGACTGGACCTGCCTCAACTGAATCCACCAGGCTGGGCTGACTCCCCAGAGGAAGCCTTGCCTTGGAAGAAGTGGGAATGGGGGGTGGATTGGGGATGAAGGCTGGGGGTGGAAGGAGGGAGGACAGGGGAATCTGTGGCTGATATGTAAAATTAAATTAATTATAAAATAAAAATATTTAAAATAAATAAACAATGTAATGCAAAAAAGAAAAACCCCCTGAAAGGTCTGCAATAGGGCCATAGATCTCATAATTGACCATAATTCTGAATTTTCTCAGGATCCTCATAAGATTACCAGCACCCCCAGTCAATAGGAAGTAGTATGAAAAACTATGCCCAAATTCCAAAAACATTGTTTTTAAATGTTTGTTTTTATTTAAAAGGGGTTGATTATAAATGCAATTTCTTTCTAAATGAAAAAGGGGAACATGTTATAGAAATGTTTAAAAAATAGATTATTGAACCTACTTCAATTCAAAAAATAACTGTTAATCTCAAAATACTTTACATTAGTATGGATTTGGTTTATTGATCCAAACTTAAGGTCAATTTTATTATTCTATATGTATATTTCTACTCTTGTTTAAGGTGTTATGTTTATGCAACTCATTTGAAATTGTAGTGTATAATTAAGAAATACAGAATAATAACTATTCATCTATGATAATCAAACTTTTCAAATCAAAGTTTTCTAGGTATACATAGATATATTTTAATTAGGTACAAACAATTCAAAGACCTACAGAATTTGGCATTTAAAATGTTTTAAGAACTTAGACTTCTCTGAACAGTGAGATGTGTCTGCTCCTGGCAGCACTAATTACTCCAAAGAGGATGATGGACATCAAAGAAACTCGTTATGGAGTTTGCTTTAATTATGGCAGGTTAGCCATTTGTGCAAGAAACTGCTTTTTCCTTGACTGCTTAACTGTATGCTGTATAAAATGAACATGCAGGACCCACAGGAAAGTGACTGAACTTTGCCAAAAAAAAAAAGGTTGGATGGTCTTTCAGGGTTCCTGCTTCACAGAAGAAACTGCCAGATATTATGCAGGACACAGAGAAAAGCAACTGATGAACTTTGCCAAAGTAAGTGGTATGGTCCTTGAAATTTCCTGCTTCACTAAAAAGTCTGCCAGATACTCTGGGCCTATAGGCCGAAGATGGATGCTCCAACCTTGCAGAGAAACTTTGGGCAACTGCCTAGGCAGCCATATTATAACCTTCTGGTTTTTGTTTTTTTTTTTTTTATGTAGTTAAAGACTAGATAGTTATAATTATAGTTTTCCTTAGTTATGGTAAGAGGTAAATTTAACATAAAACTTTAGACTCACAAAGATAGGATAGATGACAGATTATTTTGTTTAGTTTTGCCAAATACAAATAGACTAGACATTATAACTGTAATTCTTACTTGATAACTGTTTTGTTATATATAATTATACTATGTTAAAATGAAAACCTTCCTTTTTGATTAGAGAGAAAAGGGGAAATGCTCTGGTATAGTATTTCTGTATGCTGTGAATATATATTGCTCCCACTGGTTAATAAATAAAGATACTTTGGCCTATAGTAAGGCAGGATAAGAGCCAGGGGGAAAATCCAAGCAGAGAGAGAGAGAAGAAGAAGAAGGTTGGAGTCAGGGCAGACACCATCCAGACGCCCAAGGAACAAAATGCCAGCAGACCAGTAATACCACAGCCAAGTGGCAAAATATAGATTAATATAAATGGGTTAATTTAAGATGTCAGAGATAGCTAGCAATAAGCCTGAACAGTTTTGTAATTAATATAAGCCTCTGTGTGTTTATTTGGGACTGAGTGGCTGCGGGACACAGGAAAACTTCTGTCTATATTCCATATTCGAAGAGTGGGAAACACCTTAGTTATTAATATTGAGTCTCAAAGAGATAAAAACAAATTGGTTTTATGTCCACAGATCAAATAAGGGAGAAAGTTAAAGTGTGTAACACAGAATTCTATGCTGCTTTTATATGGTTGGCTGGGAATTTCTGATGTACTACCTTGGGTAGATGCAATCCTAAATACGAATCTGCAAAAGACAGCTGTAAACCACAGCTGCAAACACTTCCATGCTCTACAGTTCATTCACACAACTCTCATTATTTTGTTTCTCTTCAAGCATTTCTTCCATTGGTAATAAGGAAACTAAGTAAAGAGGTAGTCAATTGTATGGAGAAAATTATGCCCCTTCCAGATTGAATAGAAAGCGTAACCCCAACAGGATTATATTTGGAATTAGAGTTGATTTGGGAAATAAATATGGGCTAACAGAAGGACTATAACAGCCCTTCCTGTCAACAGCAACAACAAAAACCAAAACAGAAGCAAACCATGGCAACTTTCTTAACCAGCCCTCTTAAACTCCTTTGGGGCTATAACAAAATCCCAAAGCCTGGATAGCTTAAACAACAGAAATTTATTTTCTTACAGTTCTGAAGGCAGGAAGTCCAAGATTAGCTTTATTCTGTGTAATCCCCCTCTTTGATGTTGTTAGCCCTCCCATACATTAGAAACCTTCACACCAAACAACACTAATGGATCAACTCTATCTACTCTCTAAGATACATTCTAAGATAAAGAGATACAGTTCTTCTTCACATGATCTCTTGTGTTGGGTCTTGGTCTGAACCATCAGGGATATGATATCTATTCTCTGATTCAGAATTTTTAACTCGTTCTGGAAAAGATATATGAGAAGACTGGCAAATTATTTTACAAATAAAGAGTCTGGAAAGAGAGCAAACTGCCTGAGGCCCTGGAGCCAGTGAGTTAGACACACCTCCACTTTTGTCTCCTTGCCTCTTAGGTGTTACCTAAAGACAATTAGGGTTGGGTCTTAGACTACTGGCAGTGAGAACACACCTTTCTCTACGTTTTCTCCCTTGTCATAATAAGACTTAAACATTTCTACAAGATTTTTGGCATAACCAGATGAGCATGATCTCAGAGAAACTCATGTTTTCAGAGTGAACAGAGCTGAAGAAATCATAGAAATCAGATTTATATCTAAGCAGAGAAGAGGAACACAGAATTTATACTTCATGAAGCTCTAGAATCTTTCCTTCTGTAAAGATGGAAACTGAGGTCACAGAGGAGATGACTCTTCTGGGATCAAAGCACTACATGAAGGCATTAAACTAATGTCTGCTGTCTGAGGGGAAAGAAATCTCAAGGAAGAAGGGCAAGAACCTACTCCTTCAATTTTGAAATTGACAATCATGAGTAACATCCCCTGAGTAAACCTCAGAACATGAAATTCTACTGAGGATTTTCCATGTGCCCTGCAAACATTTGACATGAGGAAATGCATGGGCAAAGAAGCAATGTGTAGTATAGACCCAGATGTAAAGCCCACTGAGTTATAAGCATACTCATCTGGATGCAGACAACCCTATAGACACCTCTTCCCTACTCGCATTCCTCACCCTCTCTTCCAGTCTTGTAGCCATTGCAATTTAATTGTTTGTTTTTTTCAAATCTCGTGCATAAATTGTTGTATTTAAAGTTTGCCCTAATTTAAAACGCATGCTTTCACACTTGCCTCTAGCTTCCAATTTGCCAATTTGCCAATACTTTCCTAAATAGTAATTGCTTTTTTTTTTTCTCCTGGCAGGATGTATTTTCCAAGAAACCTCTGTTGCTGATTGTCCATTTTTCTGACTTGACCCATACTCATCCAGAGTTGTCTTATTTCCTTGTTAGTGCAAGCTGAAATACTGAAAGTGAATTTACTATGCTGCCAAACAGGAATCCCCATAGGTATGGGGGGCGGGGGGAGTCTACTTAACAAGAAATTGCTTGCCAGTAGCCTCTAGGGATAATTCTTATGCTTTCTTTCAAGAGAGGCAGGGAGGGGGAGAAGGAGGGAGGAAGGAGGGGGGGGAGGAATGTTGAAGGAAGGGAACCAATCGGCTTCTAATTTCAGAAATTGTATCAAGAGCTAGCATTATAAATTTGTGTTTGTCCCACTTGATGGAGAAAATCTGACCTCACAGAATCCAAACCCTCACCTTCAGTCAACACTAAAGTCAACCACTGTTTAGTTCACTCCAGGGGAGCATGAGTTGCTGAAGTATGGTTTAATGTTTCCCAGCAGGAAGGACTTAACCAACTCTCTGTGTCAACACAATAGCCCCTTAACAAAGGCCTCAATCACAAAGTTTTGGCTTCAAGAAAAGAAAAGTCCTAAATGTACTTCTGTGTTTTAGTTTGCTTCTGTGTATGTTGTATTTGCATGTGATTTCACTTGACTAAAACCCCTCAGTATTTTCACTGTTAGCTGTGACCATTTGACTTCTAATGTTCTTATTAGATCAGAGAAAGGAAACATTAAACGAAACCGTGAGCTGAGCACTAAGCTCCAATGTTTCTGTGTACGCTAATATATCCTTTCCAAGAATATTCCCAGAAACAACATACTAATGACTCTATCTTCCTCCATCAAATTGATTTCCTGAGGATTTGGGGTGATGGCCTACATCAGTATAATAGATCCTTAAATACCTCTAAAAATACCTTGTGGATAGTTACCCATTACTCTGTTGTCTATGACTCATGAGTCAATTTTTCTACAAAAATTAGAAATTGGGTTTTTATTTTTATCTGAGTGGTTCAATAGTGTGTATGACCTAGATTGTGGATTCTATACCTGGGCATGATTTTGTGTGTGCTTGTGGCACACACACACACACACACACACACACACACACACACATACACCCAAAGAACCTTCTGGCTTTAAAATGCCAGAGGTGCCTAAGTTAAGAAATTGTGCTGTACTTTATTTCTTAATGTTTAGTCATTTAAGACTGAGTTATTTATGTCCTTCCACGGTAATTTAAGTATTTGGTTATCTGGGGGAGAAATCTAAGTAAATTCCTTTACAGCAAGATAGAATTCTTTTATTTACAAGAATGAATAAAGGCAAGAAACAATTACTGGAGTCTTGGGGATGCTAGAATTCAGGAATTCAAAAGAAACCAACCCAGACAGAATGCTGCCTCCACCAAGCTTGCAGTTTAGTGAGGAAGACAGATGTAGAAAGAAATCCAACCTCCAAAGTCAACATATAAGCTGATGTATGATATTTATTTTGAAGATCATAAAAGTTTGTCTTGAAAAATTCATTCTTAGAAAATGTTCCCAAAAATATGGAATCCTGAGAAAGACACCATGTTATATGTCAAAGTGCTGAGAGAGCAAAAAAGCTCATTATTAGGTGTAGAGCCAGAGAAGAGTAAGAGTGCTCTGGTAGCAGACACCCTGCCATCATAGTATAGAATTGATATCAGAGCTGGCATTTGAAGTTTGGTCACTATGGTTATTAGTGACTTTTTCTCATTGTTGTGACAAAATTGACCTAAGGAAGGCCCTGTATATTTAGGCTTACAGTTTAGGAATGAGCTCAGTGAACATTAAAACAGGAGCAGGAGGAATCTGGGTCTAGTGAATCTGCAGTCAATTATCAGAGGCCAGTGAATGCTGGTGCTCAGCAAGCTTTCTTGTTTTTTACTTAGCTCAGAAAACCACGCAACGAATAGTGCCATCCACAGGTCAGGTAGGTCTACCGAACATAATTGAACTAATCTAGAAAATCTCTCATAGATCTACTCAGAGGTATGTTTCTTAGGTGATTCTGGATCCCATCATATTGACACTCAAGATTAACCATCATTCTGTAACTATGAAGGAAAATTCTTAAAGGACATGCCAATTCAAGCCAACAGGCAGTCTTTCTTGTTGGAAGATTGGCAAGGAGCTCATCAGAGCAATTGTGTGCAGTGGTAGGAGAGAGAAAGAGCTAAAGGAACCAGGTATTCTATGTCTGTGGGTTTTTGGTGCCCAGTTTGAATATGTGGATGGTTTAAAATGCATTTTATTTGACTTCAGCCTATGTGTTAGATTCCTAAGAAGTCCATTTTTTGCCAGTTGAAAGAAAGGAAAGGAATCTTTTACCTAAGACCAACGTAGACTTTATTCCAGCAGGACTCTAAATTTGATTGATGAGATGGGATCATAGTAAGTCCTTTTTTCAATCCCCTCTACACTGCTTTTCTCTTCACTACCCTTTATTACTGATTGAACTTCCCCTGTGTCAAGTTCCATTTCAGTGAAAAGTCCCAATTCCCTTTAGCCTTCAGGTTTTTCCACCTTCACTCAATCCCAGCTTTTCAGAGCCCAGTGGCTTTTTGATTGCTAGTGTTCTTACAATGCTTTGGCAAATCACTCAGCACTTCCCATGCACAGCCAGCTCTTCACAAACAACAGGAGTGCATGAAATTCAATTCACAACACCTGCAGCTTACACATTCCACCCTCACTGAAGAGATAAGCCCTCCAATTAATGATCTCCCTCTGTAATTGCTTTTCTTCTCCTTCCCATTTTCCTTTTGATCATGTTCTGTTACAAATTCCCTCACCTGCTCACAGCAGTTTCTTAGTTTAAAGGGAACCTGTAGGGACTGAAAGAGTGGGATGGAGAGTTGAATGCACAGTAAGATCTTTGGAGTTGAATGTCTGGCTCAATATCTTCTTGTGTAAGTATCCTTTAACTCTTAATATCATAACTACTTCAGGTTTTTTACCTTGAATTTTTGACCAAGTTATGAATACAATCTTTTCTTTTATATTTTTATTAACCTTTAAGAGACAGTTTTGGAGAAAATTAAGTCATTAATCTCAGTCTGATGCTTCTTGCTTTTCTACAACCAGTGCTAAGAATAATCAGTCTGGTGGGTTATTTCCCTAAAAACAATGCAACGAGGCTGTTAGCCATCATGTCATCTTCGTCTGTCTCTACATTATGAGGCTCTGTGTATGCCACACAAAAGGAATTAAGCAAATGTTCATTATATGGCTCTAAGATAGATATCTAATAAAATCATTACACTTAGAAAAAGAATTCTTTTAAAAATCAATATGGAAAAGATAAAAAGCAAAACAAGACCGATAGTTCAAAAAAGAAACATACAGAAACAACACGTAAATTCCAGACACTGGCTAGATGTTCTGGTTCAATAGTTTTGTACAGCTGTTTTTATTGGCTTTTACAAGTGCCTATCTATCTGACTTTGATGTGAATGGTAGCAGGAAATCTTTTAAATCTTTTGAGAAACACTTGTGTAAACAAACAGAAAACAACCTGTTCCAGAATCACAAAACCAGGGATTTCACAACTAGGTCTCAAGTTCATTTCCACCAATTGCCTCTTGATAACAAAATTCATTGAGTATCCCACCATGAGATATGGGAATAATATGGGAATGGTATGTCTGCCTCTCTGGCTAAAATGATGGGGAATCACATGCACATGGCAGAGAAAACAACTCACAAACAGAAAAATTAGTTACTGGTATTCAAAATATAAAAGACATAGATATTCCCCCAGCCTACAGAATGTTGCTTTCCAAAGTGGGCTAGGTCTTCTTATGTCAATTAATAATCAAGACCTTCCCCTACAGTCATGCTCTCAAGCTAACTTGATCTAAATAATTTCTCATTAGGACTCTCTTTCCAGGTGATTTTAGCTTGTATCAAGTTAGTAATTAAAACTAACTAGCACAATAAGCAAATAGAATATGATTATAAATTGAAGCTGGATCTCTATTATTTTCATTTAGTTTTTATAATAAGTTCCTTTATATGAAAACAGTAAGTTTGCATTAAGAAGATAATGCCATTAGAGAACTAATTGCATATTATAGCATTCTTGTTTAATATTCATTTGAATCTACATGCCACAAAATCAACTACATTACATACTTCTGTTTGCAAGTCAATGGGAAATTAAATCTATTGAAAGTTATACAAAATCTTTATAAAAATTAATCATATAGGTGATCAAATTCCATTGACATCAGAACATAGAGAAACCTGGTCTCACAATAATTTGGGTTTTTCTTTGCATGAGAGTGATATTATCCCTGGCAACAGTTTTCTCCTGGTCACCATTTTAAAGCAAGACAGAGGTAAAAGAAAGTGTCCTTATTACAGTTTGTCTAATTGACTGCTGGATAGTCACAATGGGGAGTTGACACCTTATATAAATGACTTAACATTTGCAAAAATGCATTCAACAGTTGTTCATTTGGAGTCTTTTAGTCCAAGCAGTCATTCATAACAAGCATATTATTGAATACTTTCAGTCATCTAGAAAACATACCACAAGGAATAATGTCATAAAATGCAGAAGCCCTCTAGGTCAGAGACTTCCCAACCCTGACAAATAAACAGAATGAAAGATCTATATGCTTTTTCTGGCTGAAAACTAACCCTTCCTTAGTGAGCTCAACATTGAAGAGACAGCTGAAATTGTCACATAGCAAAATTAGAGAGATAAAAATCAAAAAAGGAAGAAAAAGGTAAGGGGTCTAAAAAGATCTCAGTAAAGATCTGAAACATGAATCTGACTTTCCTGGGATATTTAAGCCTAAAAAAACTGAAAAGGTTCTGCATTTCCCTCTCCTTTCACAGCTCCTGTATGTGGCTTATCAGAGAGATCTACAAGCAAGCCTATCTCTTCCAGATAATTCACTTTGGGTTTCATTGGCAGGGTACTCTTGCAACATCTTCCTATTGGCTACATTTGATACATATCGTTACAGCTTCATAGTCAAAAACTACCTTTCTATACCCTCTACCACTATCCATAACATGTCCATAGTCATAGTTGTCTCTCTCTTCTAAAACAGAGTAATACATGATATAAAAAGTGGGAAAGAATACAGGAGTAGTAGTGTGCATTTTAATTAAAACAGTTCTGAATTCCTATGCTTCTGAGATTGAGCAAGAAAATAATCTTATTTCATTAGGTCACTAGTTGAGAAATCTTCTCAATCTTCCATGAATCCAAAACCACTCTTTTCATCCCTTAAGGTGATTATGCTCATCTTATTTGTTTCATTGATTTTTCTATCTGATGTCTTTCCCTCAGCAGATGATAAAGTCAACGTCTTAGATGATATTCTAGTTTATCTCATTTATCTTCACAGAGCTAAACATCCTGTTTTATACAAGACCACAGTCCCCTAGAAGGCTGCTATCTAATGTGTGTGAGAGAGAGGGATGATTGTGAGACATCCCCAAAAACTTTATCTTGGTAGCTGAAAATTTCCATGTGAGAATGTCTCAAGAGTTCTGTCTATTAATATTTGTGTAGTAAATTTCTATGTCTTAACTCCCATTATCATAGCTGTACTGTTGCTTTCCTTTACAATGGAGAGGCTCGTCAAGCAACCTCTGGAATCAATTTGCCCAAGTTTGCAATTCCAGATAACAGTTCAGTGAAGCTTCATTAGTGTGACAGTAACTTAATAAAAATAAGTAAGTGAAAAGGAAGAAGTAAGATCAACTATGGAACTTTAAGTAGCCTGTCACTTCAGATGAGAGATGCCATCATTAACCTTTAAGGTCACATCAGCTATTATTAAAGTGTCACATATCTCAGTGTCAAAATTAAATTAGACAAACTATTACCTCATTATTATGCTAACAAATCTCAAGCTTATCTGAATTAATAGTACATGGACTGGGGACTTCCTTAACCAGTTTACTAATAGTATATGTATTTAAACTGTTTCAACATGAGCTCAAGTTCCTACCTAGAAAAAAAGAAATATCCAAAGCTACTTGTAGTAATGGTCAAGTCACAACCAACCCTGGGACTAAATTACCAGTTAACATTTAATTTCAATGCAATGTTTTAAGAAAAGTTGATGCCTACTGATTTTATTCTGGAATCCTTTTACTTGAATGTCAGATTTTCTAAGATATAATAAAATAAATTTATATTTTTTCTATAAAGAACACATGGTTTTGAAAGCATCAAAGTAAAGGCAGTTTTGGATATCAAAGGACATCCCACTAAATGTTTTGTTGAAAAGGTTATCATCTAATCAGTACACTAAAATATGGTATATGAAATGGTCTGGATCAGTGTTTTTCCTCAACCTGTGGGTCACAACCCCTGTGGAGGTTGAACAAACCCTTTCACATGGGTCACCTAAGACCATCAGAAATCACAGATATTTACATCATGATTCACAGCAGTAGCGATATTATGAAGTAGCAATGAAAATAATTTTATGGTTGGGGGTCACCACATCATGAGGAACTGTATTAAGAGGTTACAGCATTAGGAAGGTTGAGAATGGCTGTTGTAGATGGAGCTGTAAGGTGTGGCTTAGCTGGTTTAGATAATCACTGAGAAAGAGCCAAGGCTATCTTGCCTCAATATTGAGTCTTTTAACTAAGGATTTGAAAAAGACAGTAGATATCTGAAAGGGACACTAGTCTTGAGAACATCACCGTTTCATGAATGAAGAAATGGGTGGGGAAGGTTTGAGCAACTTGGTCAGAATTACAGAAAACAAAGCCATAATACACAAAATGATGAAAGCCTGAAATAGCACAGGAAATGGTTCTCTCCCGACTATCTCTAAAAATCTATTAAAAGCAAAACTATTCAAAGTTGAACAATAGATGACATGCTGAGAGTAACAGAAAAGAGAAAGTGGAATTTAATCCAATTCTTTAAGAACTCAATTTTACCACTTTATAAAGATGTTCTTTATTTTTACATTAATCCTAGAATGGAAATTCTTGTCCTCGGTTAGGATTCAGCCAGTCCAAAACAATGAGAGCTATAACTGACAAATCTATAAAACTTTTAACTGTTTAACATTAACACAAGAATGCTTTCTTTTCAAAAGCTTTTTTTAAAATGTTAACTTTTTGTTAATTCTTTGTAGATTTTACACCATCCATCCAAATCCTACTCATCTTTCTACCCCCTCACTTTCACCCTCTGCCCTTGTAACCTCCCATTAAAAAAAATTTAAAAGTAAAACTAAAAACAAACTAACAAAACAAAACAAAATGAATGGAAGCTGTAGTGTGGCCCAGAGAGTCACACAGTATACACAATGGCTTTTAAAATAGTAGCAAAATACAAAGAAACAGCATTATATCTTCATAATTAAATATAACCCTGTGAAAGTGCCAGCACAGAACTATTGGGTGGTAGGTAATGTCATTGTAGGATATTTTGACTGCACACTTTTTAATTTTTCCATAGCAAGGCAAGAATTCAATATACAAAGATGAATTAATAGGCATCATGCTCTTAATGTATAAAAGAAAAAAACGATTGAAATATTCCACATAATAAAATTGGGTGGGGAGGACTATGCTATGGTAAAGAAGGTACTAACAAATGAAGCAAAGTATTGCAGAAATTACCTTGGATATATTCTTTGAAAGAGCCCTATAAAGGTTTTCCCAAACCCATTGTCCAGAAACTATGAGGAGAATGTTGCTGGAGACATCTCTCCAGCTTCTACCAAGCCCCACAGTCCCACAATCCACATATAAAATAATCACTCAGACGCTTATAATACTTATAAACTGTATGGCCGTGGCAGGCTTCTTGCTAACTGTTCTTATATCTTAAATTAACCCATTTTTATAAATCTATACCTTGCCACGTGGCTGGTGGCTTACCGGTGTCTTTACATGCTGCTTGTCCTGGCCGTGGCTGCAGTGTCTCTCCCCCTTCTTCCTGTTTCCCCAATTCTCCTCTCTCTTTGTCCCACCTATACTTCCTGCCTGGTCACTGGCCATCAGTGTTTTATTTATATAGAGTGATATCCACAGCAGGAGGATGAATATAAGGAAGATGAGTGAGAGGGTTCTCCACTCCTAGTCTACTGACTAGCATAGCTAACTGTGTGGAGATGAGATGGAAAACACACTGACGTCCTAAGGTGCTTTAAATGTGATTGTAGTAGATAGTGAAGAGAATACTGGTATTTTAAGAACACAAAGCTGAGCTACCATCCAAAGTACCAATTAAAATGAGCACACATCAGTGTTAAAAGATTGATGCCATCGAATGTGCAGCCTTCAGCATCTGGGCCATCAGAGTGGATTTTGTAGATACAAAGATATAGCTCTTTCCCCCTTGAGATTCCCAAAGCTATAAGTATTTCTTTTTTACTGACTTTGGTATGCTATGGTTTTAAGTAAAGATGGATTTGAAGACAATGATTGTACATATTTAGACAAAATGCAGTATTTGTCTAGGTTTTTTCATTTTCTATTTGAATGGTAGTAGTCATAGAAACGCGCACATTTTCTAACCAAATTAAGTCTGAATCCATGGGCACATTAGTGGCCTTGTCATCTATGAAAAAGATAAGTGGTTATTAAAAAAAAACACCTGAATTCACACTAAAAGTCTAAAGACAACTTTCTCCTGTGCTAGACACAAAGATTAGAATCTGATAACCTTCTCTTTCTTTTTCTTTCTTTCCTTCTTTTCTTTCTTTCTTTCTCTCTCTCTCCCTCCCTCTCTCTCTCTCTCTCTCTCTCTCTCTCTCTCTCTCCCTTCCTTCCTTCATTTCCTTCCTTCTTTCTTTCCTTCTTTTATTTAATGATATGCTGCTTTTTTTTTTTCAGTTTTTCAAGACAGGGTTTCTCTGTGTAGCTTTGGAGCTTGTCCTGGAACTCACTCTGTAGACCAGGCTGGCCTCAAATTCACAGAGACCTGCCTGTCTCTACCTCCCAAGTGCTGGGACTAAAGGTGTGTGCCACCATCGCCTGGCAATGATATGCTTTTATGCTCCAAAGATATTTCAAGATCCTAAACCATGAACCAAACCACCTGCTGATTAGATTGATAAGAATAGTATGGAAATTTCAAATAACCATGCATAGAAACTAATATAAGGGTAAAAAGTCATTTCTGAGCTGACTCCTACAATGCCACATCCCTGTATGGCCTCAGGCAGGACCCACATACCCACTTGCCTTTGCCTCTGTAAGCCTCCTGACCCAGGTCAACACTTTCTTCACTGTGGGCTCTTTATCCTCCTTGATCAGAATTCCTTAATGTTTATATGGGGTGCTTAACAGACTACTAACACTAGACAACCAGTGAAAGATGAAGCTTATTTTAACCATTCGAGAATAATGATTTTAAGTCCCTAATATATAGGTTTATAAAGGACACACCACTTATTTAAAATCTTTAAAGGATACATGTCTTTTTGTTGACCTGTACACACACACACACACACACACACACACACACACACACACACACACACACATTGTATGTGTATATACACACTCATATACACATATATAAACATTCATATGCACATAGTAGTATGCATGTTTGTATAGGTGAAATTTTAAACACCAAGAATTAATATTGGAATGCATTTAAGTACCCCAACTTAAGGTACTTTTAAATACTAATTATGCAAATACACATTTTACAAATCTACACATGTAAATATGTAAAACTTCAGAAAAATATATACAGTATAAAGTATACATGCTTATTTTTCTGTCTCATACATGTATTGTTTTATTGTAGTCATTTATTCAAAATGTATTGTTTTCCTAAACAACTTGCCTCAATATTTGTTTCAAAATAAAAATTCTTGGATGTATTCATGAGATTCTGGGCTCTCTGATTATTGAAATATGTGTAAATCTATCTTTTAATATGTATCAATGTTTTATGATTTTTTTTGTATTTTACAATAAGATTAAGTTAGCATACCCTAAAACCTATCTGCTATGAATTCAGTCTGTAAGTCCCAGAATTTTACATGTGGACACTTGTTCTCCATCGATTTCAAACTTTGTGGAAGTTGTGGGATTTTTAGGATGTTTGACCTTGATGGCAGAAGTAGATTGCCAGGGTCATGTCTTTAAAATTACAGCCTAGCTTCTAGTTACAGCCCACCCTCTCTCCTTCTGCTACAGTTTGGCTACCACAAGACAGAGCCAATCTGCCATGCTTTCCCTATCATGATGGACTAAAATCCCCTAAGGCCATGACCTAAAACAAACTTTCCTTCACTTACATCGTTTCTGTCAGGCATTCTAACCATGGCAATGAAAAGATTTTTAAATCAGTGTTGTTAGAACTTTGTCAAGATAATTTCTGCTGCTTATTATTTTACGTCTCCAAGTAGAAGATACACTGGTGAATAGTTTATGTACATTTTAAATGAATTTGTAATCTTTGTTGTTGAATATATATCAGTTTCAATAGATCAAGCTATTCTTGATGTTATATGCTCTAAGATTTTTATAACTTTTTGTTCCACTTTTCTTTCAATTATTGAAATTAGATATTTAACCTTTTCTAGTGGTTCTGGGGAGATGGCCCCATCAGTAAAGTGCCTCCTGTGCGAATATAGGACCCACATTCAGATCTCCAGCACCACTATGGTAGCATGTGTCTGTAATATTAGTGGGGGTGGGAAGAAGAGAAGGATCGTTGGGGACCAGTGGCTAGACAGTCTTGCTAACTCACTAAGCTCCAGGTCTAGTCAGAGACCTTACCTCAAAAGATAAGGTGCAGATTAGTCACTTTCCTGTTCCTTTGATGAAACACCATGATCAAGGCAGTTTACAGAAGGAAGAGTTCACTAGTTCTTATACTTCCAGGAGAGTCCAGAAGAGCCGGGGAGGCATGGCAGCAGGATCGGGAAGCTGCATCATCACATTTTCTACAAACAGAAGACTGAGAGTGAACTGGAAGGGAGAAAAGGCTATCAAGTGAAGTGTGATCCTAATTAGTCTTAACAATAAAACCTGGACTCAGACATAGAGGGTGAAAGCTGAAAGATCAGAGAAATATCACAGCAACCACTAGAAACTTCTTACCTCTATGAATCTTGAGACCGAATGGGGGGCTGAGATCCTGACTCCTCCTCCCTAGTGCTGGGATTAAAGGCATTCATCACCACCATGCAGCTCTGTTTCTCTTTTAGACTGGTTCAATTTTGTGTAGCCCAGAGTGGCCTTGAACTGCTGATCTTCCTCCTCCCAAATGCTGAGATTAAAGGTGTGAGCCACCACTCCCTGGCCTCTTTGGTTAACTAGTAACTAGCTTTGCCCTCTGATCTCCAGGCAAGCTTTATTTGTCAGAACACAAACAAAATATCATACAACAATCAAGTCTTAAAACCCACCCCTAGTAACATGCATCCTCTAGCAAGGATTCACCTCCTAAAGTTTCCATATCCTCCTCCAAACAGCACAACTAACTGGGGACCAAGTGTTCAAATAAGTGAGCCAATGGGGGGCATTTCTAATTCAAATCACCACATCGAGCAATTGAAGAAGACACTTGAGGTAGATCTCTGACATCCATATACTTGCACACAATTATGCCCCTTCACACATGCACACACAAATATGTACACATGCATATACCATACACACACGCACACAGACCAAAGCTCCTACTATGTTTGCAGAGCTGATTAGTTCCTGTAATTACATCTATTATTGGTTCACATAATTTGATACTCTTCTATGTGCATACAAACTAATAATTATGTTATAACATCAATGATTATTATGTTATAGTTGTTGTTTTTATTCCATCTATTTCAGCATTCTTATAATAGCTTTTCATTCTTCAGAATGTGTGACAGACATGCTGATACAGCCCTTGTGATTCTCAGCTCTCAATATTCAGGACTTCACATAACTTCTTATCTCCCTGATAATAGCCAATTCTTGTAACTTTCTTTTAAACAAATGTAAATCACCAATAATACAAAATTATATGGTTATAATTAAGTGCATGCAGAAAATTTTAACTCATTTCTCCAGAAATTATCTTTCTTTTGCTGACTTTAGAAGCAAGCTGCCATGATATACAAGAAAATGGATTTTGTCCCATTCAGAAGGGAGAGTGAAAGCACACACTTCCTCCATGAGCTGTTGATGCAAACCTGGTTCCAGACAAGCTTTGTTGTAACTGAACTCCTCAGCAGAGGGTCAGCTTATAAGATTCGCTTGGGTTCCTGATCTACAGAAATGAGGCTTTCATTTTCACTCTTGACTGCTTCCTAGCTCCCTATGTTATATCCCCATTATATTTCCAGTAGCCATCTTAATGTTTAGGCTACCAAGCTCTTCTTCCTCTGTTTTGCCTTGTTGGGACTCATGAGTTTATGCATTATTTATTTGACACATAGTGTTGTCTTTGCTGAAATTCCAATAATCAATGAAGATACAACATGGAGCAAACAAATGCCCTTTTTTGATGCATTTTATGTTTTATTAGACTAAGGCATGGAGTAGGTAAGCAAGCACATATAAAAATACAAAAAGCAATATAATCAATCTAGAAAAATAAGTCAAGAAACAGGTTCACAATTTAAAAGGAATGGTAAGTATTCTGTAGCATAAAAAGGGCTGCTTTGCTGGTATGTCTCTTTGCCCAGAACTAAAAGTTTAGTAGAGCCACTTCAATGGGGTATCTGCCCAATACTGGATAGTAGAAGGCTCAGTAACTGTTTAATAAATGTACTATCTCATGTAGTCTCAAAAATAATCATCTGTATTAGTCACCATTATTCTACCAGTTTTAACTATGATAAGCACAAAGTGTCTGAAAATCGAAATACCATGTTCTGCAGCAGCCTTTATAAGAACAAAATCTCAAAGCATGTCTGTCTGGCTTCAGTGAGCCTGTATTATTAGCCAGTGGGCTATGGAGTCTATTAGATCCTACATACTTTCTTACACCCTCTAGTAAGTAACAAAAATATCCACATTGTTATTTGACGGGAAAAATATATTTTCAATACTAAAATCTATTGTATTTTAGATGCTTGTAGGAGATTCGGATGATTGGCAGGTATGAGATTGGAGAATATGACACTTGAAATATTATGTGGGACTGGAAAGATGGCTCAGTGGTTAAGAGCACTTGTTCTTGTAGAGGACCAGGGTTTGATTCTCAGCACCCACATGGTAGTTCACAACTGGCCATAACTCCAGTTCCAGGACATCTGAAGCTCTCTTCTGACTTCCGTGGGTACCAGGCACACTCATGGTACAGGCAGGGAAAACATTCATACACATATAAAAGAACAAAATAAACCATTAAAAAATACATCCTCATTTGTAACTCAAAATGCCATGTGAACATAATGAGGAAGTTCAGTCACTCACATAATAAACAACCAACAACACATTAGCTATAGTAGATCTGAATAAAATAACTTATTTCTAAAGTGCTTAGCATGAGAGAGGTAGAGGAAATTCTCCCTTTTGTATAATTTCACGAGAGGTGCTTTAAGGAACATATCACATATTCAGCAGAGAAATGCCCTGAGGTCCAGCCTCCACACTGAAGAACAGAGCCTCTTTCCCCTCTAAAACTGAACTTCCACTTAGTGTTTTAATAAAAAGATATTTTTAATTTGTATTTCCTTGAATGATCTACATTTTGTGAAAAAATAAACACTGACCCTAAAATACATCATTTAATTACACTACATTTGCCTTCCAGGTTTAGTTCCAAAATGTTCCCAGTTGGCTAACATAATGTGTAATCTGTACTGAATAAATAGAACTGGAGTGGTTCTATAGCCTATAGCTTGGAGAAAAAAACACGTGAAAAAAGGCAGCCTGCCCCTTATTAGGGGTGAGTTTGGCTATGTCAAACTCTTGACCTTTTCAGTAATGGGTACAGAGGAAATTACAAGTCAGATAACCGTTGTTCTAAACAGAAGTAAAACTAGCACATGTAATTAAGTTATGACCCGAGGCACAGGCTAATATGGTGTGGCAGAGTAGAGGTAGCAGGATTCACGTGAAGTGTGCAGTGGATCTGATCTCAGAACAGCAGCTGTCTGAGAGCCTGGGGGAAGAACTTCTTTCTGATCAGCACCACAGTTGGTTTTTTGTTTGTTTGTTTGTTTGTTTGGTCTTTGATTTTGTTTTTGTTTTGTTTTTGTTTTTGTTTTAAGTACTAGTGCCAACTTGTATAACTAGATGTTCCAGAGAAATAAGAAGCACAAGAATCAATGGCTGTTTATACAGGTAGCTATCAACTACAAATGTAAGTGCACTCTGGTGCTCATTCATCCACAGCATAGCTGGTCCCTTTGTATTTCAAAGTCTGTTCTAAAGTTGAAGGACTATACAATTGAGTGCCCACCAGGTTGTCACTTTATTACTTTCATTTCTTTAACGAAATACTTTCTATAAACAGGCTAAGGGAAAAGATTTACTTCAGCTGCTTAAGAAATGGTATATTCTATTACAGCAGGAAGGCACAGTGTTGGGCACATGAGATAGCTGGCCCTAGCATCCCTGAACTAGGAAGCATCGAAGATGAACGTCAGTCCTCAGACTTCTTTCTCCCTAGGTTTTACTTTTTATTCAGTCTAGGATTCAAGTCAGTGGGATGAGTGTAAGATTTCCCTACTCACTTAAAATTCTCTGAAAACATACTCAAAGATAAACTCAATGATGCACATTCAAGGTGATTCCAGATTCACACAAATTGACAATGAACATTAACCATTACAATCTAGTTCTTACCAATATGACACACAATACACCAATTCTAAATGACAGCATTTCGCCTCTGATTCCCTGAGGCTCAACCATCCTTCATAAGGCAAAATATATGTATCTCACCGTCAGAAATCTCCTTAGTATTTTTGTTTCAACATTGTTAAAAAATAGAAAGCTTCTTCTGAGATTCAAGATGCTCTCTTACTCACGAGTCCCTCTAAAATCAAGATAATAACTTACATACTTCAAAGACACATCAGCACATAACTATGAAGATGCCTCAGTGGTTAAGAACATGTGTCGTTCTTGTAGGTTCAGTTTCATTTACCATCGACCATATGATGGCTCACAACTACCTGTTCCAGAGGATCCAATGCCCTCTTCTGACTGCTGGGAACTCCTGAATGTATATGGTGTATTAAATACACTAAGGTACATGCACGCGCGCGCGCGCGCGCGCACACACACACACACACACACACACACACACACACACACACACACACACTCACCTGGCAGAAACAACTTAGAAGAAGGGTTTACTTTGGCACACAGTTTAAGAAGTAACAAAGTCCATCACAGTAGGAAGGCAGAACAGTGGGAGTGAGGTAACTGGTCATGTCACAACCACAGTCAGGAAACAGA
This sequence comes from Peromyscus leucopus, assembly GCF_004664715.2. Taxonomy (NCBI): domain Eukaryota; kingdom Metazoa; phylum Chordata; class Mammalia; order Rodentia; family Cricetidae; genus Peromyscus; species Peromyscus leucopus. Next base: position 35,108,376 of record NC_051071.1, on the reverse strand, counting down.
GAGGGAGAGATGAATTCTTGGCTTATGTGACTTCCTCCTTTCCATCTTTTTATTTGTTCTTTGATCCAACCCACAACATGGTACCATCCACATTCATGCTATGACCTCCCTTAGTTAAGCCTCTCTGTAATCACACTCAATGACACCCCTAGATGTCTATTCCTTCAGTGATTCTAAATCCATTCAGGTTGACAGTGAGCATCAACCACTACAGTAACCAAATAATGATCATGATTTTAATAATTCTAAGTTATATACCATCAACATCCTTGTCTCCCTCTTAGTGTGCTGTCAGAACTCTGTTTTGTGTGTCTAGTGTAACTAACAGAAGTTAGAAAACTACATAAATGATATGCTAAGCAGTCTTTCTCTAATTCTTAAAATCTAATTTCACCCAGGTCTCCTATCCAAGTACTAACCAGGCTTGACTGTCTTAGCTTCTGAGATGGGATGAGATTTGGTGCATTCAGGGTGGTATGGCCATAGACTAATTTCTCACAGGTTCTTATGGATACTAAAAACATCCCAGCATTATTCCTTCTCTGTTATCTTTGTCTACATAGCTATTTGCCATCTATCACTTCAAGCTCCCACAAATTCTATCCTTAGTTCATTCTCACATGATGGTGCAGAATGTTATTTCACTGACATAGTAGAACTTGCCAGGAGTTAAGTCCCTGTCCAAGATTCATTTCTGGTGATGAAATAACTTGACAAAAAAGGCAACTTAGTGGAGAAAGGGCTTTATTGGACTTTACAGTTCCAGGTTATAGTCTATCATTGTAGAAAAGTTAAGGCAGGAACTTCAAAATGCTGTTCCCATCCTATCAGCAGTCAAGAACAAAAAGAAATGATGCATGTGTGTATTTGCTTGCTCATTCTTGGCTTGCTTGCTATACTCATATGCTCAGGACTCCCTGACTGGTGCCTTTCACACTGAATTCACATAAATTAACTCAATTAAGTTAATCCCCTGGGTCAACCCAGTGCACACAATGTCTTAATGAGACTCTCTACCCAGGTGATTCTCAGCTGTAGTGAGCTGACAATTAGAACTGGCCAGCATGGTCCCCATGCTCTGACAGAAATGTATTCCCAACACAGATACTTTTGCCCTCACAGTGTTTACATTCATTCTAGTTAAGATGAGTGCCTGCTACATTCCTATCTAATACTAATATCAACTGTGGAATGGTAGATCTCATCTTTTCTTACCTACTCAAAGTTATGTTTGTTCTGGAATCTTTAAATCATCACCATCTATACTTTACTGAATTATACACATTAGTTTATAAGCATCTTATAACAAATCTCAGCTTAAAATCCTCCAAGAATTCTCCTTTAACTCTATTACCTCATCTGCAATCATTTATTCATTATCCTTCTTCCCTTAAAATTTGAATAGTTTTTGAGAATGTCATGTATGAGAATGATATTTACATCATTCTACCCTCTAATACTTATGTCTCCTATACTCCCTCTAAATTCATGACCAACTTTTTTTTTAACTATTATTGTTTTGCATGCATACGTGTATTCACATACACACATACTGCTGAGTCACTTTAGTGTTGCTCATGTGTATTAAGGAATGTTTGTTTAGGACTGGACTACCCAGGCTGTACTATATAAGCCAATATAAGAAGTACCTTTTTAGTATATGTTAATTTTCTTTGTTACTTTCCTCTCTAGAACACTGACTAATGAAGATGGTCATTACAGATGTATAAATGGGCATTTTTGGAATTTGAAAATACTTCTGATGAGTAAAAACGATTTTGAGAAATTGAAATAGATGAGGGGGACAAATTCAATAAAGACCTGGAACTAGACTCAGAAATAGCAGATTGGCAAGCATTCCTAAGATTCTGTTGAGAACAAGTGGCTTTCAGAATTTGAGCTGTCCATCACTTCTGCATCTGGCTCCAAAGATAAGTGCTTTCCAATTCACACCAACTCTTATAAGTTAAGATTCTTGGCCTCTTGAAGTACAAGCTATAGGCAAGCAACCATAGCTCCAAGATTTCTAAAGTTTCAGGAACTATCTCTGAAATTTGCTCTACTTCTCATTTAAAAAATTATTTGGTTCATTTTTTGAGATTGTAGTATCATTATGTTATTTCCTCTTTCTCCTTCTCCCCTTTAAACCATAAGTTTCCTTCTAGTAACATGCATTCATAATACATTCTTTAGATATTTCTTTGTTTTTAATCCATGATGACTGAGAATTCTGGGTGTGATAGCAATTGATACTGTTTTCTATTTATTTCTCAAAATTGTACATTCTAGTAGTTACATAGGGATATCTTACATTGTTTTAATTATCTTTTTGGTTTAAGGCCAAATATTCTATTTGCATATTTGTGAACTGTATCTCCTTTTCCTCATTTATTCTTTGAAAATTTCATATGTGTATGTAATTTTTTAATTAATTAATTTATTTTATATGTGTGAGTATTTTGTCTTCATGTATGTACGTGAGCTACCTGCATGCCTGGTGCCCTCAAGGCCAGAAGCAAGCATTGTGTCATCAGGGACTGGAGTTACAGATAGTTGGGAGCTGCCATGTAGGTGCTGGCCACTCAACCTATGTCCTCTGAAAGATCAACTAGTGCTCTTAATCTCAAAGCCACCTCCCTAGCTCCTGTATAATATATCTCTCATACCCACTCTTCAAGTATCCCTAACACCCCCCATCGTATCCCAAATTCATGTATTTGTTTTATAATTTATTTTATTTTATTTTTTGAGTATTTGTGTTCAGACAGGATGCCTATATCAATACCACACCCCCAACTAAGGCTTGGGAACACTGCAAACCTAAGAAGGATCAAGACATTTAATTCCAGTATTGAATGGAGAGGGGTTCCTGATTCCCTTCCCACAGTGGAAGAGCCACTGGCAGTCGATGGCTACAAGGTGAAGGAGAGTCACTTTTATTTAGGATTGAGGCCACTGGAAAGTTGTCCATGTCTCAGAGAATGACCACAGACCATAGCTCCATGCTCATATGGACATTGTTAACTGTATATCCTCTTTGGTGAGACTTTGTTTAAATAATCTACCTACAGTTTGACTTTATTGTTAAAAGTTATGAGTTCTTTACAAATTCTGGTTATAAGTGCTTTGTTGTGTGTGAGACTGCAAATGTGTTCTCCTAGTTTATGGTTTGCTTTTATTTCATTTCTATTTTGTGTTGCTGTTGTTTTTTTTATTGTGAAGATAAGATATCATTTTGTAGCCCATGCTAGTCTTAAACTTGCAATGCCCCTGCTTAGGCCTCCCAAGTGTTTATTTTATATCCATAGCCCACCACTATGTGGCCTATGAGAGTTTTGAATTTTGATGAAGTTCAAATAAGATTTCTAATGTTTAGTACATAATGGTAGACTCATTATCAAAAAAGTTGGCTAAACCCAGGCCAAAGAAGATTTTTCTCTTATGTTTTTTTCTAAAAGGATTAAATTTTATATTTAGATTATGATCCATATTGATATGTAAAGGAAGCATAAGGTGATTGATTTTTCTTTGCTGCTTCTGCATATGAATGAACAATTACTTCAACACAATTTTTTGAAAAAGAGAATTTTTTTCTCTTCTCTGTAGTTTCTGTACCTTTATCAAAAATCAATTGGTCATATTTATGTGGGTCTATTCTGGCAATGTCTATACTGTTTCATCGATGTGTTTGTCGGGTCATTCATTTATATCAACTTTAAGTTCAGTACTTAAATCACACTAGGAACCCAGTGCTGGAGATAACAGAAGCATTTTCATTGAACAACAGATCCCTTTGGCACTCTCAGGCCTGCTTAATGTTCTCTTGGTTTGGTTACATAGCATAGGTCCTCAAAGACATGATAAGTCTTTTTAATCCCTATAAAATTTGTTATATACAAATATAGCTTTCAACAAAGATAAATATTAATATTAAAATTACCAGTATAAGTGCCTGATATCCAATTCCAAATACTCTTCTTAAATATTTGAAAAGTTTTAGATAATAAATCCAGCATGGTGAAAATAAATGGAGTATTTTAAACTAATGTATACAATCTTTTCTTGAGTTCCTAATAAAAAACAAGAATCCTCCCTTTAATCTCTTTTTTGCTAAGCTAATGCAAAACTGTCTGAAGTATCTTACATTTTATGGAGCCGGGGGTTATTAGTATCATTGATTATCCTCTTGAAGGTTGTTTTGAAGGAAGGATCTGTAGCCTCTTAAAGAAAATTATACAGCAGATGCCCTTGAACTATAGAAAGGCAGGGTAAAGAGACCTGTTTAGATTTGAAAATATTATCTTTCAGTTTATAGTATAAGATTTCGATGAGTTTTCAGGCATAAACAATCTCAGCTGTAGGATGTCAGGCTGAAGAGAAAATGGAAGTAACCCATGATTAGCTACCCTCAAGCATTTGCGAAGGATCCAGATAATCGCTGCCCATGTTTCTTCAGTCCAATACCCTTTTCTGTCCTGCCTGGCCTGTCTCAAAGCTGCTAGCATATCCAAAACAGTTGAAGGTTTCTGATGGAGACAGGAGCTTTGACTATTATAGATGGGCTAAGTGAAGCAAAGGTAGAAAAAAAAAAAACATATATACCTCAAGGAAGCAGCTGAGCTTCAACCCAAACTCAGAAAGGCTCACTCCAGATGCCATTGACTCCTGATTTATAGCTGTTACACAAAGTAAAGTGAAAACACCATCATGATCCCTAAGTCAGTGAACCAATACCCAAAAGCTCTTACTTGGGACATGGTAGAAATTTATAATATATGCAGTTGAACTTTAAATTGTATCATAACAAACATACAAAGGGAAATTCAATAATTAGAATATTAATTATAAGTTTTTCACATATAAGCACACACATTTAATATCTTTTAATGCTCTGTGGATATTACTTCCCCTTTCCTCCCCAGGCTAAGCCCTCTCCAACCTCCAATATATCCTTTAAACTTAGAAAATTGGTTATTATTCTCAGATCCTAGGGTAAGAATTTTACAATGACCCGAAGTATCAAAGCTAGGAAAAACATAGATTATTTACAAAGTGAAACTTGAAACATTGTGAAATTACTGGAGTGGACAAGGTGGTCAGGAAATAGAAATTAAGTTTAACTCAACCTGGGATGGTTTCCAAATAACCTGGATGTTCTTAGTCCTTAACAAACATCAGTTTTGCCAGAGTAAGTCCTGAATTCATCAGACAGCTCACTGCTCAGGAGATCTGTGTCCAACGTAGAAGTGCCCAAAGCACTTAACCAAATCTGAGACAAGACACTGTTCCATGTAGAGGAAGAATAAAAATGAGAAAGGACTAGTTAGAAAACCAACACCTTTTCTGATAAACTGAAACTAACTTAAAGGGGAGGCAGAGTCTGAGACTTGAACCTTATGATAATGAATTTTCTAGGTTTACCACAGCTCACAGTTTAGGTTTGCAGTGATGCTTTTGTCTAAGGAACAGAAACAGAAATGTTATCTCTCCAACCTACCTACCCTATGGACATTTTTCCCACTGTCGATGAAGAATAGGATTCACCTAAAGAAATATTTCTGAGAACTGAAGCTTCTAATTGAAATTTGAGAAATATATCGTTGGCAATGTGGAAAACATTCTGAAATAAATTGAGTGGTGCCAATATAATTCCTATAAAATTGAGGCCTAGAGCCAGATATAAAAATCTAAAAACGATAAAGAACTCAGTGAAGCAGTATAAACAGGCTGAATCAAAACAAGGAGTGAAGTGAATTAGCTTACAACACTAGTCCCAAATGTTAAGTAATGGTGATAAATGCAAGACACCTAAAAGGAATGTATAATGCATTTGGTTGCAAAATTAATTGCATCAAGACAGCACAACAATGGATAGACTCAACTTTAGAGCAGTGAATTTAATGCTAAGAAGGGGCTACACATATTTGCTTAGGAAGACTCAGAGCAACGTATTGTAGCTCTTTGTTTTCCATAATGCAAATTTGATTCTATGATTAATAAATACATGCTATATAATATATGCTTTTCAGTATAACTGTTTTAACTTCTCTGTGATAACTAATATGTATCACCATAATTGTATCTGAAATGTTGCGGTTCGTAGGTAGCACTAAAAAAGTATAAAATCAGCAAAGAAAATAAAACTCTATATAAGATGCATTGATGCATAGAAAAAATAAAAATTTTATTGTGAATTTAGGAGCTTAAGAAGAAAATCTAGTTTTAAAATGTATAAAATAATTTATATGACGTGAACATTTATTATGAGAGTTTATTCCGAAGCTGGCCATGGCGTAATGTCTGTGATCCTAGCACTGAGGAGGCTCAAGCAGGGAGAGTGTGCATTTGAGACTAACCTGAGCTGAGTACCCAGACCCTGTCATAACAAAAGACAGACAGAGGGTAGGGAGACAGGAAGGCAGGCAGGCAGACAGACAGGCAGAAAGACATACAGACACACACACACACACACACACACACACACACACACACAAAGAGAGAGAGAGAGAAAGACAGAGACAGAGACAGAGAAACAAAGAATTTTGGCAACAAATAATCTTTTCTTATACAAGAGACTTTTAAAGGGATAAAGACACCAGTGTCTACACCTTATTATATAGAAGATTCAGAGGACAAACAGAGCTTTACACCAAGATCACAATTTATAATGCCATTTAATTCATTCTCTTTAAAATGTTTTTAGTTAATTCTTTGAGAATGCCATACAATGCATTTTTACCATATTCCTCTCCATTGCCCCCTTAGCTCCTCCTAGATCCCCTACCTCCCTACCCACCCAATTTCATGTCCTACTTTTTGTTGTTACTGTTGTTAATGATCTAATAAGTCCAGTCTGTCCTGTGTATTCCTGGATGTGGGGTTGTCAACTGGAGTGGGGATGACCTACCAGGAACAACATCCTTAAAAAACATTCACTCGCCCTTTCCAGCAGCTATAGATACAGCTCCTCATTTGTTGAAATCATTTCCCTCAAGAGTCAGTATATATTCAGACTACATGGCACTAATATGGATTTTCTACACGAGTCACCAAAAAGTAAATAGTAATGTCATCAGTTATATAAGTGTTTTGTCAAAGTGCCATTTTTGTATGATTCTATTTGAATATCACATTGAGGTCAGAGTTCTTATCTTCACCGTTGTCAGTCAGCCTGTGCACATCTGCTCATAGGTCTATGTGCCTACCTCCATATGGCCTGTGTCTTGATCTATGTGTGTACCTATGGATGCCTGTGTGTGGTGCACGTGTGCTGGCATGTTGTTGGCATGTGCCTGCATATTTACCAGCAGCTTTTTACCTAGCAGCCTTCATGTGGCATAAATAAGATATGCTCTATCTGAATATGGCACCTCACCATCCCTTCAGCCTTCCAGCTTCCTGAGACTGTCTTTCCTTCCTGGCATTGGAGCAGGGACCTCACACCACTTCTCCACTCCATGCTGTTATTTTGTTTGGCTTGATCTTTGGCAGATCTTGAACGCGCTGTCATAACCACTGCGGGTGCAAATGGGCAACTGCCCCACTGTGTCCATAAATAAGGTATACTTCTATTTCCTTTACTCAAAGCACTGCAGCTCAACGCTTTTAAGTGCCAGGAGCTATTGCTGATGACTCAGAGGAATGGAAGTCAGGCAAAAGGGTGATGGAAAGTGATTACAAGGTGATAAAATCCATTGAAACTGGAAGTCAAAGCACACCCATCGGATGCGTGTGCCCCTTGCCACACCCTAACCATGTCCCGTCACTCCAAATCCATCTCTCTCTTGCTCTTAGCACCCAACCTTCTTGAGGTCTAACCCTGAAGCTTCTGTCACTTTGTCTTCTGAGATTTAATTTGGCCCTTTCTAAACAATTATTAATAAACAATAGCTTATAATATGTGTAATCAAAAGGGGCTATTCTTTTCTGTGTTGTTTCTACTTTATTATCATATAAAACTCATTTATGTGGAAATTCTCTGTGAATTAATAGAAAACTTATTGACATCACCACTGCCTTTATGAATGTGTTCCATATATCAATGTAAACATAATGGTAAGTATGATCAAAATCAGGTAACAAAAAGGAAAGCAGTACAGTTTGGAGAAGGAAATTTGAACTTCTTGTGTTTCTGCAAAGGCACATTTGATGGAAACGGAAAGAAGATGAAGAGTGTTCTGAGCCTTGATGCCCAAACACTAACTCTTAAGTCATTCTATATAGCATGCACGGATTCCTTCAATATTAGCCTATCTCAGAGAATTAGACAGGCCTTAACATTAGTAAGCAGTGACACAAATGTGGTTATTTACTTGCTTCTAGAGGCAGTATCCCTTGCTCTTTGCTTCCCATGACAGCATGTTTACAAACTCTGAAAGTCAGTTTGTTCAATTCCTATTTTGTACAACAGTATCCAAGGTGAGTGTCTGGCTGTGTGACACCTGCAATCCAGAAAACATACCAGAGAAGTGTGGCAAGGGAAACAAACATCTAAGTAACTATACATTGGGACAAGTCTGAATTCAAATGGATGATTAGTTGAGCTATAAGCAAGTCATAATGAATGATTGAAGGGCTCAATTATTTTCTGATTATTATGCATAATGGGAAAAGCTTTAAAAGCAAATACAATATACAGAAAGAAAAAATAAACAGATAAAAACTAAAAAAGGGTAAACAGCGCACAGATTTAGATATTTAAAATGAACTACATACAATTTCATTCATCAAACAATACAAATAATCTTTAGAGCAGTAATAATTCAAATTATAATATTTGAATGCCTTCATCAATGTAATGTATATATGGAAAAATCACTTGTTTGTATTATTTCTATATTTCTTTTCCTATTATATCCTACAATATTTTTTTCATGTGAGTTATCATCATGTGTTTGGATGCACACATTAGTCCTTACCAATTATTAAAAACTAAAATCACTAATATTCTTATTGGTAGTGCTTCTGGTCTCTACTCTGTGTCAAAATTATAATAAATCCCCCCTACGAGCTTCCAAATTGGTTCTTTCTCTTCTTTTTCCTCCTTGAAGTATCAATTTAAACTATTCGAGAGCCTTCTTTCTTCACTCAGGTGTTTATCATTATAAAGTTCTGTTCATTTCTAGTATCACTTAAGTTTTTCCTTAACTCCCATTTCCATCTATTTTTAAATTCTCCTTTTCATTATTTATCCATTGATTGCTCAGGAGTATACTATTGTTTTTCATATATTGGTAAAACTTTTAGATTTCCTCTCTCCCTAAATTATTGCTGTATAGAACTAAAGTTGCAAACATATTTCATATAATTTTAAGCTTACAAAAATAAGCTGAGAGCTATTTTGCAGCTCATACATCATCCTTTCCTAGAGAATACTCCAAATAATAATGCTTATTCCTTTGCTTTTGGATTGAGCTCTCTAGGTACATCTGTTAGGGTGTTTGAACTAAAGTCGTTAGTGTACATTTCCTTGTAGATCTCTTATCAGGTGATGTATTCATTAAAAGTGAAATTTGGAAGTCCTCTGCTGTTACTAAGTAGCTGTCTATTTATACTTTGTGATCTGCCAACACTTCTCTATGTATCTGGTGCTTCATTTTGAGTGTGTTCATGTATATTTATAATTATTTTATTAACTACATAATGTTAATTATATACATAATATATTATACAATATATGTACTATATATAATAATTTCTTGATTGATATTGATTATGACTGAATGTCTACATCATATAAAATATACTTAGCTATCTATTGTTCACTTTTGGCTTCCCTTTGCATCACATGCTTTTATTCCTTCATGTCCAGCCAATGTATAATAAAAGTTATGATAAGTCTTCATTAGGCAGCATATAGTTAGGTCTTGTTTTTCCTTAGCTCTGCAGTCATTTTATATATTTTTATAGAATACTTCAATCCATTTCCATTTAAAGTAATTAATAGGTAATGACTTTCAAATGGTCTTTTAAAGTTATTTTTTCATTAATCTGTAGTTCTTTATTCCTTTCTTAATCTATTCCTGTCTTCCTGTGAGATTTGATTGATTTTTTTTTTACCTGTACACTTTGGCTCTTTTTCTTTTGTGCATCTACTATGAGTTTCTATTTTAATATTATGACAAGTATTATGAAAAAGAGTTGATATAGAAAATAAATATTTATTTTCCAATAAAGAAGAAGATAGAGATAAAATAAAAGCATTTTGCAAGTAGTAGGTTTCCATATGATTTTTTCATAATGTCTTTAATGTTAGTTAGCACTTTCTGTATTCCCACATCTACCTGCCCTGTCATTAAACCCTTCCTGACCTGTTTCTCTAAATGTTATATATTTTTGGTTGGGCACTTTAGATTTGGGGTTTTCAAACTAAGGATGGCTCTCCCATATTGTGTTGAGTAATGCCATCTTTGTTGACTAGGTAACTTTTTATATGTACCTTATCTGTCAATATAGATTTTACAGATAATTTTACCCAAGTTTCATGCTTTGTCTGAAAAGTAAGTTCACATTAATTAATCACAATAATTCATAGAGATTAGGTCAATTTAGCATATGCTAAAAATTTGAGAATCACCATTAGTTTTCTTACAAAGTTAAACATTTGTAGGTCTGCTCCAAATGGGATAGTTCAAGATTTGCCACCAGACTCTTACAATAAAGAGGTAGTGTTGGGTTCTTCAGCTCTACAAGCCTTTTGAATGTTACTTAACTTCCTATTCTACTTTCTCTTCTATAATTCTTGAAACCATGAAATTCTATTTAAAGACATTTAGTTATTTATTTACTCTGTGTACACGCATGTGCACACAAGGACAGGAGAGTGCCCCGTAGTATACATGTGATGGTCAGAAGACAAATTTCAAGAGTCAGTTCTTCCCTTCTACCATGTAGGTCTGGGGGATCCAACTCAGGTCATCAGGATTGAAAGGAAGTGTTTTTATTTGAGTTATTCAGCTGGACCTGAAATCCCATGAATCCTAGTGCTGTTTGAATTTGACCCAAGCATATGGTAGTGATTTAATCATTTACATTTATTGAAGATATGGTTTCTGGTATTATTAGTTGTTGTTTTTTTAAATATATTTGTAACTACTACCACATACAAAATTTAATTAAAAGTAAAGTAATATAAAAACCTTTCTTATATCCACAAGAATGTAGACTATTAAAAGAAGTATACATGAAGTAAAATTTAGAATTGTTTTTCTATCTTAATAATTTTCTACATTTATCCATTTCTATCTTAAAGATAAATGCAACTTGAAAATATGTTTCCTAAGTGCTTATCAAATTTTTTCATGTTTTATTGTATTGATATTTAACTTACAAGTATGTGATATCATGTAAAAATGTTAATTTTACCAGAGTATTTAAAACAAACTCTTATAATTGAGCTACTTTAGGTTAAATCTGCTCAAGAATTGAATGTTTCATACTCCCTAAAACCACTGGTTTTAGAGTTTATTATGTTAACTTAAAATTAAATTATTGGTTAGTTCCTTTCCCTATATGGTTTTAAAAACATCATTAAAATAGCATCTCTAACACATCTAAGATAAAAATACACATCTTGATTGATACTGCAAATCATTCCCTGCTCTCACTGTTTGCTTAGTGCACCAGTTTTTATGTCAAGTAAGGGCATAATCATTATAAGAGTTATAAAAATTAGTTTATCAGTTCTTAGTATTAATAATGTACTTCTTAAGTGGAGTAAAGAACTCTGCAGTGTTGCTACAATACAAAACTGGGATCACAATTCAACTGTTAAAGTAGTTTAGATGTGTCACTCTGTGTAAGTCAATAAAAGTTAAATAGAAAAAAGTTTGCCAAAAACATCAACTTGAAAATAGAAGCTGGATATTTTGCTTTTTAATCTTCAGTTTAGAAATCTAAAACCCCTCCCCACATTGCAAAGAAGGCCATTTATCTGGAAGATAACACATATGATTTAACTCAGCTGTGCTCTGATCATGTGTCCTGTGGCTGAATTAAAGATGCAAGATTACATTTTAATCATTTGAAATGCTTTTAGATTCACAGAATACAGCTGGAAAAAGATTATGTTGAATTCTAGGAAAAGCCTAGATTATTCTCTTCCCAGTACTTAACAAAAAGCCAGCGGAATCAGGTTTCACTTTGGGTTCTATAAATCAAAACATGCAAACCTCATGTAGCCTTACTCTCAAAGACCCTTCTTGGAAGAATCCTTGTGTTTAAATTTGGATAGCCTGCTGTGGTTTTCCTATATGGTATAAATGGTCAATTTGGCATTTTCCAGAGGTAAACGCTCAGATATGCGATCTGATAGGGAAATTTCAGTTCAGGCAGTTTCCTAAATGTTTAGAGAAGATATATTTGCAATCTAGGCCAGAGAAACATAGAGGAAAAGCAAAGACAGAACTGCCCATGTTGTGTAATAAAGGGCAGATGAACTTGACTAGATCTCATCAACTTGATCCCCCAAAATTTGCTCAAGCCAAAATTCCATTTCTCTATCCAGAAATTTGTAATTTATTTTGAAAGATCCCTTAGGTCCTAGAGTTACTCCCTCCCAATTCATGCAGCTTTTCTAAGAGACATTTTTAAATTAATAATACAGTGACCATTGCAAGTAGTCTACACATAAATAAGAGGAATGCTTTGTTTAAAATCAGGACCATTTTGACATTACAATGTGAGATCTATTTTATAGGGACAATAATGGGACAAAAATGAGTGGGATCTGATGAATATATACATAGTGATTACATGTAGACTGGATGTCTCTAGATATCTAATGAAAATGTCAACACTGAACTACTTTAAATCAGAAGTATGAAAACTTGCTCAGGACCTCAAAATATTAATGAAACCAACATTTTATAGTATAAAAGGCACACCACTAAGAACTAAAGTTCCAAATAGCACACAGGCCCTCACATTCATGATAATTTCTTGGAAAGAGCACCAGAGCAAACACCTACAATGAACTGTTATCTCCAGCTCTCACTCTTTAACTCAGTCTTGCACTAGCATCTGCCTTGATGGACTGCAGGCCTTTGATGGTGTGTATGTTTGAATGTCCTCTACAGTTATTGGTCAAAATTTCATTTTTGACCACTATTGCTAGGTAGAGATCTCTAACCTCTAAAATTATTGGTTGAAACTTTACTTTGTATCTATAAAATAGATCTTATATTGTAATGCCAAATATGGTCCTGATTTTTTAAAAAAAAACTCCTCTTATTTATATGTAGAGTGTTTTCATTGGTCAATGAATTATTAATTTAAAAATGGATCTGAGAAAAGCTTATTGTATTAGGAGGAAATAACCTTAGTGTGGTGATATTGTATTTGTACTGAAATGTGGTGATTTTTTTCATTTGTGCTTTAATAAACAAAGTTTGCATGGAGATCAGAGGAAAAGGCCAGCCACAACACAGAAGTCATGCAATGTTAGCACACACCTCTAATCCTGTCACTTGGCAGGCAGAATCTCCGTGTGTTCAAGGCCACACTGGAAACAGAGCCAGGTGTGGTGGCGCACTCCTTAAAATTCCAACACTAGTTAACCATAGAAGTCTGGAGTTCTGTACAGACAGACAGGAAGACAGAGCTGGGCAGGAGGAGGAAATGATGTAATTGGACTGAGAGCAAATCGGATGGTAGAATAGCAAGGCATATAGATGTGGGTAGATAGGAAGTAACTTGCATTTGGAAGCTGCAGAGTTGGTGAGATAAAGCTGGTGGCTTTCCTTATTTCCCTGATCTCTCTAAGGCTTTCACTCCTATATTTGGCTCCTTGTTTTTTATTTAATAAGACCATTTAGAAATTCATCTATGCCTTAGGATCCTATGGAATTTTCCAAAGATAAGTCTGTTCAATTCTGATGCTCTTAGGAGGAGGACCTTTGGAGAAGTCATTGGTTACTGAAGGATTTTCCTTCTTGAATGGATAATCCCTACCAAAGATGCTACAAAGAGCAGATTTATCCTCTTCCTCCATAAGAGAACACAGTAAAGAGGCAATATTTCTATGAACCAATAAATAGTCCTTCAAAGTCACTGAGTCTGCTGGTGTTTCCAGATTATACAGCCTCCTGAACTTTGAGAAACACCAATTCTTTGGCTTTTTCACTGCTCAGCTGGTGCTTTTTATAGCATCCCCAACTAACACAGGTAGTCAAATGCAAATTTTCCCAAAAAATAAATGTGTGTTTCCTTTCTCCTAAAATAAAGTTCTTCTAGGCTGTCTCTTGCAGCTGATGTCACCCTTTGCCCAGCCTCCCAATGCATCAGCACAGATCTCGTTATTCCCCAAATTTCTCATGAGTTCATTAGCCTTGTTTTTCAATTAATTGCTGCTGGAAAGTTCAAGTATGTCTCACTTCTCAACAAATTATCAAAATAACCTCTTAAAGATAGCTCAGAGGTTAAGAGCACTGACTGTTCTTCCAAAGGACCTGAGTTCAATTCCCAACAACCACATGGTGGCTCACAACCATCTGTAATGAGATCTGGTGCCCTCTTCTGACCTGCAGGCATACATGCAGGTGGAACACTGTATACATAATAAATAAATAAAAATCTTTTTAAAAAATAACCTCTTAATTGAATTCTTGTTCCTAATACCTCTTTGAGCTATCATAATTCAATGTAGAAAGTCACATTTTTAAACATTTTCAAGTATTCAACAAACCTCTTTTTTACAAATATATAATGTATGTATGTCAAATCTAAACATTGAAACATTAGTAATTCAAAAAGATATAAAACCAAACTCAGTATTGTATATTTCCAAAAAAATGAAGTTTCCCAGAATTTCAGGAGTACCAAAGCTCAAGTGTTGGTTCTTTCAGTTGTTTTGTTCTTACTTAGATATTTAATTATGATGTGGAGAATGTTTTTCTTTCTGAAGCTGAAGCCAACAATGTACTTTTAGCACAAATCTATCCTTTGTGATATTAAGCTATGCATTCCATTGTCTTGACATATCTATGGGATATCTCCAGAAGTTGTTGGCCAAAGGGGTGCATAAACAATCCAGCCTGTTACCAAGACTATAGGCTGCTCTCCACAAATGGATGGCAAGGTCCCATTGCTGAAGATAACACCTACACAACTCATTGAACATGGAGAAGTCAAGTTGGTACCTACATAGATTCTTCATCCCTACATGCTAGGAAGTACAGTAATGTATTCTGCATGCTACCAAAAGAGAAATGTAAATACTAAGCCAGCCACAAACCCTTTGACTGACAATGGTATCCTTAATGCCAGATAGGCTAGGATAATGGTAGCACATGGTTTGTAGAAGTAACCAACCAACATTTGACCTAAGACTCACTTTTTGAGATGGAACTCAGACCCAACACTGCTTGGATGATTGAGAACCTCAGATTTGATAGCCCATGGACCTAGGGAAAACAAAATACTAAAAAATTCTTTTAAAAACATTGCAATAAAATTATTCCTGATGGCATTGTGCTATACTCATAGATTGACTGTCATCAGAGAAGCTTCCTCCTGCAGCAGATGGGAACAAATACATAAACTCAAAGACAGACATTATACAAAGAGTGAGAAACATTGGAAAACTCAGCCCTAACTGGGAGGTCTCTACTAAATCCCTCATCTAAGAGCTCAGGGAAATAAAATATACTTTTCCCTACACTACTTCTATTATTATCTCCATCTCACAGTTGAAGACACTGAGGTTCTGGGAATGTAACTTGTCCAAGGCCCTACAATTAGTAGCTTCAGTTTAAGTTCTTTTATACCCAATCAATTGGACTCCAGAATTTTCTAGAGTTATATATAACTGAGTCCAGATTCAAGTCATATTGATGGTGTTAGTTTAATTCACTTGCAGAGGTGTATGCTAACTGAATGCAAGATTGTGATAGACCCATAACCAGAAAAAATGTGCACCTCTGTCTGTGTGCTGAGATACAGTAGACAAGGGCAACTTTTGTAATGGGTACAGACAATTTAAATAGGAAGGAAGAAGGTAAGAGCCAGAGGGGAAGGAGGACACCAAGAAAACAAGGCCCTCTAAATCAATATGATCAAAGGTCACATGAAGTGACAGACTAAAGCAGCATGTACAGGGCCTTCATGAGTCTGTACATATATATTATGGCTTCTAGTAAAGTGGTTTTTCTGGTATTCCTGAGTGGTTGAAC
Organism: Peromyscus leucopus; assembly: GCF_004664715.2. Taxonomy (NCBI): domain Eukaryota; kingdom Metazoa; phylum Chordata; class Mammalia; order Rodentia; family Cricetidae; genus Peromyscus; species Peromyscus leucopus. Next base: position 35,092,207 of record NC_051071.1, on the reverse strand, counting down.
TAGTTCTATGATTCTTGTGCCTTCTCTTTGGCTTTTTTCCTTCTGTTTATTTTGTTCAATTTGATGTGTTAGTTTTGCTTTATATATTATATATCTTAGAAGCCTGGTTTTTTTCCTTCTAATGAGAAATAAAAAGGGAGTGGATCTGGATGGGAGGTGAGAGGTAGGAGAACTGGGAAGAGTAGAATGAGGGGAAAACCTTAAGTAGGATATACTATGTGAGAAAAAAAACCTGCTTTCAATAAAAGAAAAACTTCACAAGGAACATAAAAAAATCTGAATAGAATATTCACAAAAATAACTGGCTTAATGCAAAGCAAGGTAATTATGTTAATTGTCCCAAATTCCTCTAAAGCATGTATATTTTTTCTCCTAAATGAATATAATGGAGAAAGTAAACAGGGTGAGTAGAAGATAACAAAATAGCTCATATAATCACTATTCATCACATTCACTTGTTGAATTATTTGTATATTTGTATTGCTTGCTTTCTATTTAGTAAACTTTATTTTATTTTTACAAAAAGAAGGGTTTATTTGGGCTTCTAGTTCTAGAGGAATAAGAGTCCATCGTGGCAAGAAGAGACAGTAGCAGGAATAGGAAGCTGAGAGCTCACACCCTCAACTGTAAACACAAAGCAGAGATGGTGAACTGCAAGAGGGCAAGGCTATGTATGACATCCCCAAGCCCACTCATGGTGACATATTTCCTCTAGCCAGGCTGTACTTCCTATACCTTCCCAGATAAAACCATCAACTGGAGCTCAAGCATTTAAATACCTAAGCCTATAGGGGACATTTCTCATTCAAACCACCACAGTGTCTATAGCCAGATAAATGGATCACAAGATGTGGCATGTATGGAGTTTTATTCACTCATATAAAGCAATAAAATTCTGTCATTTGTTACTATGAGGATTTAATTAAAGGTCATTATTATTAATTGAATTAACTCAATTGAGAAGGACAAGTATAATGTTATCTCCTTCATGTGTGGAATTTTATTTTATTTATTTATTTTGAAAATAGATTACTTTTTCATACACTGTATCCTGATTGTAGTTTCCCATGCCTCTACTCCTCCCAGTTCTTCCCTATCTCACTTCACCTCTGGATCCACTCCTTTTCTGTCTTTCTTTCTTTCTTTTCTTTTTTAATAAGAAAAGAACAGACTTCTAAGAGATAACAACCAACATGACAAAATAAAATATAATAAGATGAAGCAAAACCTATCATATTAAATTTGGACACTATAATTCAACAGGAGGAAAAGAGTCTCAAGAGCAGGCAAAAGAGTCAGAAATCCACTCATTCTCATATTCAAGACTCACCTAAAAATACTAAGCTAATAGCTATAACATAAATGCAGACAACCTGGTATAGACTCATGTAGACCCTGTGCTTGCTACTTCAGTCTCTGTGAGCTCATATGCATCTTGCTTAGTTGATTCAGAAAGCCTTGATCTCCTGGTGTCCTCAGTCCCCTCTGACTCTTATAATCTTTCCTCCTCTTCTTCCAGAGGATTCCATGAGCTGTGAGAGGTGGGATTTGATGGAGACCTCCAATTTAGATGCTCTCTCTGCATAATGTCTGGCTGTGTGTCTGTTCCCATCTGCTGCTGGATGATATTAAATAGGGTAAATGAGTAGAAAATAATGAAATAATTTTTGTAACCATTACATATCATATTCATTTGTTGACTTGGTTTATTTGTATTTTTAATTTTCTTTCTATTTAGTGAATTTTAATAATCTTGAAAATCACCCCCATCAGTACATATGAAGTACATATGTACTATTAATGATATATTATTAACATATGCAAATATAATGTAATACATAACTAATATATTTCATATTTGTATGCTTATATTTCATAAATTATATGTTTAATATATATTTTTAAAATATGATTTATTTATTAAATATTATATGTATGTATATTATTAAATATTAAATAAATTATAAATATAATTTATATTCTTGCTATTCTTAATTTTAAACTTATTAAATATTGTCAGCCAATATAAAATATGATAGTTATGACTCCATTAGTTGTGCTTTCTTACTCATCATTCTTAACAAATTACATAAAATTTCATTTCAAGCTTATCTAGTCATCATCTCTACAGATTTGCATATTCTTTTAAACATAAGACCATAACCAAGCAAGCTAAAACATTATCTCTCCAGTTTTCATGATATAAGCTAAGAAATGTAAAGCCCCATTTTTGCCTACATTTAATTTATCACCACTGTCCTATAAGTGTTGGATATTTACTCATTTTTACTTCCTTCTGTAAACTTTATTTCATTAATAAGTGTTTAGGACTGAGCCAACGGAGCACTCAACATCTGTCTTTTCAATTTTACCCAGCTTTTGCATCATATTTTTGAGTCCTGTATTATTGTTCTTGCACTTAATCTTGAATTTGCTGAATTGCATTCTAGAACAATCACTTTTGGAGGCAAGTGGTACTGTTTATGAGCCTATGCACATTCAATAAGTGTCTAGGCAGAACTTGCCCTTGAAAGTTTGGCAGGGAATAACATTTTCCTTTAAAACTTAGAAAAATGAAGTTTTTCCACTATCACATTCAGTTTTGATGACAAAAAGTCAGGAACAATTCTAAATCTCTCTCTCTCTCTCTCTCTCTCTCTCTCTCTCTCTCTCTCTCTCTCTCTCTCTGTAACTAACTAGCTTGTTGCTTGTCTCTGATGATTTAGCAATCTTTTCTTCTTTCAGGTTCCAAAATGTCACTAGGGAGGTATCTAAGCAGGAAGGCTACCACATTCACTCTGTTCAGTCCTTGAACACTGTTATTCTGAAACATCACAGTATGAGATAGCTCTGGAAAGTTGTGTCAATTATCCTCCTATTTTTTTTCTATTTATTTTTGAGTGCCTTTAAAAACCCCATTCACTTCCTATCATAAGCATAGCAAATTTTAGAATAGAACTCAACCTTTGGAATTTAGAGTCAGTTCACCCCAACTTGATTAGACTACATCATTAGTATTTGTATCATGCTCTACAAATTACTTCAACGAGTTGCCTAAACTATGGGTGCTTAGTTACTCAGCCTGTAAGATGGAACTCAGAACAGTCCTGTACTCATAAGCAAAGGTTTTGGCATTTGAGGAAAAAATATCTTAGCCATATATCTGGCACTTAGCAAACTTTAAGGGTTTAAAAAAATGTAAGGTTCCATATTATCTTTGTAGGCTGATGATAATTTTTTAGGCATTACAAAATTATTTAGGCATTACAAAATGATTACATGAAATGCATTTCAGAAAGTATTCGATAGCAAATATACAAATAATGTACATGTAATGTACTTTCCAGTTATATTTCTGTAAATGTTAGAATGTCACAATAGTAATAGACTCATTTTCTCTGTGTGCATAGGTCCATTGTACTTCCCTCTCCCTTGCACAGAGAATTGTGAAAAAAGACATTTATTTAGATTGATTGCTACCAGTTGTTTATATATATGCATACACACTCTCTCCCTCACATACTCACATGCACATACACATCTAGATATATACATATACATTAATACACACATACACAAAGGCATGCACTAATTCAACCTATCTTAAAATACCACTCTTTCTATATTAATTCCAAAAGGTCAATTTCAACTGAGTTAATCTCTTCCCGATTTTGACATTCACTTTTGAGAATAATCCCCATTTAGGAAAAGTGTAATCTCACATCATTTTGTAATAACTGGAACCTTGAAATCAGGAGGCTTGGATCCTCCAGTTTATAAAATGGTATTACCCTAAATGGTATAAATGAGATGAGCAGCACATGTGCATGCATGGCACACAGTAAATGTGCAAGCTTACAATATTATAAACCTGACTGCAAAAAAATAATTTATTAAAGAAATAAAAAACTGAACCTGGACATAAATTAAATCTGGCTCTGGTTCAATTCATTAATGAGTATGATATGATAATGTACATTGCAGCTGTATCTTCACATTTTTGTTTCACACTTTTTAATATTTTTCAATGGCCCATTTTGTTGAAATTTAGAAAGCAGTGATAGATAAAGTATACGTAATGTTTGGTTTCTCATATGAAAATTTCTATCACTCCTTTATTGTCAGAAATATTTACTTTCCTACAGAATAATAGTCTTGAAAACATAAGTTTTACTCACAAAAAGAACTTCTTTTTCTCAATGGAAAAATTAAAATTTTAGTTGTATGACATCCAGAAAGGAATATTTGACAAGCTTCTTCCATTATTAATAATTAATTTAAAATGCTACCACCCTTAAAACAGTAAAATATCTTTGGCTAATCTCAAAGTATCAAAGGAGTGTGATTTTAATGCAATATTCTGGCAAATAAAAAAAAAAAAAACAGTCACCATTGGCACACATAGTTAATAGTCAAAGAAAGGCCTTTGAACAGCAGCCGAAGGAGACAGGCAAAGTCCACTGAAAAGTGCCGCTCTTTCCTGGAATCATGCCTAGTCCTTGCAAAGTAATTCACAGAAGACCATTCTCTCGACTGTAATCTTCCTTCCTTCTTGCTGATGACTACTTTATTTGAATGCTTGTGTGGAGACCCAGATAGCAACTACATGCAATGTTCTGGTGAATGAGGCAGTGTTCACCAACGAGTGACAAACTAAAGATACGGGGACTGTGAATGTGAAGGACATAGGAGGCAAAGGCCAACATCTTTGCCTGTGTCATTTATTCATGGTGGCTGAAGAGATTAGTCACTTTGTGAATGGGGAGCACTGGCTCTCTCCTCTATGAGGACAGTCCCACTGCAGGTAACCCCAAGTTGTGTGAGGCATTTCTATTCTTTCTGCCCAAGATCGTTATAGCATAGATCCCACAGACCAGAGATGCCACAACCACTCCAAATATATAGTCCTGTACTTGCCTTCTCTGAAAACTGTCAAATATCAAATATAAGTTCTTTACTTGTTTAACCAAGATTTTGTTTAAGAGAGGAAATAGATACATCTCAAAACCTGGAGCTTCAAGCTCCCTTTTTTTAAAAGCAGGGTTGTATTCATTTATTACTATAGCTGTAATAAATTATGAAGTCTTATTGGCTTAAACCAACACAAATATTAGAGTTCTAGAAGTCAGAAACCAAAGTCAAATGTTTACTAGGCTGTTTTCTTTCTGAACCTCAAAGAAGAAACTTGTTTTCTCGCCTAGTCTAGGTTTTGGACATGCCTTGGCTGACTTGAGGACCATGCCCATACATACATCACCACAACATTTGTTTTTAATCCCTGTCTTATCTTGTTCACCTGAAGACATACCTCCATCTGCTTTCTTCTTATAAGGACACTTGTGATGTCATTGACTAACTCAGGTTCTGGGATAACCTCCATTCCAAAATGCTGAGTTCAATGACAACTGGAAGGTGGCTATTACCATATAAGGTAATGTAATCACATATATAAGGAATTAGGAAATGTATATCTAGTGGGAACTCTTCAACTTACTATAAAATAGATTAATTAGATTCCGTAAATCATTCAGGTGACATTTAAAGGCCATATATTTGTCATATTTATAGACATGCTTTTTTAGTAACATGAGAATTATGACTGTCTCCTGTATCATCCTGTAAAGAAAATTATAAATTATTTATAACCCAACATGTAATACTTATCTGTGTGTACCTAGATTCAAGCAAATGTATATATACTTGTGTGTACATGTGAAGTATAAAAAACAATTCTGAAAAGTTTTCATCTTAAAAAATGATAAATACCTGAAGATACAGAATATGTGTACCATGATTTGAATTTGGCACAATGTATACATGTATCAAGACATCATACAATACTTATAAATACATATAAATTCTTATAGTTTGTGAATTAAAAACAATTTAAAATTAATAATGATTAAGCAGAATGAGACAAACTTTTCTATGTAGTAACAGATTACTAAATCCATAAGTAAGTGCATGTTTTGACAAGTGCATGTTTGAACACTTGGAATCCAAAGATGTCACTGGGATTTATATTATTCTCACATGGAACATGGCGCTTCTGTTTTATCCTTTGAGATTATATAGAAAACAGAGCTATACTCACCCTCCTGTCTCTTTCTTCTGTCTGATATGGTTTCATAAGCTGACCTTGACTCATGATCCTGTTTCAGCCTTCCCCATACTGTGAGCTCCACCATCCCTGTCACAATAAGGGTTTTCACTGAAGATATAGGCTATTTGTAACTGATATAGTTGATGGATTAGTTAATCTTAAATATATCATATTAATTCTATAGTGGAACCCTGAGGTTTTATTATTTTATGATGGTGATTCAAATCAAGTTTCATTTGAAAAAAAATGTACTAAAAAGATCTGAGATCCTATGTGTGTCTAGAAGACCTATTAAGTGACTAGTCATTGGTATTTTTGACATCTTAAACTTGAAATCAAATTTTAATATATCCGAGCTCCGGGAGTTTTATTTCCTGAAGAATGTTATCATTAAGGCTATTGAAGTGGATTTTCAACATGAACTGGAAATTCAAGTCATGAAAAACAAGCTTCATATTGACTACTTTATACAAGCAGTATTTCTCTTGTTTTATGCAAACTATTACACCAAGTGAATGTGTAAATTAATTAAGAGAGCAAAGCTGTCAATATTATTATAAGCAAGGACTTTATACAAATGCAACAGTACATACATATATATATGTTAATTTCTTATTTCCACATATTATATTAGACCTCAGTATAGAAATAATGCCAGATAAATGCAAACCACCGAGATAATTTGTGTGAAATAGCATATAAATGTGAAAAGACTAGGAGAGATGGTGCTATGCAGTGTTTCCATCTTCCACAGGTGTAGCTGAATTATCATTTAGCAATCTGTTTCTAAAAGTCATGTGGCTCTGTTACATACCAGCATTATGGACCCTAAGATTGGAGGGAACTTACTAAAGTGATCAGGTAGACTGAAAACAGTCAGAATAAAAGCACAAGCCCAAATCTAACCCATACTCTTATTAACTGTAAATATAAAAGGTCAAACATGTCCAAAAACAGCATAATTCTTCTTCTATAAGGTTGAAATAATATCCATAAACTTGGCTTCAATGAGTTAATCAGAGAAGAATAAAGCCCATTCTGGCCATAGCATTCTTGCTGTACAAAATCAACCCAAGAAACTCCATTGAGCACAAGGAGCATGAAAAACATTCATTTACAGAGAACACAGAGAATAAAATCATTTATTTTGAGAGACAGAGAGACAGAGGTTGGAGAAAGAGAGAGATGGGGAGAGAGAAACATCATGAAGCAAGAATATGATTCAGAGTTACACAGGAGAAAGGGGCAGAAGAAAACTTTCAGCAAGGTCTAAGATATATGTGCTCTCCAATCTACCCAGCTGATTCTCAGTAAATAGAAACGAATTTTAACAAATTACTTTCCTCTACAAAAGAACGCCCAATATAGACTCAAGGGGATGTGTTCACATAAGTCATCCTGATTTCCATAAGCAGATTATCCAACAGAATTTGGTGATTGAATTCCAGTGGAGATGTGCTGCCACTTTTGATGTGATGGCCTAGTACAATGACTTCAACAATCAAGATGTTCATCTAAAGCAGTTAAAGCAAGATTTTCATATGGAAATATAGTTCTTATAAGTTCTGAAACCTGGAGTCCTAGTTCTCAACCTGGACCCAAACTGCACTTAAGACCTCAGCTGACATCAAATTTCTAATTTAGGGATAACTTCTTACTTGCCATTGTGCAAAGACAGAGCATTAGAACTGTTCTCATTCTAAAGGAAGGCAATAGAAAAGACTTCAGTGGAATATGCAGCAACGCCCAAAGTCTCTTCTTCGAGTCATGGCACAGATTCCATATAAATCTGAGCAATTCACTCTGGAGGAAAATTTATTGTACATAGTGTCTGTCAACAAAAGTGACAAATTGATGCAGCTGGGAAAACTTGTTTCTTTTCTACTGGTAATATATTAAAAAACCCAGGCATGGATTCATCCATCTCTCCCCTCCCCAAATTTTGAGCACATAATTTATTATAAGCAACTTCATTGCTCTGTATGCAAATATATACCCATATATAGCAATAGAGAGATATATAAACTTTAATTATCTTTAAAGCAATTCAGTTTCATTTTATGACCATCTTAGAAACATTTTTCTTGGGGCAAGAGTATGACCTCAATATTAAAAGCATGCTGCTTTTCAGTACTAGAATACAATGTTTCTTTCCCTGTGAGGAACATATTTTACATCACAACACTTATGCGGACTGAAGGTCATCTTGCCTGAACCTCCATTGCTATATTTCTGAAGTCAGATATAGCAGCATTTATTCTCAGAAAGTCATAGTAGGATAGAAACATGTATTGATAACTTCAACTGAGATGTTTCCGTTTTGGGTGTTTATTTCACATATGTTTGCTTGATTATAATCACAATTGTAAGAGTTGTGTTTTAATCATTGAGTACATTTATTAAGTCCATTCTTACAAACCTCCCAAGTTTAGATAGAAGTCAGTTGTGTGCTCATCTCTTTTATAGAAAATGAAATCAATACATTTGTACGCACTTATTGTAAGCTTATTTATTACGAGGAGATTAACTTTTAACAATGTCTAAAGGGGAGTGACTATCTATTCAGAGTGGTGGTTAGTACTTTTGGAGTTCAGATCAGAAATTTAATGAATATGTCTTCTCAATGTTGTTTGATGAATAATGACTGATCGCCACTCTTATGTCAGTTTGACACAAGCTACAGACATTTGGGAAGAGAGGAGTTCAACTGAGACTATGCTCCCATCAGACTGGCCTGTGGGCAAACCTGCAGTACATTTTCTCAATTGATGATTGATATTAGAGAGACCAGTTCACTGTGGGTAGTGCCACCCCAGGACTGGTGGTCTTGGATGACATAGAAAGCAGGTTGAGAAGACCAAGAGGAGTAACCCAGTAAGGAGCACTCCTCAATGGCCTCTATATCAGTTCTTGATCTGACTTCCCCGGATGTTGGCTACAAGCTTTAAGATGAAATAAATCATTTCCTCCCCAATTTGCTTTGTATTATGGTGTTTTATCCCAAGAATAAAGACCCTAACTAAGACAAGACATTTAGAGCTATTAATTAATTGTGGTTCTTCAAATGCCACATGAAAGTAACACAGACCTTAACATGGCTACAGCAACCACAAACAACTAAGATTTGTGAAACTATTTCTTGAGTATTTTAAGTAGTGAGTGTTGATAATTCTCCCAAGGAAATATTCATATAAAGAAGAGTAGTATAAAATAACAGCAAGCATAAATTTTAATTTAGGCTTTAGCTGTGGTTTCAGTAGTTTCAGGAAACTATTTTCATGCTCAAATACCTCTTCAGAATAGACCTCTAACAAAGTGCAGGGTGAGAATGAAAGGAAGGAAGGACTGCAAAATCATCTGGATAGAAGGACGAAGGAAAGCAAGCAAGCATGAAGTGAGGAAAGAAGGGAAAGAGGAGTGAGGGAGTGAGGCATTTTCCACAACAAGAAATAAGGATTTATTTCTGGAAAGTGGTGGCACACATCTTTAATCTCAGCACTTGGGAGGCAGAGGCAGGCAGATCTCTGTGATCTCTGTGAGTTCAAGGTCAGCCTAGTCACAGGAAAACCCTGTCTTGAAAAAATTTAAAAAAAAAAAAAGAAAAAGAAAGAAGTGGCATAGACAGTGTGATGACCATCGCCGCATGACAAAGTTCAAGCGTTTGGACACTGTGGATCACAATTCTCCAGCACTCTGGTACTTTAATTTTTGACAGTTCTCACTCTCCGTTATGGGACTTCCCTTATACCTTTTCCTTTAGGCAATTGTGTGTGGGTTTCAGTGGAGGGTGAGGATGTATATAATGCAATGGCAGCCCCATTAAACAAAATAATTCTTTTGAAAAAACTCCCTGCCACCATGGAGCCATATAGCATGATAACACTGCCTACTCCTACACAAGTTAACACCAAGCTGCTAGAAAATTTAGATAAGTAACATATGCTTGATAAAGAAGGCATATTTGATAAGTGAGATTTGTTTGATAAATAAGGTATACTTGACAATCATGATTTATAAATTCCTAAGGTCTGCTCAGGTTCATAGTAATATTTGTCTAGCTTTGTCTCTGCTTGATTTAAGCTTTAACTGTTTGGATAAACTAAGCCATACAAAAAAAAACCTGCTATATTCTATAAAAAGTCCTTTTCCCAAGGTCAGGCATTTAAACAAAATCCCCCATTTCCTCAGGAGCTTGAAGAAAGTTCCTGCTTGCTACAAAGGGAGTCATTCTCCTTATCTCCGGCGAGAAGAACTTGTGTCACTCCCATTAATCTTTGATTGTGGTGTCTATTCACTTGTCAAGGTCAATGCTGGCTCCCTGGATCCCTGCTCACAAGCCCCACCCCAGTTCACAAGCCCCATTTCTTCCATTCCCATTTAATCCTTTGTGCAACTGTAGAGTATAAAAGGTGTAGCTTTTTTTTTTTAAATAAATTGGCAGCCATCCCAATTCACCCTCAGGTCTTGTCAATCTCCTCCTCACTGATTCCACACTTCCTCTTTGGGACCTGTACCCTACTGGAGCTGGCCTCTGGCAAGTAAGGGTTAATGCTCACCATAAAAGGATTTGTGATTTTGAGATTACAAATGATTTTTTTTATTCTTCAAAGAAAAAATTTAAAATATATGACATGTCCAGACAGATGTACGTCAAAAATAAAAATATTTGTGAGAAGCCGTGATTTAAGGTTTCAAATATTGATATCACTTATTCAACAGCCATGACTTAGATTAAAAACTCAATAAGAGGAAAATAGTAGTCAATTCTGTTTGATGGGAGCATCCAACTTGCCCATACACGATTCAGAAAGCCCCATTTCTCCTCTCTGTCTCTCTCTGTGTCTCTCTCTGTGTCTCTCTCTGTGTCTCTCTCTGTCTCTCTCTGTCTCTCTCTGTCTCTCTCTCTCTGTGTCTCTGTGTCTCTCTGTCTCTCTCTCTGTGTCTCTGTGTCTCTCTCTGTGTCTCTGTCTCTCTCTCTCTCTCTCTCTCTCTCTCTCTATCTCTCTCAAAACCCGGCGAGCTCAGAAAGTTACCAAACAAAGGAAAGGCACCAAAAAGCCAAGTTCTACATTCTTGGTGATTGTTGCAGCTTCCTCCCCTGAAGCTGACAGCCACTCTGAGCTTTGGACCATACTTGGGCACAAACCCAGCTTTGTGGTGGACATGTCATCACCTCTTACCTACAACCTATAAAATCTCCATGCTTTAGTTCAAGGGTACAACTTCTTTGGCCTCAATCTCTAGGACCAGAGAACCTACCTGGGAGTTGCTTTGCTCAGTATACCTGTTACTATACTTCTTCAATTCAGCTTGACCTGGCTTACGGTCTAGGCAGAGAAACTTATTATCTGTGTGGGGGAGGAGGCCAGGAAATATATTAGATTCTTCATTAAGCAAGATGAGAATCAATCCACTAGCAGTTGTTCCAAAACATCATTAGTGGCTTGGAATATAACTATTATATTTTAATTGGGCAGGAATTCTGAGCCTCAAATTGTAAATATTTGTGAATAATTTACCCTCTGTCGACTCAGTGTCTACATATGGTATCACAGGGACCTGGAGGAATATAAGATGTGAAATCCATCCTTCCTTCAAAGCAGTTAGATGTTTGTCCTGATTGAGTGTACTAGCAACTGAGCAGGAAGCAGTCATTAGTATGGTATGGAAGCCAAAAGCCCATTTTCTTTATGTCCTCCAATGAACAAATTACATGTGAGAGGATCCACCCTGGATAGTTGTAAAAGTTACCTTATCAGAAATGGCTTATTCTTAGCCAGGCAGTGGTGGCTCATACCTTTAATCCCAATACCTGGGAGGTGGAGGCAGGTGAATCTCTGAGTTTGAGGCCAGCCTGGTCTATAGAGCAAGTTCCAGGACAGCCAGGGCTACACAGAGAAACTCTGTCTCAAAAAACAAATAGGAAAGGGATCTTTCTTCATAAGAACTGGCATTGTTTACTACAATAAAAGTTTTGCTTAAAAGATGCTTTCGATGATGAGACCCTGTACCTTCAGTCTAAACAATGGCTTTCACCATATATTTATAATTAACTAAAATCACCTTACACACACCAATTAGAAATTATCTTTATTCTAAATCATAGTCATTTACTATTATCAGAGTTCCAAGCAAACTTAAGAGTCTCAAATTGTCAAGAGCCTATAGAATAAAGAATGCCCAATCCTTTTCTTGTATTTTCTCTTGTTGCAGAATATTTAACTATGTAAAGATGTGCTGTATTTGTTTAATTATGTAAAGATGTGTTGCTGTTTTTACCTTGCCTGCCTAAGGCACTTGATTGCTCTAATGAAAAGCTGAATGGCCAATAGTGAGGGAGGAGGTATAGGCAGGATTTTCAGGCAGAAATAGTAAGGAAGAGGAGGGATTTAGGCTTGGAGAAGAAAGAAAAGGATACAACAGGGAGACACCAGGGGCCAGACAGACAGACAGGGAGCAAGCAGGAAAGTAGGACATACAGAATGAAAGAAAGGTTAGAAAACAAACAAACAAAAAAAGGGAAACATAGATGAATAGAAATAGGTTAAATTAAGTTAAAAGAGCCATTGGGATAGCCCTAAGCTAAGGCTGAGCATTCATGATTAATAATAAGTCTCTGTGTCTTTATTTGGGAGCTGGTTTGTGGCCCAAAGAAAATTCCAGCTCCATTTTCTTACACTTACTTTGATATTGACCCGGATTTCTTGGTTTTACATATATGAGATCACAGTCTCATACAATCTGAAAACTTTAGGAATATATGAAACAAAAGAAAGGAATATTCTTACTGTGTTGCTACACTAAAATGGACACTATTGGGATATGTTTTCATTGCTTTCCAAATCTCTTGAGTAATTGCTAAAATAGTAGAAATTATATTATTTTCAGGTAATTTTAATTAGCTAACATATTCAAGATAACTGCAATATTATGAGTTATTTGCCTGAAATAAATCTTATTTAAAAGTCATTATGGCCATTATCTCATTAATGAAGATATGTAAAAGCTATTGTCAAATTCCTAATGGTATGTGATTTTTCAACATTTTTTCAAAAGAAACAGATTCTATACAGAACTTGCATTTTATTTTAATGTTGAAAGATATTATCACAAAATACTATGTCTCCAAAATATCATGCACTATATCTTGTACACATAATGTACACATGGTAGATATAGAACACATAAGTGTAGGTTGATTTAAATGATGATATTGAGTAACCTGCCAGGGACATCAGGAAGTGTGGTGGTTTCTGCTGATGTGGATCATATTCCTATGTTTTTAGGCCTATTCTTCCTCACCTGTGATAAGATATCTTATTGTTATCATCCTTTTTCCTTTGCTTTACAGCATTTTTACAGATCCTGTTACCAGCAATATAGACTGCTTGGATTTTCCCATTTCTATCTTTGTGCAAATAAAACAATGCTTTTATCTGTGACATGATTGGCTTCCCAGATTGACTTCATACTCCTGAGATTCCCCCAAGTAGCTGTGTGGGCCAAATTTACATTTGGTTTTACTCTTACAGTGAGTTGAATTTCCCTATCGTATTATTTTATTTATTCACTTTCTTTTCCTGGAAAGTATTCCCCAAGGTTTATTTTACTGCAAACAGTTCCAAGCAGGAAGGATTAATGGCAATTAAAGTATTGGACATTGTTTTCTCAGTGCCATGTTCAATCCTTTCAGTTCCAAGCTCCCATTTTCCTATCTTCAATGTATGCCTTTGCTTCTTTGATTTGTTTCAGTCTTTCTCCATAACAATCTCTGTTAACCGAGGTGACTCTCATTTTGATTACTCATAGATTTGGATTTAATTTGATTATTTTTCATGCTTTTTATTTACCTTTCTTGTTCTATAATTTTTTCCCCTTCTTATTGTGGTCAACTTTTTGACTGGAGACTAGCTCCTTTACTTTTTATTCATTACTTCATTACTTTATTACATACATTCATTTATATTAGTATAAATTATGCCTTTGTTTTTTAAATATATTTTATACAATATATTCTGATTAGAAATCCACTCCCCCCAATCCTCCCGGGTCCTCCCCAATTCCACAGTCACCCAATTCTTTCTCTCTCTCATTAAACTACAAACAGATATTTAAAAACAGTAATAATAATAATAATAATAATAATAATAACATAAAATAAAAAACAGACAAACCAGAATAAGATAAAAATTAACAAACAGAAGAAAAAAAGGGCCAAATAAGAAAGTCAAGAAACACAAATAGACAAGGACACATATGCTCACATACACAAAAATCCCATAAAAACACAAAACTGGAAACTGTAAAATATACACAAAGGACTTGTAAGGTTTGTTTTGTTTTGTAAAAACAAACAAACAAAAAGCCCTGACAAAGCATTCTGAAACAAAGTACCTCCAAAAATACCACTGGGTTAATTTTGTGTTGACCATTTACTGCTGGGCAGCCACAGTCTTTGTGGGTTATTATGTGCATCACTCCTGCTGTGTTGAGAAGGTCTTGTTCCCTTGCTGTCTTCCATCCTCTCTGTCTTTTAAAAATCTTTCTGCTTCCTCTTCTGCATGGTTCTCTGAGCCTGGAGGGCAGGGATTTGATTGAGAACAGTGTCTCAGTCATCAGAGACGCTTCTGCCTGCAATATGTGGGAACAAACACAGAGACCCATGGTTGGACAAGGTAGAGAGTGAGAGACCTTGGAACACTGTCCTAAATGGGATGTCTCCACCAAATGCCTTTCAATTTTTATTTTAATTCCAAAAACCTGAGCAAGCTAGCAAGCTAGCTTTCCAAACAATGACAGCAATTAAGTTCTCTACTCTGCCCTCATAAATATCTTTGACTATAATCATTCTATAATTAAGTTCATTCCAAAATTATTTACTGAATGTGATCAAAGCATAAGGCATTATAGTATTCTTGCAGAATTAAATATGAATCAGACACAGTCCTCAAATTAATCATTATGTTTTTGAGATACTTTTGTAAAGCTATGTATTTGCTATTGCACCAGGAAAATGATCTAAAAGTAGTGTGCCAAGTGTCTTGGATGGAGAATATTCCCCTCATTGGGATTGTAAGTAACCTTCAATTTGATAGGTGTGTGAATTCCCTATTTTAATGAGGGTGTATCCAGTATACAAGTAGAAGAAGTTCAAGAGATAATATTTTAGGCAAGAAGGCAAGGGTAAAAAGCTCATGAGCGAAGACTCACAAACAAGGTCTGTGTAACTTTGAAGAATGGTGCAATGCAAAGAGTGCAAATCTAAGAAAGTTGGGAGATGAGTCTAGAGAACAGGCAGAGAGGGAGGATCAAAACTCTAGCATGCTGAGACCCAGATATGTGGGCAGAGCCAGAATTCTAGAGAAGAAAACTCTGGTGTCAAATGTAAATGATATTGACATAGAGAGACCTTATGTCTTAAAAACAAACAAAACAATGTTAAGATTATTTGCACATTTCAGGTTATTTTAGTGGATATGTAATAGAGCCACAGTCACCATTCTACCTGTGATCCTCTTATTTTCCCGTCTCTCTTTTCTGGTATATTTCAGCCATTTTCTCTTCAATACAGTACCCATGGACTGTTATTTTTTTTAAAAAAAGCTGTAAAATGGATAACTTATAGGCAACAGGAACATATCCTCGCAGTCTTAAAGCTGAGAAGTCCAAACCAAAGTACTGGAATAATCCATGCCTGATGAGAATCCTTCTCACTGTGTCCTCCACAGTTCTCGGTTGCCTCTTTCACAAGTGCACTAATCTTACAAGGAAACTTTCTTACTCAAGATGTGACTGCTTCTAAGGTCTCTCTCCCAACACCATATCACTGGCAACCAGATCTCAATACCTAATTTGGTCAAGGGAGGGCTACACAGATTTGGCCATAGAGAATCAGCCCTCTCTTTGTTTGCATGGGATATTTTAGGTGTGCAGTGTGTTAAAATTAATCCTATCTTCCTTTATTTATTGCTAGGAACTTCCCCAAATTTGTACCCTTGCAAAGGGAAAAGTCAAATAGTCACCTGTGAGCCACAGGTGAGTCTGAACTCTACTGCCATGCCCATGTTGTATAAACTAAACATTTACTTCCCTCAGAGCTTTGCAGCTTTAGAGTTATGAAATGGGGGAGGGGATGAGATCCAAATGTTTTATGCATCTGGATTTATAATTTATGAGGACTATCAGCTTACACATTGTGTAAAAATCATGAATTGATCTGAATAAGAAAGTAATTGAGAAAGAAGAATGTCATAAAGTACAGAGGACTGTATCACACCAAGACAGAAGAGGAGCCTGGAGGGCAGATGTGCAAGGAAGAGAGACTATCGCTGCATAGTTTAATCTCTTTCCAAGACTATTATCAAACTATTCTGCTGAGTGTATCCAGATGAATCTTGCTAAAGTTCAAATCTCTTTCCACATTGGTAGTTTGACTCCTTATCACCCTCAACCAAACTCTTTCCTGTCTTTGCCAAACTTTTCTTCTGAGCCCAAGTCCCA
This sequence comes from Peromyscus leucopus, assembly GCF_004664715.2. Classification (NCBI taxonomy): domain Eukaryota; kingdom Metazoa; phylum Chordata; class Mammalia; order Rodentia; family Cricetidae; genus Peromyscus; species Peromyscus leucopus. The sequence goes on along the minus strand of NC_051071.1, from coordinate 35,075,604 downwards.
ATGACACAGTCTTCATGCACTGATGTCAAACCATAAACAATGAATTAGCCACCTTTCCCTTCTAGAACATTCCATGTTCTGTCATCCATTCTTATACATTAATGCCATCAAATCCAGTTCAATTGTCAGGACTCTGTTCATAACCCTTTTTTCTAGAATCTCTTCAATAAACACTAGCCAGGTTGTTCTCTCACAGAATGCCACATTTTTTTTAGTAGTAACTATATAAAACATTCATGTTCCCTATTTTCCTTTGTGTACACATGTTGAGCCTCCATTTGTCTACATAAAGTAGTGTAAATATGTAATTTGTGGCTCTAGCTCATAGCTGAATCTCTGGTGTGAAGAGCAGAGCTATGCATGGATTTTAGGAGCTTATTTGTACCTCAAATTGATCAGATAATGCAGTGCCTGAACAACTTTTCATGATGAACTTTGTTTTTGTTACATAAAACTAAAACTTCACAGAGATAAAAAAAATTCTATGCATTTCCTAGCATTAATACATAGATTTTGAACATTGTTGAATTAGTTGTTGATGAAAATAATATTACTATTTAATTTTTACTCTTTGGCTGTGAGTGCTTTTATTTAGTTGAATAAATGGATGAGTATTTCCTTTTAGATTGTTTGAACACTTTAAACACAGATAATACAAACTGTAAATATACCATGTAAGTTGTTTCTGTCAGGTATCACAGTGCTGAGAACAATAATTAACAGGCCTTCTGTAAAAGGTTGTAATAGAAAACTATCAGTCCCAGCAATTATTTGGAGTACCTTAGATTTCTCTGTGAACCCTGGGAACAGCTAGCTTCCTTCTGATGAAAGGATGGTAGATTCTACCAGGAATTGCTCTCAATCTGTAGCTTGGTTTCTCGAAGTTATTGCCATCTTAGCAATATTTAATCTTCTAATCAGTATGAACTGTCTTTCCATTTATTTGAGTTACTTTGTTTCTTTCAGTGAAGTTTTCTATGTATTTAATACATAATCTTCTACATGCTTGGTTAAGCTTATTCTTAATTTATTTATTCTTCATGATTCTATTATGAATTAAGATATTTTCCTAATTCCTTTCTGATTCTTAAAATCCTTTGTGATCTTCAGCTACAATTTAAACTCAATTATGATATTAAAATAACAAGCATCAGATATACTTAATTTTATAAAAATAAAATATTCAAGCTGTAATAGAGAATATAAAGATAAAGCACTATCCTTGCTCCTAGCAATTGAAAATATAATATTTTCAATTGGAAAGCCATGGTCTACTGAATGTCAGAGCCTCTGACTTGTAATAAATATTTGTGAAACAGTAAGTGGATAAACAGCATTCTGACAGTGATAGCAGTTATGAAGTCTGAACTAGTGAAGAGATAGCTGTGCCAATTTTCTGTGCCCTGCACATCCTTTCTGTGTCTTCTCAATCTGATTTTCAGAAATTCTGAATCACTTCTGTCTCTAGACTGTACTTTCTTCCCCTTTGATGACACTATTCATCAAAGCATGTGCTACCCTGGCCTAATCCTTGTTTGTCTGGATTCAGCCCAGTTTAACTGTCTCTTCTATTGTGAAACCTTTCCTGGTGGTTGATACAGTAATTAGAGCACTGCATTCACCTATGGCCTGGCATGACTACTATTTTAATTGCCATGCTTACTGGGCTGGGAGCCCTTTGAAGTCATAGGCAACTATATCTCATTCTCCTCCCCCCCCTTTCTCCTCCTCCTTTCTTCTATTTCTTTTCTTTTGCTGGTAACTGAACCCAGGGCCCAACACATGCTAGGCACATGTTCTATCTCAGAACCACACTCCTGTACTTTCATAAGAACTTTTTAAACCTTGAGACAGAGTTTGATGAGGGTGACCAGGTGGCTGAACTAACTCTATAACTCATGTACACCTTGAACCTGTGATCCTCCTGCCTCAGACTCCAGAGTAGTTGGGATTACTGGCCTACATCAACAGGCTCAGTTTAAAGTCATGGGTTTCTGTTCCTTCATTATTCTGACCTAAGACTGGTGTGTACAAGTTTCAGTTGCCCTAAAATGGTCCAACACAAACTGATTAAATTAACAGGAAAGGATGAATACTCTTAGGCTTTTGGGTTTAACCAATATTTTCCTGTTCCCTGTTCGGTTCCTTTTCAACAGCCTTCTTATTCTCACTTCTGTATTCCATATTCACATGTCTGTTGTTAAGCATGCTCTCTGAGAATGTGCTTTGTGTCCCTCTTGACAGCAGTTTCCATGATTTAGGTAAGAACTCAGTAGTTTTATAACACATTCCCAGAACCCACTTCACATTCCTGCCGTACCAATCAATATACCAACTATGGTTGGAAAATACAGCTGTTAACTAATTGTGCTTACTCAGTGCTTTATGGTTCTAAAATGATAAAAAAAAAAAAAAGGAATTATTTTTAAAGAAATGTGTGGACTTTACCCTGTTTACAGCTTCTCAACAGAATCTCCAGAACATATATTTGGTCAAAAGTTTAATAAGTGTGAGACAGCAAGATGTTACTTTACATATCTGACTTCTTTTTTTGCAAAATAATGATAAATGAAACTTACCACTGAGTTTTCATACTAACGGCAGGGAAGAACATTCATAATATCTAAGCCGAGCGTCAGTGCCGCTGCCATAGTAAGGATGTCTAATAATTTAGTCCTTCTCTGAATTCTCCTCACTTTTTAGCTAAATAAAGCTATGGCTCTAGTCAACTGGTTAACTATGATAGAGACTCTATTTTTCATTACACATATGGTTGATAGATATTTGGACAATTTATCAATCAAAAAAGAAGGTGGTATGCTATAAGAATAGAACCAATTGATTGTTGATGCTTTTTTTAAAAATTTCATTTCAATATCCCTATAAGAGTATTTAAACCAAAAGTCACAAATTATAAAGTTCCCTTGGGATGGGCTTCATCTACACTCCAATATATGTACTTCTCACTGACACCACCTTAGTTTGCTTAGAGTTGAATATTTTCCAAAACCCTGAAACCTATTTCCTCTATAAATTATTCTTCTAAATGTTTTTATACTGAAATGCCTACATGTTGCATTTCTTTCGGTATAGGGGGCAATCTCAATATTTCAGAAGACTTGTAAATCAACCATAGTGTTGTAAAAACGAAGCGATTTGGCTAGAAAAGCAAAGAGGCGGGTGCTGTCTGACATTTACATCAGAAAGTCAGCCAAGCTTCTGAGTGCATTGGTCCACGGAAACAAGAGTCCTCTTATGATAAACAGGCGCTCTGGGAGACAGGGTATTATCACAAAGAGGATTATTTATGCTAGTTCGAGAAATAAGAAAGAGGGGGAAATGTAATCCCCTTCAGATCTCAGGCTGCTGATCAAATAAAAATTTCAAAGTCATTTTTTTTCTTTTTTTTTTCCTTTTTTTTTGAAATTGGCTCTGAAGAGTACTTATGGTTTGAGTCTGAAAAGCAAGTGGGCAAAATGACCTCTGTGGATGATGGAATAGTGCATAAAAAATAGGGCTAATGCTTAATTCTGTGAAAGCAGGATTTTAATTCTCTTACATGTTAGGAACCATCTTCACTTACTGACGACACTGAGAATGGCATCTCTGTAAGAGGAAAAAACAGACTCACACTTTCCTTGTCTTGTACACTTATTTGGGAAACACAGAAACGAAGACCACAGAGAAGAATCTGTGCTCTGGAAAAAAACAAAAACAAAACCCCAAGCCAAAACAAACCATTCACAACATTTGTGCAGTGATTTTTTTTAAGGTCACACATAAGTCTGAGCTCCAGGACCCCAGGTTTCAGACAAATTCCTGACCTTCCAAAGCATGACCTGTTTTTAACTTGACATAGGAAAAAAACAAACAAAAAACAACCCTTTTTGTCTTTTGAGAGTTTCTGGAAAAGTACAATTTAAACATTCTTTGTTAGCCCTTTATTCAAACAAAGAAATCTCATGTGTAAAAATCTCAGGACAATGAGGGGATACTGAAAGATACAAACTAACCATTTCTACCAATTAGGCTAAAGCAAACTGAACACTTTTGACTATTTTCATCATTGAGAAAAGTTCAAATCACTTGAGAAATCACAGACTAACAAGTTAACATGCCAGGTTGTAGTCTATCAGCTGTGACTTCACACCTGGCTCTACCTGCTGTGAATAAACTGGAAGGGACATCTAGCCTCTATACGACTCAGTTCTGTACTCTTCAATGGAAAAAGCAAAGATTTAGCATTAGATCTTCTTTAGTGTTGCGTATTTTCTCCTTTTCACATAGCAGGAAGCAGTATTCGGCACTCACTCAACATAGTTACTACACACAAATACAATGTAAGATGATATGATTTAACATAGGCTGGCCATCCCTATCTTGAAAGTGCAAAGTGAAGAATGCTCTGAAGCCCACAACTTTGGAACACTGACATGACACTCAAGGAGTACAGGATTTGGTAGCATTTCACATGGTACATTTTCAGATTAGAGTTTCTCACGGGGCAAGTTCTGTGCAGATATTCCAAAAATCAAAAGAAAAGCAAGAATATTAAACAACTTCTGAAATGAAAATACTTCCACTCCCAATCATTTCAGATAAGGAATTCCCAGCCTGTAGTTGCTTCCAATGAATTATAGATTACATTTACTTAAGTAAATGTTAAGATGATCTTATTCAAGCTGCATCAAATGAATAATGAGGTAAATTCAAGAGATAAAGAATCTAAGAGCAATTACAGACTAATATAATCTTTCATTCCATTGTATGTTTAACAACAAAATTTCCATGTACTTGAGGAAAGTACTTAATGTGAGGCTACAATAATATAAAAGAGTAAGCCATGTTGTAGCTAAAAGATGAGTTTTGGGAAGATAATAGACCTGCAGAAAATCTGAGGGACCTTCTGCCTTGCAATACTAAAAGATAGTAACCTCCAAAGGAGTGGAAAATCCAGAGCCTGCAACAACCAGTCTCTCCAATGCTTAGCACTGATGTCACTTGCTCTCATGACATTGCATCACCAGAATGCAGACTTACCGCAGTATTTCATTTTATGTTCTGTAATTTAATGTTTTGGATATATCCTAGAAATGCACAAAATCTGTTACTGTGAAACACAAACACAAGACACGGATAATGTATACTAGATAAATGTCAGGGAGCCAAACACAATGCTGTAAGAGTATAGAGAAAATAAAGAATGTGGTTGTTAGGACTGCGGGTGTTGATGGAAGCCAGAAGAAGGTACTGCAATCTCTGGAACTGGTGTTACAGGTGGTTGTGAACCACCTGACATAGGTGCTAAGAATCAAATTCAGGTCCCTTGAAAAAGTGATGTACACTCTTACCTACTCAGCCAAGTCTCTAGCATCAAGATCTGACAATTTTTTTGCTATTATTATATTTACTCTAAGAAAGAAAGTGATATTACATATTTTTGTTAAGTGATTATGTTTGTATGTGTATATATAATATTTCCTGAAATTTCTATATTATATGAAAAAGGAATTGCTCAGGTAAGACAGTTAACATATACATTACATGAAACACTATATTTTTGTATGTTGGAATAGTTACAACTTAGTCTCTCGACAATAATAAAAATATAATACATAATTAATAACTGTAGTCACCATGGTGCAGTTGAGCAAGTCACAGGACGAATACCATATGATCTCAATTAAACATGGCATTTTAAAGAGTTGATCTCAGGCTGGCAAGTTGGCTTGATGGATAAAAGTCACTAAGCCTTGTGACATGACATTGAGCACTAGAATCAGCATGGTGGAAAGAGAGAACTGACAACTGTAAGCTGTTCTGTGACCTCCACATGTGCACCTTAACATGTTCATGTGCATCCTTCAGCATGCACATAAACACAGAAAAATAAACAAATGCAAAAAATGCTGCCCTCATAGAAGTCAAGAGTAAAATGCTGGTTACCTGGGACTGAGTGAGGGGGCATGGATTATTGTGACAAGGTAAGCCAAAGGACACAAATTTCAACTAGACAGAAGAAACACATTCAAAATATCTGGTGTATACTATGATACTCTTCTTGAAGACACCATGCTTGCTATGTAGGAACATGTATTTTCAAATTCTACCTTTACACTTGTGGAAACATCATGGCTGTTAGCACACACCCTCCTCCAAAATTACTTGTCACCAAAGTCTGTAGGTAACCCTGCTTCAAGGATGAGTGGTATAGTAAGCAACGAATGTCAGTCAAGAAAATCTAACTCTGGTTTATATAACAAAAATATAAAAGAATTTTAAATAAAAGGCTCTAAATTAAATTTTTATTCCTGATGAAAGAAAGTAGTGATTGAAAAAAGTACTTAAAATTGTCTTTAGTAAAGGCCACTCAGGAATTGTACACATGTCTGAGGCGAGAAAGGAAGAATAAAGGCTGTGTATTGCCAAATATGCTGTCCTGACACATCTGGTTGTTCCATAATACCAATGCTGACATGTCAGAGAACTTTCTCTCCTACTTAACTTTTGTTATTTGTTTCCTAGAAACAACATTCAAAGTCTTTGTATAAGCAATTATTCCAAACATGATCATTTACCCCAAGCAATCTTTAAACAATTTCATGGCTCATAAATATCTGACCTCAAAATTTGGGCAAATCTCTAAGCCTTTGTCTAATCTTTTTGTACCCACATTTGTTTTAATTATCTTGTCATCTCCAAAAATTCAAGATTGGATTTGTTCTGAGTACCAATTTATATTACTTATGTTCCCAGTTTGTTCTCTCAAATGGAAAATTCAAATAAAGCTGATGAAACACACACACACACACACACACACACACACACACACACACACACACACCCTCAGAGGTGTCAACTACCCAGAGCTCTTTGAAGTCTGTGTAATCAAGTAATTAAAAACAAATTGTGCTTTTTTACAAGGGTTTAACTCTAGCTACTATTTTCAATGATTTAATATTTCTCCTTTAAATCTAACTCCCCCCAAGTTGCTGGCATAACAGAGATTTCCCATAGCAGAATAAAGGGTGGCTGCCTGCTGGCTGATACGTTCAAACCAACATGAAGTAGCTATTTGGTTTTCCTTCTCTTCCATACTGAAAGCTTAATATGGTGGATCTTTGGCTGTAATTACCTTTCTATGATCCTCCACGGTAAGTTGTTTCAACAATATTATCTATAGAATATAGCCACCTTTGTCCAGATGCATATGTGGGTGTCAGTTCAAACACTGCTTTCACTTTGAATTTTTCCTTGATTCTAGGAAGTATTTAGATACTTGATGAACCAGGTTTCCACATAATGGATTATAATAGCTTGACATCTCTCTTCCTTAATGAATAACAACTTGCTTTCTGTAACCACTAACCTCAGAACCTAATTGGACATAGTTGGTGCTCAATAAGAATTTTAAAGTAAATGATTAAAGTCAGTAGTATTTTCTGTTATTACAATGTACCACTCCCAGGGCTAATTATCTCATTTGAGTCCATGTTGTACAAACTATTATTAGTCCCAATACACAGAGGAAAGGCTAAGGCATGAACAACTTATTAATGGCTGTACAACAAATAGGAACTGAAAGATGAATGAAATCAAGATTTATGATGGGTACCTAGCCATTACTTTACACAACTCTGCAATTAACTGAGGAGACAAACCAGGAATGTTGAGTGTCTACTGTGAGCATTTGTATTGTGCTAGGCAGAGAGGGCACACAAGTCACTAACTCTGCCCCTCAAAATGAGTGGTCTATCTTAAAAGATGCAAAGAATACACACATGAATACTCAGTGGTGGTGGTTTTGTAAGAGCAGAAAATGATTAAATACAAAATACATGCCATCTAAACAGTCTCTCTACCTATTTTGTCTAACTTCATGAGACAAATGATAGAGTTCAAAGATCTTCTATGTGATGGTCATGTATAATCTCCTCTCTCCATCCAACACATTTATTTTTAGCTTCCATAGAATGATGAAGTACCTAGTCATAAAAATAACCAGTTCCTTTTTAAAAAACATCAGGCTATGAAAAGGAATCAACATAGATTTTAAAGAAACAAATCATGCCAGAAAACACAACTCTTTATGTCATTCCATTTAGAGATAAATTGATAATAGAGACATTGCAGAAGTTTTGAGTTAGATTTGATTTATTCAGCACAAGTTAGTGTCTCAGGAAAACACACTCCCATATTGGGCAAAATTGCCACAGGTGTCGGATGAGCACTGTCAAGTAGATTGGATAGGAACTGAAAGGTCATAAAACAAAATGTAATTGCAAATTGCCTGGCATTTAGATGAAAATGCCCAAACTGCAAGGTTTATGAAACAGACATAACTCGAAAGTGATGGCTGTGTCAGATAGTTCTACAAAACTAAATATAGAAAAGAATAACTCATATATATATATATATATATATATATATATATATATATATATATATACATGAGACATTTAACAAACTATTAAATTGGGGAATATGTAGGAAGAAAAGAGCTTAAATACTTGGAGCTTAATATATGCTGTATTTTTAATTAATAATTATTAATGACTTCTCTTATTTAATAAAGAGAATGTAGACATCCAGTGCTTCTGTTACTGTCGTGTCCAGAACTCTCTTTGCAGAATACTTAGTAAACTTGCTTTCCTTCTTAAAACCTGAAATTAAAATTAAAAATAAATTTTAAAATACTAGTTTTTCCCCAAGGCCTCATATGTTAGCTTAGTACCTTTGACCGAGTCACTTAAATTTTCTGGCATCAATTACTACATAGAGTTTCTTTGAAGATGAGATAAACTAGTCTGTATAAAGGTTGGGAAACATAACCTAGTGTATACAAACCATTGATCATAGCTAATATCTTCTCTACCTCCATCTCATACCTCTAAGGGGTAGGCACCAAAGGAGCATGTGTCTTAGCATGTGGAAGGACTTTATTCAAATGTTGCTCCTTCAGTTTCTATTTTGTGACCTGTGGAGACTTTGTTAAGATTTTTGGACTTCAGTTCCTTAATAATGAAATTAGAGTTTATACTTGTCTCTTTAAGATTGCTTTAGGAAGGGAAGTAAATTAATTCAATTTGTCCCCAACATTCTTGGAAAATTAAAAATCCTCACTCAATGGCCACTCCTATTGTTAAGAAAGCCCACTACCATGGGAACTGCCTGCCTCAATTTCAAATTCCAAAGGTTGTTCAGAAGCTATTTTATTCCTCGATTAAAAAATTCTGATTGAATGCTTATAATCTTCCATGATTAAAAGCATATACATCCATAATCCCCTTGCCCCGAAAACTTACATTCTAAAGCCCTAAGCAACGTTTTACTCTATATTGCTTTTTATACTGCCCTATTTACTAGAGACATAGCAGATGTTTGAAGAATGCAAAGGTCGTTCAAATTACTGGTCAATGTCAGACATGGTAAATTGTTCAGCCTCCACAAACATGTTCTTATGTTTAGAAGATTTTGAATTATTATTGCTTGCTTAAAAGTCAGAAATAAAACTATCTGATAACAGTATCTTAATCCACATCTTGTATAACAAAACTTACAAATAATATCTGTTTTCACACTAGAAAATATTAACGGGTCTGTTTCTAAGTTTGTTGTCCACTTTGAAAATTATCTTATTTTATATGAATTCCATCTATTTTAACTTAATTAAAAGCAATTATCATTTACTGATGAGCCACCAGATGCTAAGCCCTAGGGATAAGGAAACATAAACAGCAAGCCTCTTGCTCTTGAAGAATTGAAAATCTATTGGCAAGTGCCAACCGGACACTAATTACAATGATCATCACAGAAGAATCTTGATACAGTTAACTCTAACTCAAAAGTGCTCCAAACTATTAGAATTTAGCATAATGAAAGCCAGATTAATGACGGATGTTGACTCAGTGCAAAAATTCTGAAGTAATAAAAGGTCATGCAGTTTTTAGATCAATTTATTGTTAATCTTTTCATAAGTAATATTTCAAGTTTGAATGTTTTAGTTCAGTTTTTTTCTCATTGCTTGCTTGCCCTTCCATCTTATTTTACAAATGCTACTAGATACTTTGTGGCTAAATAAAAGAATGTAGGTTAACTCAAAGCACTATGTTTATTGATAAGATAGTTGTGGCTTATAAGACCACTGAGTATTTTCTCATGGAAAAGAATCCTCATGAAGAAAACTGAAATGTATGAGAAAATCTAAGTATATGTACAGATAGCCTATCCAATGGATAAGAGCTTAGATCCAACACACTGATTATGTAAATATTAGCACAGTAACTGATAAGGATGGCTTATTTGAAAATAGGTAACAAATTATGAAAATGGATAAGAATATTCTGAATATTACTAAGGCTCCTGTCTAAATGATAGTCAGAATGAATGAGTATATGCTCACTATTCTAAACCACAGAGTATTTTAGATGTTTCACAAACTTACATGGATTAGAAAACAAAGGTGATGCTGTGAGCATGTCATAGTTTCCATGTCTCATGCTAAATAATCTACATGTATGTCCTTTCATGTGATCCTCTCTCATTGTAACTCAATAATGCAGGGAACATCTTGTTCTTCTTAAAAATAAGAAATTTAATTCAGAAAGAGAAAGTTCTTACTATGTTACCAAACAGGTACTGGAAGGATAAGTAAGGTTAAAAGAAAGTAAGGCTAATCATGCTCAGACTCTGTAGTATATTTTTCCAATAAAAATAGGTAAGCCACTTGCATTTGACACCTATTTTTACTGGTTCTCTTTAAGAGAGTGTTACATAGTATATCAGCCACACTCCAAGGCAAGCTCCATACCCAGGAATAGTTGGCTAACACAAACACAAAATTAATTTCTTGTATTTTTGTGGACTTTTGTTTCCTTTTTGTTTTTTTTATTTGTTTATTTGCCTTGACATTTCATTTGTTTTTCTCTCTTTTTAAGATAGAGAGAGAAAGTTGAGTGGGTAGAGGGATGTGGATTACCTGAGAGGAGTTCAGTGAGTGGAACAAAATGATCAAAATGTATCACATGAAAAATTTATTTTTTAAATGAAAAAAGAAATCAAGAAAAATTATTACAAGAGACTATGTAAGCCTCTGTTGAGCATTTTTAGTTACAAGCCATGTATATTATCTATAGTGGTACATATGCTACTTCTAGATAATTCCAGTATGCTAGTATACTTTCTTCTCTTTGCCTCCCAGTTTCTCATACATTTGTCCTTCAAAGCTGATATCAACCCACCGCTGAGACATCTTTTCCTTTGCTATACCTCAACCGTGTCATTTCCCATGGTAATCTTTCTGTGTACTCCCCTCTTTAATAAGCACCTCCTCTCCCCAGTTGATTCATACCAGTATCCCACCAAATCTGTTACAGTGTCTAGTGTTACACAATTGAACTAGCGTCTCTCATTTTTGATGTTAACAAGTTCAGCAGTTATGATGATTTCCACTTCTCCACCATTCTGCTATCTCCTTTGTCTTTTATTGCAACATCACAAATATCTGAACCCTGAATTTAGACAATGCTCTATTGTCACAAAACTAGTAAAATATAGTTCCATCTTCCCCGTATGCGGAAAGGTGGATTGAAAGGTGGATTACCCATTCTCACATTACATGCATATAAACTTCTCTATGAGCCTGTGGTTTGTCTGTTATTAGAGAGAGAGAGAGAGAGAGAGAGAGAGAGAGAGAGAGAGAGAGAGAGAGAGGATAGAAAAGGAAGAAAGGAAGAGAGAAAGAAAGGGAGGGAAAGAGAGAAAGACAGACGCCACAGAGTTATCATTTGAACGATGGTGTTCAATTTCAGTGAAGAGATACAGTTTAAAATTACATAAAAGTGATGGTTAATTTTGATTCTCAACTTGATGGAGTATGAAAATTAACTCAGAGATATGCCCTTGGAAAGCCCAATTAGGGTGTTTCCAGAAAGCATTCACTGAGGTGTGCAAGACCCTTTCTTAGAGTGAGTAGCATCTTCTGATTGATTGCCCAGATATGAAGAATTCTAAGAAACAAACAGTGCTTGTCTGTCTGCCTTGCTAACTGTGTGCATGTGTTAGAGCTACGGCTGCTTACTGTACTGTCCTTTACTAATATCTGAATCTAGATTCTCCAGTTCTTCTACATGGACTGAAGACCAGCTCCTCTGTGAAAATTTCCTAGACCTTCAGTGTCAGATTGGAACTACAGTAGAATCCAGCCTCATCCACTGAGCAACTACTGCATTTACAGCCTCTTCAGTATGTAGAAAATCATGGCCTACTACAAGAAAGCTCTAGATTGAAACCCAAATATCAATTCTATGAACTTAATTGAGTGGTTTATAACTGTTTCTAAAAGTTCATCATCACTATGTAAATACAGGCTATGCTAAAATTATTAAAGATAACATTTTAATCTATTTATGTATTCAAATGGAAGAGAATAATTCAATATTTTTTATAGAAATCATTGTATTAGGTTCTTCAGACCCAAAGGAGTTCACTTTTCACCATGTAGTGAGAGAGACGGATAGAACAACTGCAAACCAATCAGTTTAGTATGATAATAACATTCAAAGAAGAATCAAGAACTGTGCTGGATGCAACCAAAGGCAGAGGGGAAGTCATGTTAGAAGAATGTGCAGAACGGTCTGCCTGAGTGCTTGGCAGACATGGAGTAAGCATGTAGATGATTAAAGGGGACAGCTCTTGCTGTGGCTGGGCTTGTTGTTTTCTGGATTACAGTCCATTCCACTTTCACCTAAACCGAGCCTCCTTGTTCAGTGTAACACCAGCTTGTCAAAAATCACACTTCATAGTTTTGTTTTGTTTTGTTTTTTTTTTTTTTTTTTTTTTTTTTTTTTTTTTTTGCAAACACTTTTAGTGTTAAGTGAATGAGAGGGGCAGGGGGAGAAGTAGACAGAATAAAATTCAAGAGAAACAGGGCCAAGGAAGAACCCTACAGTTGGTGCAGATATATCACATTTGATTCGGAGTTATTTTGGATACAAGGACCAAAATCTCAGGAAACTAATTAAACTTCAGAATATATGAGTAGAACAGAGGTTTATTTTAAGGATATGGAAACTTCTTCCAATTTGTGGACTAGTAACAAGGCATGCCCAGAGTTCACATAGTTAAGGAAATAAAAATTAAACAGCTAAGGCCAATCTCTTCATCTCTTTGGGACCACAAGACATCTGTGATATTAGTTTCTCACTGAGATATTTCATGCCACTCACTGAGTGCCTCACTGCAACAAGGATACTAACTACAATATTTTCTTAAATGCTTGGATACAGATCTACCCACTTAATGGTTACTATCTCTGTCTCTCTCTTTAAGCCATGATTTTCTTGGAGAAAACTTTCATTTCCCCAGTAATATATTGGGTACTGAACAGCAGCATGAAAAGTTTTTATTCACACATATTATTCAGGTTTATCAGGGCAACGCCACCTAATAAATGATCCATTTACTTGTTAACCAATCATTCTTTCTTCAATTCTTATTGAGCACTCAATATAAACCTTGAAGTGCTGAACCCAAAATATAAATGGAAGCATGCTCACAGGGGACTAGAACTGGCCATTGAGAGATGGGTCAAACTTTAATCAAGTGGTCACACAAACGTGAACTGAAGTTGGAACAGCGGTTGCAGTGGAATTTGTATTACCAGAAGAGTTTCTAACACACACATGAACTTATCAAGTAATTGCATACTGTTTTATAGATAGGGCTATTGAACTGAAATAGGTAGAATTCACAGAGGGGAAGGAAGTATATTGGCATAGAAGGGAAACTTTGCAAAAATTACCATAACAGAAGAAAAGAACAGCATGCTGATATTGGCCCACAGAGTATAAAATGTGATAAATGAAGCCACAACAGCATCATAGTTACTATAGTTTGCCCAATTTACTGTACCTATTGTAAGACAGATACAGAACTGGAAAGACAATATTTTGAAAGATGTGAATGAAGAAAAATACCATCATGTTCTTGTGTGGAAAACAAAACTCCAGCTGCAGTATCAAAAATGGATTAGGGAGAACTGGGGTGATGAAGGTTAAATTTCATGTGTCCACTTGTCTAAATTATGGTTGCTACAGCAAACGATAGTTAAGGTATTTTACAGTTGCATTTAACAATAGTAAAGTAAAAGATGTTAACCTTAGTAACATGGGTGAGTCTCCAGCAACCTGCTAAAGGCAAGACTCATCATTTTCTGAAGAATAATAAGTAGTGATTCAAGACTACAGCACAGAAAGTCTGCTTAGGTTTCAACCCCATTGATCTTCCCATAGATTTCAAACTTAAGATTTCAACATAAACTCTATCTTGAGTTTCCAGCTGGAAACTGCCATCTAGCCATCCCCATAAATTTCAGACTTTCATCCCCCATAATCCTATGACTCAATTCTTGAAAATAAATCACTTTATATGTAGATAAATATAAAATTTTTCAATCAAACCAGGAAGAGTTTGTTATCATTTGAATAAGATATTTAGTGAGAGAGATGGAGGGAAGCTGCTAGATCCTAGAAACATTTAAACGAATTGGTGAGTTTGGTGATGGATTTCATGTGGAGGGAATTCAGAGAAGAGAAGACAGTGTTAAGTATGGAGTTTTGGGTTAAGCAGACTTGGCACTCATCAAAATGAATTCTGAGATTTAAGGAACTTCAAGACAGCAAGCTATATTAGCCTCCAGGGTAAAAGGCTGTCTGGAACCAACACAAGTATAGAGTTCTTGCCTTTTTGAATGTAGCCTATGATTGACACTATTAATGCAAAGGAACCAACTGTGTAAAAATCAAACCAGAAAAAAGAAGGAAGTCTTGAATCAAGCTGAGGAAGTTTCTAACAGTGGGGGATCTTATATCGTGTACTCATACACATTCACTGGTAGTGGAAACTGGAAAACAGTCTCCTTCCAAAGTGTTGTGTGGCAATCAAGGCAGATTTACCTAAAAGGGAGAGCCAAGTGTGTTTTACAAACTGGTTAAGAGCCAGTTTTACTTTGTTATCACATTTTCTTCTCCCCAAGGATGCTTCATAGGCAAAAGTAAACTCAATGGTTCTCTCTGTCTTTCATGAGCTCCTTACTAACCACTGTTTTCTTATATCAACCCTCCTTTGTTGAAGATGTAAATATACTAGAAAAGCTGGATTTTGCCTATCTGCCACTCTGAATGGAATTTTGTGTCCTAAGAATTGATTACAGCACTTAGTCATTTACTTATTACAAATACAGAAGTCAGTCTTTGGAGTAGATTCAAGATCAGTGGTTCTCAGCCTTTTTAATGTTGCTACCCTTTAATACAGTTCTTCATGTTGTGGTGACTCCCAACCATAAAATTATTTTGTTGTTACTTCATAACTGTAATTTTGCTATGGTTATGAATTATAATGTAAATAGCTCATATATAGGATATCTGATATTTGGCCCCCAGGGGGTTGTGCACCACAGGTTGAGAATCACTACTCTAGATGTTCAAAAATTGTTGGGGAACAACAAATGTATGGAATTTTAGAAGTATTATTGACTTCACCCTAGCTCTTAGCAGTAGCTATAGGAAACACACACATTTGGATAGCTCTTAAAATCCTTCCTCCAAAGCTTCAGTCTATATGACATTTTAGACAAAGTATCGAGGAGCCATAAACCTGCAGTTATCTCATGTAATTTCTTTCCATGATATGTTCTCATCAATAACATTTTAATCAGTGTTTTATGGATCCTTTCAAGAAAGTCATTTGCTCCTGATCTTAGCTATCTATCTCCAGTGCAATAAGAGATGTGTGTAAATAGCTCAGTTGCATCAGAAAGCCACAACCCAGGAGTTTAAGGATGAAGATGATAATGAAAAAGATAGGCATTAAGCACTATGTCACTCAGTCACCATCCAAGAAGGAGAAGTAAGGTGAAGGCCTTCATAATGTTTTTGGCCACGGAGATCAGCATTAAACATTTTACAGCTCTGCCCCAAAGTGACCTCCTCTAACAACTTTTCCTCAATCTGTCAGGTTCTACACTTCAAAATCAGAATTGTGCACTCTACATTTCTACTCAAGGTTATTGAAAATCCTCTCTTGAAAGTATATTGGTGGTTTTTAAAAAAGTACACAAGGAGAAAAATCTGAAACATTCATTTTCTAAGGAAAACAATATTAAAGGGCTTCCTCTCTGTTTTAAAGACAGAACCAGCTTTGATGTGATGGGTGCACTGAACATGTCAGGCAGAATGTTATCAAAAGAAATAGTTTCAAACCATTCCTAGGGAAAAATACATTTTGATGTCCAACTCTCCTTGTCTTTACATGAAAGTACTTGGTTTAGAAAAAATTTTGCTTTGACCCAGAAATGGCAAACATATGCAATTAATATAGAAACAACAAATCTGAGCTTCAGAATGAGGACTTTGAACTCTGTGATTAAAGTCAGTTCAAACAACATGACCAGATACTACTTTCTTAAGAAATACCAATTTGTTAACTGAGAATAAAATTGTTTCCCTGGGTCCCCTGAGAAAATGGCAATGCTAGAAATTCAATTACGGGTGTTATTTTGGTTGCTAGAAGACCCTAAAATCTATTGCATCAGCAATGACAAATACTATTTCTTCCCTTGAGTGAAAATTTAAGCAATTAAGTGAACCAACCTCTCTTTCCTTTGTTTTCTCTGTCACTTCCTCTCCTCTTAACAAAACAGTTGACTAAAAAGTAACCGCAAAATAAATCTTATTTAGGGATAATTGGCAATCTAAAAATTTACCTCATTTCTTTCTCTTTTTGCTTTACCTGAAGCTAAAGCTGACTGTGAGAAAGGTCGTGATAAACATCTTAGGCTTGAAAGCCATCTTACAACACAGACAAACTAGATTCATTCTTGTTTATGATTGAGTCTGTTTCTCAAGGATTGGGCTATGCCCCACCTGTAACCTTAACTACAAATGCTTCTGTATTTCCTGCTCCAGGAAACACTACCATGCCTTTGTTTTAAAAGGTTATTATAACCACCTTGTTATAATTACCTTATCATGACCACCCTGCCACCACGTGTTTGTTTTAGGAGGTTGTTACGACCAACTTATGCTTATGTTCTGCTCCTGTAACTCTGCCTGTTTGACTACCAAATTCCCCATTTGGAAACCCCTGACTCCTGAACTATAAAAACCCCTATCTTGTCCATGTTTAATGCTGATCTCTTGAATCCTGCCTTTAGGGAGAGACAGCCCATATTCGAATAAAAAAGCTTGTTTAAATTAATTTGGCCCTGATGATTTGGATCAGTTGAATTTCTCCTTGTATCTGTGGGATCATCAGTTGTGTACACAGTGTTTTCTTACAATCTTTAAACAAAATAAAAAATTTCACATGTGAGATTTTAGTAGCTGTGGGTCAACAAAAATATCCTTATGGTGAATGAGACTATTCAATCTCCAGCAAGCTCTCTATCTGACTTTCTTTATGTAGATGAAAATGAAGCTATATTGTAAACTTGGCCCTGTGACTCTACCCTGGAAACTCCAACTGGAGTGCTTTGTCGGAAGCTTTTGCTGCTAAAGAAATCTTCCCCTTCTCTGACCTTTCTGTGCTTTCTTTTCTCCAGAAGCAGATTCCTGTACATCTCTCTTCAGCTTGGAGACATTTGTTTTACCAGTGGATGAGGCATATCTTCAAAGGGGAAGAAGCCAGGAATGAAAACCAGCCATTTTGTCTAGGAGAAGTCCAGAAGGAGAAAGTGGAAGACCTCTAGAGATAAGGAAGTGGAAAATGAATTCCCAGCTATGCATAGACATTGAATAGCCTCTGGCAATCAGAACACCAGAGAACAAACAGAAGCTGCCAGTGGGAACTCAGGGGTACTTGCATGTGGGGGTGGGGAGCCATGCTGCAGGGATAGGATATGGCTGGGGCTGGAATCCTAATTATTGCATTTGTTTTTAATGAAGAAGAAGATTCATCGAGGAAAAAGGAACACCTATAGAATGAGGATACTTACCTTGTGTTTATTCTGTTTAGGGTTTAAATTATTTTACGGTCCAATACAATGAAAAAGATCAACCTGTCTGAATTTGGACAGTTCCCAGCTCTGCCTACTGTTACTCACTGTAAACCAGGATGAATTTCCTACCATATATGAACACTTCAAGGCAAAGTTTATTTTACATAGCCTATGACATACTATATATAGACAAAATTCTAAACAGTCTTATTAAATAAGAAACACAAAGCCAAATACAGAGTTAAAAGCCCAAGAGATCAGAGCACTAGCAAAGAGCAAAGACTGCCTTTAGCTTACCACTCTCTGTCATCCTTCCCCTGAGAGAGAGAGAGAGAGAGAGAGAGAGAGAGAGAGAGAGAGAGAGAGAGAGAAAGAGAGCTTCTTCCTATGTGTCTTGTGTTTTACTGCTTTCCTGTTTTGCCTTCTCATTGGCTCTAAGCCCAGCCACATGACTTCCTCATCACTGCCTGTCTATACAGACCTCCTGATGTCTATGGTTAGTACTGGGGTTAAAGACTGGGTTTCCACACTGTGTTCTTGAAGCTCTGCCTGCCATGTAATATGATTAAGGGCATGGGTTACCACCACCTGACTTCTATTCCTGGCTTGCTAATGACCTCTGATCTCTAGGCAAACTTTATTTATTAACATACAAATAAAATCACATTTCAGCACAATTAAAATATCACCACAACTATATAGGACTATGAAAACAGTGTTCCACTTCAATGTTTCCATTTAAAAACTAGGAGTGCAGTAGATGGCTCTCCCTACACTCAGAACAGATAGATTGTAGGTGTATGTAGAACTTTATTTGCAAGCAGAATCCAAGGAAACCTTGAAAGTTGGGGAAATTAGGTCTGATGACTTCCTGCTTTGCTAGTCTAGACCTTCTGTACTTCTCACTACTCTGAATGGCCCAAGCCAAGTACCAGATCAGCATCAATCAGTTAAGTCAAAGGCATCCCTGCAGTACATAGTGGAGTTGGGGTCAGCCCAGGAGCCTAGGATGAGTTGGTGAATGACAGTCCTTCAATCTTACTCAGTATCACAAAGAACACCCCTCTTAAAACTGAGGGTGACAGTCAACCAAAGCTGCATGTTGCCCCCATCTGAGATAGTCACTTTGTAGGAGCCATCGAAACATAAAGCACCAGATAGGACCAGTAATGTGGGGATGGGAAAGCTATTTCCAAATGCTTTCTAATAGACTGCCTGCAGTTTTGACTTAATTAGAACAAGATTCGTTCACATATGCAATGGTGCACAGTCTAGCTTGCAAATGTGACCTCTATGGCTTGACCACTGTGCTAATGCTCCCGGAGAGAGGCTGCTTAGAGTGGCAATGGCCACTTGGACTCTGAATTTCATTACTTCACTCATAACTGAATACCTTATGTGTATGTTTTATAATCTGCAAAAGTGATAGCTATAACATTTTGGGATTAGGAATGTCAGGACTAATTGTTTCTGTTCCCATGAAAATACTAATGTGGATGGCAGGTGCATAATAAGTATTTGCCAAGCATCACCTTAATACTACCTGTTTGCTCCCATCAAAGATTTAGGTCGTACCCATCAGTATCCTAGTTTACAGATGGCCTGGAAACTTTTGTCAGTTATAAGGACGTTGCCTAGATTATGTAAATTGTAAGTAAATATGTACAGCTTTGTATTCAAGTGTGTCTGATTTGAGCATTTTCTGTATTGATAATTTTGATTGTTTTACACTATACTGCCCTTGAAAAAGTTAGAATGCACTTTTGAAAAGGCAGTAATACACAGCATTTGTGCTTCTTTTACAAGATAGGAAGATAAAAAGTCTAACAATTGATGTTCCTTTCTCAACAGTTCCCCTGTTGTCCCTCTGTCTTTCTTATCCTCTTCCCTCTTTTTTCTTGTAATGATTAAATGATCTGGCATAACACAAAATGCAAATTATGTTCTATTGCCCTAAATTGTTCCAGTTCATTTAGCTCACCATGAGCATTCATTACAGCTAATTATTGTAACAGATTTTTATTATTCATAATTATTTTTTCATGTTGTAATGATCATAAATTTTAAAATTTCTGGCCATCATGAGTTACCATTCATGCATGCATGTCAGGCACGTTTTTTTTTTCTTAAAGAACATTCAGATGCTCATTATCATCAATACATTTGTAGGTTGTTATGATTCACATCCAATAAATTCCTTTTGGGGTGTTCAGAATGCAATAATTCTCAAGACTAATGATAAACTGACACTCTGCTTAATTTTAGAAAATCAAATTAACTACCTCTGATTAGATGTGTGGCAGATTTCACTGTGCTAATTGTGTCAGGTTCGTGACCCCAGGCAAGAGAGATGCGTTCTTAACTCACTAGCATGCATTGATGTCTATTTTTAAAGATTACTCTCCAAGGTGAGTCAATAACACAGTAGGTTTTGCATCAGTCTTCATAGAGATCACCTCCCCAAACTGGCAAATGAGACAAATGCCAGAAATCCCTGAGCATGAGAAAGTGATGGAAGTACACTTTCACACCATTAGTCAAAGAAGTAGGCTTATATTGTCGGGGTGTAGAATTAGGACATCCTTGACACAAATCTCATGTCATGTGAAACAGACTTTACTTTGTTATTTTACTCATATAGTTCAGTTTGGATTGACTACTTGTTCCTTGATATATTCATGACAAAATCATTTATTCATGACACACTCTTGAAGCCCAAAGAACAATGAAAGGGTATAGTTTCCCTCTTGAGTTTGTGCCAAGAACAGGGACATAGTCAGTGTCAAAGCATCATGCTGAGTGTAAGTCTCAGGGTGCAGTAAGCATCTAAGGTCTGGGGCTCTAACTCCCAGTCTTCAGCCAGACTCAAAGCTCTCCCTTATTCAGCTCCAATGTTCAGGTATTCAATGAGGGGCAAGTTCTTCTTGGCATTTTTATCTTAAGGATTATTTTTAGCTCTAGGGCATTAGGTAAAATCTGAATTCCCATGCTTCTTAAACGTGAGTCATGAGTTCTGAGCTACTATCTGAGCATTTGACATGGTACCTTCTTAGTACCCTTTCTTACATATTTGATAAACATTCAACACTCTGTAAACCTCAGCAAGACCAGTGACAAGAGCATCCCCATGCCCTTCAGTTGGTCCATTGTCCTTTCTAATTACTCACTGGCTTGAGCAAGGAGAATCTTTAACTCTTCTTTTTGACTTTTTAAAATTTCTTAGCAAATCTTTTCACTCCTACCTCTATGTCTCACCATCATTACAGCTGGCATTCTGGGTCTCATCATCACCTAACACCCGGGCACTGCTAGAATCTACTCTTAACCCCCATATACTAATCTCATCACAAAACACACTGATTTTTTCTAAAGTATAAGTTAATGTTGCATGTGTACTACAAACTCTTCAGGAACTTTAACAATTTCTTTGATTCATTAGAATCCAAAGTGTCCTCACCACAGAACTCTGAATGAACTAACCCCTAACCGAATCCTGTATTGTACCACCTCCCTTCCTCCTTCCCTCATATTCACAAGGCTCAAGTCATGCAGGTGGTCTTCTGATTCTTAGAATTTATTGTTTGACTATTAATATTCATTAGCCAAGTGCTACAATTGCATACTCCCCGCATATTTTTCCACCTAAACCTCACAATACCTTTAAGAATAGGTATTATTAATATGCTATTCTACAGATGAAAAATAGTACAGAAGCCCAGAAAGCACAAGCTTTTCTAAAGAGGAGCAGCGTGAGAAAAATATGAGAAGACAAATGATAGTAGTACATTGATGTACAGGGTTTACTGCCACTAGTTCTTCCAAGCCAAGTACTCTGAAATCTATGACATGATCATGAAGCAAACCATATATACCCAAACTGGCTCTATCACAGCTGCTTTTCTCTGCCCTGAGCATCATTTTCACTCAATTAGAAATTGTCATGTCCAAGATACTTGATTGAAATTAAAGCAAAAATAGTGGGGTAGGGACATTATTTCAAGCTAATTTTTTTTGCTAAAAAAATTTAAATGTTATTGAGAGAAGAATAAGATCTATACTAGTTTGTCTTTGTTAAATTTGTAACCTACATGAGCTTACCAATGTTTATTTTTTATAATCACATAAATGGGAAAAGGAAATCTAGCATATGGAATCTAAAGAGGCTAGTGAACATTTGACCATGCACACATAACCCCCGGAACATGAAAGAAAAGAATCATTTCTAAATAAATAATTATGCAAGCTAAGTTTCAATATTTATGATTTTGAAAGTTTGCTACTTATGATGAGTGTTTGCCTTGTTAACAAAATATATGGTAAGAGTAAGGTTTCATTGAATGGAGACACATTCTAGAGATATAGAAATAAATCTATTCTGGAGATATGGAATAATAAATTTAAAGGTAGAGAAAACTTAGTATGATTTTTCTTTTGGTAAAACATACAGCACAGAAAACTCTTCTGTAGGAAAGACAAAACCAAACAAGGATAACTAGTACTAACATTGCAATTGCTATTTCATTAAGTGGTCCTTTCCTATTCTTCTTCAAATGAACACACATCACTCTGTAACTAGACAAGGTCCTTTTGAAATGCTTTTAATTTGTGTTATATTGGGTGCTTGTTAGAAGGCAACTAGGAAAAACTATCCTCTTTGTCCCCCTAGATGTTGAGTAAATTTGTCGAAATATCAGAGCCAGATGATTCTGAGATTAGTGCCTACACCACAAATTTGGTAGCATGTGTACCTAGCAAACTTCCTGTAACATAGAGTGAGCATAAGTCAAGCATCAAAAGGAAATAGACATATTTGATTTATGTTCACTCTATGTTACAGGAAGTTTGCTAGGTGCACATGCCACAAAAATGTATGTATGTAGACAATCATGCAAACAAGTGGGAATGGAGCTGAAAAAAATATAAAAAGGACATGTTTTGAAAATTGAGAAAGAGAAACTCCTAATTCAGTCAGCTTCATACTCAAAGAAAATCGTGCAGTGCCACTTGAGTCACTTGAGCTGGAAATGAGGACAGATGGAAGAGTGGAGATTCAGGGTCACTCCAGATGTTGAAGATGGCATTTTCAAAAAAAAAAAAAGTTAATAAGTAACACGGATATGTGTTCAGAGAAACACCTCATCTACAGTTGATTCATTCATGCCATGTTCCTGAGGTTGTCATTAACTCACTCCAGCACAAGTCCTGTTTTGTGTTTGCAGCACTCCAAGTCAAACACACAGCCTGTGAGCAAAGTTTGACTATGAACATCATGATCTGAATGGCAGCTTGCCTACCTTTTACTAGACTCATATAAATTCTCACCAATTAAAGTGTTTGCTTAGGGTCGGGCCCCAGAAGGATCAACAGTTTCTCAGCTCTGGCCCTATCTTGTTCAAATTAAAGAGGTACTTGACTGGGCAACTTGCTTTTCTATGGAGTCCTCCCCAACACCACCAACTTTAAGAGAAATATATCAGGAGAAAGAGTAATGGTTCTCAAAGCCCAGAATGTGTCTACACAACACAATTATCTTCTGACACATGGAGGACTTGTAATTTTTTTCAGGTTATTCTTGAGACCTACTAAAGTAGAATTGTGTACAGGATCAGCAGTCTATTGTTGGGCAAATACTCTAGGTATTTCCAAACCATGTTAAAATTCAAGAAACAGTGATACAGAGAAGATGACAGGTAATTCCTTAATTACTAGTAGGAATTCTGAGCCCAAGACACAGTGCAATTCCTTGAAGAAATTTTGTTTCATCAGGTAAAGGTATAAAAGAGGTTCTGAACATAGTAATTACTAGTTGGAATTCTGAGCCCATGACACAGTGCAATTCCCTGAAAATTTGTTTCATCAGGAAAAGGCACAGAAGAGATTCCTCATGTAGTAGGTATATACCATTTGGGTTCCTTCTCCTAAAAGCTTGCCCTACACTATTCATAGAATAGTGGTATTGGCACCTTTACCTTTATGCTATTCTTTTAAAGAGTCATTTACACATCATTTGTATTTGTTATTCCTAATTCACATGCCAGAATTAATTATATACACACGTGAACCTAACTCATGCTTTTATTAGAGATAAATTTACTCATAGATTGACTTTACATCAATTCTATTTAAGAAACATTTCAATGTGCTGCAACTCTAGTGTATACATAAAAATAGAGTAAAACACCATAATATTATAGCTAGATGCTGTTGGTGACAAAAAAGATCTTGACCCCATCCTTCCTCTATGTGAAAATCAGAAACATGTGGATTCAGGAGTGTTAAATATCTGTATTTAAACTCCAACTTCCTCTAAAATAGTAGTACTGAAAAAAATAAACAGGAAAGAGAGCTATCGTTCTTATGTTATTATATACAGCCCAATTCCTGAAAGATCAAAGTCTTTTAACTTACTACCTTAAAAAGAGCCCTTGTACCCCTGTCAACATCCTGTGGGAATTGCTGCTCTATCACAGTATCTCTCATCTCTAAATTGAGGTTATATCATCTGGCATTTGCAAAAAATGAAGTTCACATAAATCTGGCTACCCAATGTTGGTGGAACAAATTCACCAAAAAGACACTTGCCTGTGGCCTTGCAGTCCCCAGCTCAGGCCCAAGCTGCAAGTGGCTAGTTGTGGTGGCACATGCCAGTAGGATTTGTTAAAGGAGGCAGAGGCAGGAGGATCCCGAGTTGAAGGCCAGCTGGGGCTGGAGCCAGGCCCCAAATGGAGGCAGTGGGACCATGGAAGCTGTGGCTGCTGCTCTGCATTGGCAGCTGATTCTCATTGTGGTGGTGGCAGCAACACTGCTACCGGGGATGAAGGGTTTACCTCTGTTCGTTCAGAGAAGAACTGCCAGGACCATCGTGTTACAAGAAAGCGTTGGTGATGATCAGTTTGAAGAAGTTTGTCTAGGCAAGTGGTGGGGAGAAGAAGTTGCCGTGAAGATATTCTCTCCTAGGGAAGAACGTTCGTGGTTCCAAGAGGCAGAGTTTTATCAAACTGTGATGTTATACCATGAGAACACCCTAGGATTTGTAGCAGAGAACAAAGACAATGGCACATGGACTCAGCTGTGGCTGGTGTCGGAATCCTGTGAGCATGGACCCCTTTTTGATTACTCGAACAGATACAGTGTTATAGTGGAAGGGATGGTCAAACTCTCTCTGTCCATGGCAAGCGGTCTTGCCCATCTTCACATGGAGATTGTTGGTACCCAAGGAAAGCCAGCTATTGTTCACAGAGATTTGAACTCAAAGAAGATCTTGGTGAGGAATAATGGAACCTGTTGTATTACAAACTTGGGACTGGCTGTGAGACAGGATTCTGCCACAGATACAATTGATATTGCTCCAAACCACAGAGTAGACACACACACACACACACACACACACACACAAGTTTTCTGCAGGGAACCATGACCACATCTAACAGCGACTTTGAAGTCTCCAAAAAGAGGATGGAACCCCACAATGATGGTCCGACTAGGACAATGATAATGCCATTAAACTGACAAACACCACCCAAAGATCTGCTTTGGACTACAAAGTGCTCAGGAAATTTTCAAGATGACTAGCTGATATGATCCAGCCTCACAGACTACTCAAGCAAGGACTTGAGACAAGCCCTGCACTTTTGTATTATGCAGAGACTGGACAAATGATACGGCTAACTCTCCCAGGACTTGACAATTAACCCAAGGATGTCTTAGCCCCTGACAGCAGGAAGTAATTTTAAGAAAAATGATGCCCACATTCCCGAAAGGTGGAATGGGTGGTTTTTGGTCATTCAATGGCTTATGGATAATTAGCATTGTTTAGGATGGTTGGTTACAAGTTGCTAATTGATAATGGTCAGGAAAAAAAGCTAAACAAGGAGATTAGATTCAAGGTTTTTGTTTGAAAAAGAAAAAGGGGATATAGATAAGAGGTAGATTACTGAATGTACTCTAAAAAATATAGAAATGATAGAATAGAGGGTAGATTATTGAATCTATTCTGAAAAGAGAATATGGATATGATAAGATAAAAAGGTAGGTTATTAAATCTACTTTTAAAGAGAAACTACTTGTTTTAAATACTTTATATTTATTGGATTGGATTTTTGTATATTGTATATAAATTTTTGTATTGAACTCACAAAAATAGGATAAATAATGAAATTTTGTCTGAATTTGTCAAATGTTAATAGACTAGACATTGCTAATGCAATTCTTGACTATATATATTGTATATAGTTATTGAACTTATTGCATATCATTTTTCTTATATTAGTTATAACTTTTATTTTAGACAAAAAAGGGGGGGGAATGTGGTTGATATACACCCCAGTAAACTTATCTGGGGGATAGAGAACAGAGCAGCCACTATATTAAACATAGAAGTTAGGCAGTGGTAACACACACCCTTTATTCTATCACTCTGGAGGCAAAGATCTGTCTGGATATCTGTGAGTTCAAGGCCACACTGGGAATGGTGGCACACACCTTTAATCCCAGTACTTGAGATCTCATGTCTTTGCTTGGGAAGGACACATGCCTTTAATCCCAGGAAGTGAAGGCAGGAAGCAGAAAGATATCGATCCATTTTCCGGTGAGAACTCAGAGGCTTTCAGTCTGAGGAAATAAGATCAGCTGAGGAATTGGCAAGGTGAGGTTGGCTGTGTCTTGTTCTGCTTCTCTGACCCCCAGATAAGTTTATTGGGATGTACAATGTATCAACCACAATCTGGCACTTGCAAGAATGAAGTTTACTCTATATACAAATACTTTATGGGTCTGTGGGTTTTCTGCTTAAGATACAACCAGATAAGGTAGTTCAGAGAGAAACATTGTAATGGGTAGCTGTTCCAGCTTTGACCTGGAAGTACTACCCCCATTGAGGCTTCCAGTAACTATCACAACTACCTATGGCCTGCCCCTGAGGTGGGGCTGAGATGGGAGCCCTTAAGACCAGAGATCCAGATATGCTGACTCTCTTGGTTCCTGGAAATCCTGAATGTTGGATGGCAGACCAATCAGAGTTCTCCAGCGAACACCGCTTGACTGCACTTCACCTCTCCCAGATCCTGTAACCTATCCTTTACTTGTTCTAAGTAAAACCCCCAAATAAACCTCCCTTTTAACTACCTGGAGTTGCCTTACTAAATCCTCCAACAAAACATTGTGAGTAGCAAGAGAATGGATGGGATAAAATTGCTAAGTAGGACATGCTCTGGAAAGGCTTGGGTGTGGCAAGGAGGGAAAAGAGGTCGTAGAGGCTTCCATATGGGCTTCTAGTCAGTTCTGCTCCTGAACTGGCCCCCTCATCTTAGTGCACAGTCACAGCTCCAAAACCTCAGAGGTGATGAGGAACATTGGCTGAACATTTATCAAAGACAAAGGCCTTTGTGGTTTGGAGTGATTAGCAGAATTAATCCTTCACTATGAGTAGTTAATGACAGCTGTTGATGGTAATGTGAGGCCCAAACCATGAAACACACATATGTAAGTGTTACTGTCCATCTTCTCGAGGAATGCCTACCTAGACTGTCAAGCAACGCTTAGCTGAAAATTGACAAACGTCTTCACCAAGGACCTCCAGCTGTTGCAATATCATTAGGTTTTAAGTAAAGAGAATTCCCCAGAGCGGTGGTGGCACATGCCTTTAATCACAGCACTTGGGAGGCAGAGGCAGGTGGATCTCTGTGAGTTCAAAGCCAGCCTGGACTATAGAGTGAGTTCCACGACAGGCTCCAAAGCTACACAGAGAGACCCTGTCTCGAAAAACCAAAGGGAAAAAAAAAAGAATTCCTAGAAAGAATAACTCTCATTTCTTTATACTTTTTACAAAACTGAATAGTTTTCATTGGAATCATTTGTGTTTCTCAATTAGACCTTATCTAACCTCTAGTCTTATTCTAGTTTAGTGCACATTCATGCACAATCATGTGTCACAGCTACTCAAAGAGATTTATTAAGCTCTTCTGGTATGCATTTGGGAGAAAGA
Organism: Peromyscus leucopus; assembly: GCF_004664715.2. NCBI lineage: Eukaryota > Metazoa > Chordata > Mammalia > Rodentia > Cricetidae > Peromyscus > Peromyscus leucopus. The sequence goes on along the minus strand of NC_051071.1, from coordinate 35,047,627 downwards.
TAAGGAGAGAAAGAGGAGGAAGAAGAGGTGGAGAAAATGGGAAGAAGAAAAGGCTGAGATGAAAGCTATCTTGTTTGTGCTAGGAAAGGGCAGTATCTGTGCTCCTATACACACAAGGAATGCAGCATCCAGAAAAAACTAGATAAGGCAGGATCTGCCAAAAGTAAAAGAAAATCATTGTGGGCACTGTTGTCCATAGTAATAATGTTTGGTCAACAAGAGAATCATTTGTACACCCTGCAGTCGTGGACCAAGACAATTATAAATTCCATCTCTCCAAATTCAAAATTGATTTGTCAGATTTTATGATGTCTGTGTAATGTTCATCAGCCTCTGAAAAAGAAGGGGAAAAAAAGCACAAAAAACAAAATACCCCACCAGCCTGCTCTGTGAAAAATAACAGCCAATTAAATAGCATTTACTTGAACTAATGAGGTGTTCTAGGTATTTGGTAGTTGGGTTTTTGTCTGGTTTGGTTTGGCTTTACTTAGGTATTTGTTCCCTGAATTCATATGTCAAAGAAATAATCAGCCTCAGGGGAACAAAGTCTGAAGGATGTCACCTATATGTCATTTCCAAAGGCAGGTTAAAATCACTAACCACAACTCCAAATGCTTTTTTAAGCATGCTACACATACTGACTAATTTAATTTTTTAAGACACAGGATTAACACCATTTTACAGAAGAACTGATTGATACAGTGACTCCTTCATTCAGCATGAAACAACAACCAATGACTGCTGGAGCCACTGCCACATAGGCCCTCAGACATCATGGCAACATTCTTCTACCTCAGCAACTTACCCATTCTTTCATGTTCAGAGGTCTGAAAGTACTAACCAACCAGTGATCACTGAGTCCAGCAATGGCCAAGCGAGTGAGATAATCTTGGGAAAGGGGGGCCAGTAAGGTGCTGTAGAAGATGCCCAGTGACTTGTATGGCTTTCCTCAAGATTGACATGATCATTATTAAAAAAAGAAAAAATGAACACAATTAGTCGTGTTCTGACAAAAGACCGAAATAGATTGAATGATGGAAATTGAGTGTGGTGTTTTACTCATTTTTCTAGTACTTATTTCTTCTATCCTTTATGAAAAATTAGTATGAGTTAATAGTTAATAATAAATACTAAGAATGTGGTCACCAAAATCAAGCATATGTGGGTGTGAGAATGTCCACACTTGAACACTTAGTAGCTGCAGTTGCCATGGGGATCTCAGGAGACTCTCTTTGTTTGTTTCCTTTTAGTCTTTAAAATTATCATAAAGCTTCATGTAACTCCTAGCATTTGACAATTAAGTAAAACCATATATGCAACAAAGTACGTCTGCTCTAAAAATTAATTTTAATTAAAGGAGATAACATGTTTAAGACATGCCTTGTACTAAACAGATAAAAATTATAGTACTAAACATTGTAATGAAGGCCACACAGTACTGTGAGAACACGTAAAGGAGGTGCAGAATTCACAGACAATCGAGAATGTTCTATCAATATGTTAACACATCTTAGATACTGAATATATAATTTATATAAAGTAAAGAAGGGAAGCAAATGTATCGGTGGCAGCTTGTGAAAATTCAGGTACACATCTTTTTTTAAAAATTAGCATGGATACCAGTCAAGAGTTTTGATCAGATAAAATGATAGATGGGGAAAATAACATTAGAAATTTATAGAGCCAACAAGAAGGCTCAAGAGCTAAAGGTACTTGCCATCAAATCTGAAGACCCTAGTTCAATACCCAGGACATACAGAATAGAAAGATAACACTAATTCCAGCAAGCTGTTCTCTGACCTCCACATGAACACTAAGACATGCACCTGCATGTGTGGTACACACACACACACACACACACACACACACACACACATAAATGCAATACAAACTTTTCTGAATTACTAAGAGTTTTCTAGTAGAAGCCCCATGAGAGAATGAGATGGGATTCCAATGGACTTCCATATTTACATTGTTAAACAGAGACTGAAAACTTGCTTTATACCTGTGTTTTGCACAAGTCAGTTATCTTCCCTGATTTTTAAGATTCTGTGCAGATAAGAGGACTACATTCTCAAGTGGTTATGTAGGTTATAGCATATGATTGCTTGGGTAGGGAGACTTTCAAAGACTTATTCACTGATCATTTACTCAGTGTAAGCTACCTCTCCAGGTATGCTAAAAACTATCCAGGTATGGGGAGTATGACAGGGAACCGGATAGCACCTTTATAGTTGTGGGACTTACCCCCTCATGGTGAGAGGCAATGACAATAACATTTATAAATATAAGCACATGAAGATTTTGTGGTAAGTACTATGAAGAAAACAGACAATGAGGCAGAACTCTCAAATGAAAGTGCGTTTGTCAGCTTGTCAGTTTATGTTGTGACTAGGAAGCTCGCTGAAAAGATGATTCTTGATGTCCAGACTGAAATAGTGAGCAAATGGGATAGCTAGAGACATCAAGAGTGGATTCCCAGGCAGGCAAGGCTGTACACATCTGTAATGCTAGTACATGGAAAGTAGATCCTGAAAGAGGAAAGAGCAGATGTTAAAGGCTACATTCAGCTACGTAGTGAGTCTGAGCCCAACCTAGGCTACACCCTATCTAAAAATAAAGAAGCTGTTTCCAGGAGGCATGTTAGGATGACAGAGAAGAGGAGGTAATGATATTTCCTCACATTTCTGGGCTTGAAAGGAAGTCTGGTGTGAACACCAGAGTGTAAAATGAGAAAGTGGCAGGGATAGGTCCACAGAGGTATCTTGCATTGATGGGATGGTGGTGATGGAAACTGGATGGACACAAGTTCAAGACATGAGAGAAAAGTGAAGGGAGATAATAACAAAGAGCTCACTGCAGTTATTATTAGTTCAGATACATGGGACTGGAGCAGAAAAGAAATATGAAGTCGATGGATGCATTTTTCCTTTTTCTGTTCTTTCCTCTTTATAGATGGTAACAAGTACAGAATGCTGACATAAATAATACTTGAAAGAGGAAATAATATTGCATGAAAGAGAGGTGTAGATTGCTAAAACAGTTCCTGCAGTAGATGGAAAGAAACAGATTACAGTTACAGGGACTGAGGAGAGGGTGGTGATAGTCTCAGAGAGGAGCAGAGTATTTCATTCACAGTTAAAGGAGGGAATGTAGAAGAGGATAGGCATGCATCCAGAAAGCATGGGACATAGGAATCCTCTCTTCTAATTCTTCCGATGTTTAAAAACAACAGAGAGCAACGTTAATCGAAAGAACTAGGCAAGGATGAGGAATGTATGTAGAAGGCTTGAGGACAGAGAGAAGACAACAAATTGTGTAGGATAGATGAGTGGATCATTTAAAGCATGACAATCAAACCACAGTTTGTGGTCCAAGTCTAGCTTACTGTTTCTGTAAATAATTTTGTTGGAAGAAAGTTACACCCATTCACCCATTCATTTAAATTGAGTCCTTTTTTTTTCTCTATGATTGGCTGAACTGTGAAATAAAAGGTATGGCTGCAAAGCTCGTATTACTTGCTCTATGGCCATTTACAGACAACAATTGCCAAACACTGGTCTAGAGAGTTCAGTTGGATTTTGATGCAGTGTTAGGAGGTAAAAGGTTAGTGGCCATAAATCTAAGAAGATGAGAAGACAGAGGTATTTATGAGTATAAGAGAAGGAGAAAGGGAGTTTTTTCCAAGCACCTTCAGCTGTTCAAGTCTCTATGAAGCAAAGGAAGAAAGTTGGAAATACCCAGAGCTTGGATTCAGTCAGGCTAGTACAATTCATGGAGAGGACCACAGAGGCATCAAGGGAATATGAAAGAGCATGAGAAACATACATGGAAATTGCTGCAAATTAAATGAAGTTATGAAACAAAGAATGGCACTGAAATGAAGGGCCAGTGGATTTAAGTTTTAATGGGATTCAGAAAACATTAAATTGGATATAAAAAGAAGTAAACACTAAAACACAGGATGATGGTTGAAATTAAGAGTATGAAGGGGTTGCAATTTAGAGCAATGGTAAAGCAGCTAAATCACTGTAGTGAGGTAAAAATAAAATAAAGCTAGGAAGAAGTGTTCTTCAGAAGTAATATTCCACAGAAATCCAAGAGAACATTCCTGTCTATTAGATCTAAGTTTCACACATGGTATAGAAATTCAATTTATGGAGCAAATTTGGAAAGCATGAGCAATGAAGATCTTCTCTCCTTTGTCTGTTTTCAAAGAGATCCATGAAATTGCATTAAGAAGGAAAAATCAAAACCAGGCAGGAGAAAGTCCATGCACTTTCATATGTAGGTCCTGTTAAAAACTCCATCTCTCAAGGGAAATGTCTCCAATTGAAAGACACTGCCCAGGATTACTGTCCCTGGAATGGTGTAGACGACAGACACAAACCAGGAACTGCAGATTTCATTATTCCCCACACTGCTGGTGAAATAGAGCACAGGGTGAGTTATGTGAGGTTTTTCAGGTCTTTCCAAACTAAACATACTTTGTCAGTTTTTGAAATCATAAATAATAGCCCATCTTCCTACTCTTAGCCTTGACCTTGCTCACATAGTTTTTTTCTTTCTTTCTTTTTTAATTATCATGTCTCTTCCATCAAACACTTTAAATGGAGAGCATGTTGGTCTTAGCTGACTTTGTCCATGCTTGCCATCTTTCCTGACCCACCTTCAAAGTTATGGATGCATTCCAAACTGATTAAATGGGTCACAGCCTCGCAGAGAGGCCAAAGCCAGCTGGTTCCAGTCAATTGTATTTCTTCCAATTGGCAAACGATAAATGGATTTTTGTTCCTACAGTCGGTGATTGATGACTTGATAGTATGCCTTGCAGACCAGAGTAACATCTCACCCTAAGCCAGAGTCTATGAATCTGTCTGCATTCTTAAATTAGCCTATCTGTCCTGCACAACACACTGAATTTGAGTTTATTTATAAATTGTAAATCCAGTTATATTTAAGGATATGTTTATATATTTTCTATAGTATTTGTCTGTGTATACATCACATATAATAATTACCTATATGTATATATTATACACATGTACATATACATACACATATGTATGCATAGTGGTTCTGAGGAAATAGATCAAAGATACAATTGTTCTTCTGAGAACCTATGATGAATAAAAAATGGATTTTTAAAAAATGAGGATCTTGGTATAAAACTCAATAGTCAATATAAGTGACTATGTGTTTAATATGTGTAAAGCCCTGAGGGTGTTTTTTCCAAAGAGGAAAAACTAAGTGTGATTGAACAGAATAGAAGCAACCAAAAGGAATCTAAAATTGGCCATCTGAACCTAGAGGTGCCCCAACCACAATATCTGGGATGTTTATGGATAGACAACTCTATATTGCAAAAAACATTTTGTAATTCCTTTGTGTTGTAGAGTGTTGATCACTATTCTTCACCACTGCTTAGTAGATGCCAATGACAATGTAGCTAAGTTGCGACAAAAGTCTCTCTCAATATAGTCAAACATCACCAGTTGGGGGTGCAAAATTGCTCCTCTCAGAACCACAGAACTACAGCATTCTGGAAGACAGAATGTCTGTAGGCAGCAGGTCTTTAAGGATAAACAGCTGTTTCTTCAGTATGTGAAATTAAATAAAGCTCTTAAACAAAGGAAATACCCCCATGGATAGATATCATGGCCAAAGAACTGTAGTCTGAGGATCACTGCAGCATAAACTGGGAAGACGGTATAAAAAAATTTGTGTGATGCAAAGTAGACTGAACTCAAATAAATCACAACTTTTGTGATCACAATACATTTTGATAGATCTAAAAAAATTACGCTGCCAGAAATACCTTTATTCAACACTGTAGGCCTTGGTTCTGGCCTTACCAGATAGGAACTACTATGAATATCTATAGCCTAGGCTCTTAAATTAATGAATATTCAGTATTATGTTACTCAGATTTTAACTTACAAACTATACGCTATCAATATCCCTTGAGCTCTTGTTAGAAGTGCATAATTTCACTCTAATCTATGGAATCAGCACTTTCATTTTACGAATGCCTCACTGATTCCTACAGTTTTTAGAATTAAGAAACACTTCTCTGACCCACAAAGTATTGAGAAATTACTAATATGAGCACTATTGATGACCTTCAGACATACACACTGGGCTGTTCAGCACTTTCCTGGACAGTTTAGAATAAGAGGTGATCACAGAATCATCACTGAACCATTCTCTTCAAATTTGCTCCACATGGTAAATTGAATACGTATTAGTAATATAAAATACTACAAGCTTTTGTAAGATCTTATGGGATAGCACAGAGGTGAATGCCACCTTTGATCATAAACTATCCTCTTATGACCCCAAATTCAATTTTGACATAAATCATCATTCTCCAAGTTCTCAAAATAACCACATTTTTTCAGAGCCAGTGAAGAAAAAAAGAAATTGTGTTTGATATTTGAATACTGAGAGAAAGCAGGCATTATTACATGAATGAGCTTTTCAAATCCATTAATCCATATCATTAATATACTTTAATTTCAGAATCATTTGAAACTTTAACCAACTTACAGGCAATAGAGAGAGAACTAGATATAGAAACTAATAGCATATGGTACATAGAGAATATTTATGAATTTTCCAATATTGTTTTAATATGTCACATAATCAATGACTTTTCAGAAAAATTATTATTCTGTTGTGCAGCTGGCAAATGGAAGTTCTATGTATGAATGCCCAGAGTTGCTGATAAATAAGCAGTCACGCCTGAATGCAATTCCCTTTATCTGGTGTTCTATTCCTTGCCCCCGGACACTCTGATTTAAGCTTAGCTCTAAGAAGAAACTTACTTGAGCTTCAGTCAGACTTCTCTGAAGGCTTCACCATAAACTATCTGAGTCTAGTTTCTCATTTGTAATTTAAAACACCAATATCTAATCTCCTAGACTGTTATGAATCATTGGAATCAAATTTATGAAAATGTAACTGTAAATCAGTATGATTATGTCTATTTCAGCCAAAACTAGGGAATGATTTTACCTATAAATTTGATTCAAACTCCTCCTACATTGCAAATCTATGCAAGATTTTAAAATTTATTGACAAGAAAATACATCTGAGATAAGCATCTCAATGGACTTTAAAAAGAACAAGACAGAGGCAAGCAAGAATACATGCTCAGATTCCAGTCTTTGGTGTAATGAAAAAAATTTCAGTATGTATTCCTTACGATTCTGCAGAATAATGGAGGGATATATGATAAAATTCATATAACAGTGAAAAGAAAGGAAAAGGAGAAAGGAGACAGGAGAGGAGAAGAGGAGAGAAGAGGAGAGGAGAGGAGAGGGGAGGGGAGGGGAGGGGAGGGGAGGGGAGGGGAGGGGAGAGGAGAGGAGAGGAGAGGAGAGGAGAGGAGAGGAGAGGAAATTGGAACCAAAAAGGGTATAATGATTTGGTTTAGTTCTGAAGGTTTATGGACCAAATGATAGATAATTCTAGTCTAAGGGCCAAGATGAGATGTAACATTTCAGTTAATTCAGTCAAGCACAAGACAAATTTTATGTCCCTATCTATGGTTAGATGACAAAGTAAACCATTACACAAGAGTTTATACACAATGAGCAATCTGTGACCTGTGTGTAGCAGAGAACAGCTATTTGTGCTTTAATCTAGCTCTGCAACCATCGTAAGCAAGAGAAGCGACAATCAACTAAAATGACGGTCATATAGACTAGTGATCTACTGCATCAGGGAAGCACCACCTTGCCTAGCAAAGCAGGCAAGGCCATAGGCACACTCTGGTATAAATACTTGATGCTCAGATGGAGAACAAGCTACCTGACCCTATAGAGAAAGTGGAGGAATGAAGAGGGGAGAAGAATCCACTCCAGAGTAGGTTTACTAAAGCATGAATCTGAGCAAGGAAAAGAAATAGAAACTTCCATTAGAATGAAATACTGCAGACATTCTTGGAGGAGAAATATTGAGCAGTGTAAGTTCCAAGTTTCTGCTAATCCATTCAAGTCATGGTCCAGGGCAATTTCTTCAACATGATTGCCCTGTCCACTATACACCATGCTCCTCTGTTGTCAATAGGGAAGAATGTCATTTGTAGTTAGAGGATACTCTCTGGAGAGACAGCCAAGATTGAAATTTCTGCTACACAATCTCTCAACACATTGGCCAGGCAATGCCTCATTGCCTGGATTTTAAAAATGGTCCTAAATATACTTCCAACCACATACAGATTCCACAAGCTGACCCATGTGACAGCAAGACCTAGCTTGGGCTTATCATAAATTCTATGTAGAGAGATTCAAATTGGCTTCACCTAGCTATTTTTATAACCACAAGTTGTAGTTTCATATGGAATTCTGTTTCGAGCAATTGTGTGTAGCAATTCTTTCTTTGGACTGTCAGCTCCTGAATAATCACACAGAGACTTCTCACAAAGTGTGAAAGGTTGGCCTTGTTCACATCTAGCTCTTCAAACTTAAATTAACCTGTTTATGTTAATCTACATTCTGCCACCTGTTTCATTAACTTTCCTCCATACTGTACGTCTGACTTCCTGAGCATCTTGTTGGTGTAACACGAATTGCTGAACAGTCTTATTAATAAACAAATCTGGAACCAGATATTGGGGTGAAAGCTGAAAAATCAGAGTAGCAGAAAGGAAGACAGCCATGTTCTTACCACTAGCAAATCATCAGCCCAAGAGAGAGCTACTTCCTGTATACTCATGCCTATATATCTTTCTGTGCCCTGCCAACTTACTTTCTCTCTCTACCTAGCTACATCACTTCCTCTTTCTGTCCAGCTCTATCTTTCTGTCTGTCTTTACAGACCTTCAGATCTCTGTGGTTAACTAGTGTTGGAAATAAGGGCATATGCCACCACTCCAGGCTCTGTTCCCAGTGTGACCTTGAACTCATGGAGATCAGATGAATCTCTGCCTAGGATTAAAGAAATGTGGTACCATTGCCTGACCTCTATGTTTAATATAGTGGTTGGCTTTTTCCTCTGATCTCCAGGCAAGCTTTTTTTGTTAGAGCACAAATACAATAATATCACATGCGAGGGAATCTCCACCTCTCTTTCTTCCCAGAATTCCTATCTCTGCCTGGAAGTCCTGCCTATCCTCTCTTGCCCAGTTCTTGCTTCTCTTGGCCATTCAGTTCTTTATTAAGCCAATCAGAAGGTACCTTAGTCAGGCAAGGAAGGACATCTCTTCACACAGTGTGATCAAATATCCCACAATAATTATGTACTTTCCAGAATAGGAACCTCTATAAAATATCTCTAAAGTGAAATAATCAAGAAGATTGGTTTGAAATAGTTGGTTTAGTAATTCTGGCTTGATGCATTAAAAGATCATTTCATTTGAAAACAGAAAAATACAGTCTATTGGTTGGATAAGGCCATGGCACCAGGAGGAATAGTGGGACCTGACTTTCCACCAGTTCTTTCTCTGATAAGTCTTATTGTATTGAAGTTATTCCTATTCATCAAGATTTAACTTTCTCATCTTTAACACATAATATTGATCTATGAAATTGGTTTCTAAGATCTCTTTCACTGCTACAGATTCATTAATCTGAGTGTTAAACATGTAAATTGATGTCCTAAGAATCATTACAATCAGCTATTCCACTCCAGCAAGGACTCTTTGGGGCACAAGTTAAAAAAATATATATAATATCAGAATCTAGAAATTTGATGTTTATATTTTAAAAAAATCATGGTTCTGTTTTATTTAATGATTTATAAATGGGTTTTATCTACTTACTTTGAAAGTAGACAAAGGAGAAATGCTCTTCTGCATTCATGGGAGAGGTAAAGAAAAAAATGAATAATCAAATAAGTATGGATGGTGATGCATCCTAGAGAGGAAACAATATCAAAGCCAGGGTTCGGTGTTCTGGCTGGACATCATGTGGAATAGGAACTAGCCAGAGAAGTCCACTTTGAATTAACATTCAACTGAGATCTTAGCCAGAAACACAAGGATAATTCCAAGGAAGAACATTTCTAAGGAATAAATATACTTGTAATTGAAAATAGTCTTACAGATATATTTGCCTTAGAATTATTTTCTTCATCCTTATTACAATATTAAACTTCTTCTTGTTCTTAGGTTATAAGGAATTGTTTCACACATTTGCAGTTTGCACTTGTATCCTCTATTTGGTTGTTCATAGCTATGCAATAAAATACTCCAAAATTTAGTGGGTTTAACATGGTCATTTATTTTGCTTATACTTTTGGATGTCAGTAACTGGGGAAAGGTTTAAATTCAGATTCCCAGCTAAGGTGACCACTGCTGGAAAACATACTTCCAGGATCTCTTCTTCCCACATATGCCTCAATTCCAGAGTCTTGGGCTCTCTTCTGCTGTGGGATGATCCTTCTGTACAATATGACTATGTAATACTTTCATTTGCTAATAAAGTGCTGATTGGCCAGTATCCATGCAGGAAGTTAGGCAGGACAATCAACCTGAAGACTAGGATGAAAAACAGTAGAATAGAGGGATATGTGAGCCAGCTGCCCAAGAAGCAAGATGCCAAAGGACTGGTAAATTCACGGCCATATAGCAATACACAGATTAATAGGAATGGATTCATTTAAATGTAAGAGTTAATTAGTAATAAGCCTGCGCTAACAGCCAAGCATTTAATATAAGCCTCTGTTTGGTAATTTGGGGAGTGGCTGTCAGGCACTTGGGAATAGGTGGGTGGGGGAGAAAGCTCTGTTTATACTCTTCAGTATAATGGCTCCTGCTATACAATAACTCCACACAGCTCAAGCTTTTCATGATATGAGGGATCCATCAATATTCACATACGAGTTTCCTTCAAAAAAGTGTCATAAAAGCAAGGACTCCAAATGAAGCCTCAAAAGTCACAAAACAACAATTCTACAATATTTCATTAAACAGCATTTATCTGAGGGCTAGCACAGATTTGAGTGTTGGACAACACACAAGGAAAGAAATACCAAGAGATATAACCAAGACTTATAGGCACCAGCATTAAGCACCAGCTACTGCACACTCATTTCCCAGTGAAATTGTGTGTCCTTATTTTTCTCATTACTCCTATGTATTTCTAGGTTCTTAGCATCACTGTTTTCCCTTTTGTGAAGTATTTATTTGCATCTCAAAACCCATTGTACATAGATCTTCCATGACATGTGTTTTGTCCCTTTATCATTTGATTTGTAAGCCTGCCTAGGTACTAGACATTGAGTACCTCGAGGGGATTGAAGATGTCTTCATTCATCTTTAAATGTAAGGCTTTGATGGCTGGTGCTCAGGAAGTGTTAGCTGGGTGAGCAAGTGTGTGCATGTCAACACATTTACTCCCTCGGCTGAGAAAAACAGCAATAGGTGGATTCAAGTGGAATTCTTGTTTCCAGAGAATTTTTAGGTCAAAACTATGTCAGCATGTAGACTATCTCCCTCTACAATATATTCACACATAATGTCAAGTACTATCAGGTACAACAAATAGACTTGCCTTAAAACAGTGAAAGCAACTGATGTCAAAAAGTTTTAGAACCTTGTCAACCTGATAAGTCGTTCTGTATTTTTCACAAACTTCAAGAAGATGTGTGAACTCATAGATCTATCTGCACAGGAAGTGCCACCGAAAATGATGAAGAAGAAAATATAGCTGAGATTCAGCCTCAGGAAAATCTTTTCTGTTTGAATTCTCTAATCTAATCTGATATCTTATAATCCTTGTGGTTTGAGTCTTAAATGTCCCCTGGGGAACATTTGTTAAAGGCTTGGTCACAAGCTTGTGGTGCTATTGGGAGATGAAGGAACTTTCAGGAGATGAGATTAAGTGGGAGGAAGTTAGGTCACTAATGGCATGCTCTGCAGGAGTAATGGAGACACTGTCCGTTCCTTCATGCTGTAATTATTTCTCAGCTTCTATGAGACGAGCAGCTCTGCTGTTCTTAGCCTCCTTAATATAATGCACTAACTCACCACAGGCCCCAAAAGAAAACCCCAAGTGACTTTGAACTGAAATTTCTGAAACTACAAAGAAGCAAAAAGCAAAACAAAACCACTTTTCTCTGGAGTCTTTTGACACGGTGAAAGAAAGTTGTCTCTAACAGTGACATTTGCTGAATAGCAACGCTCATGGGGAGCTCTGTAGATGCTGCATTTGCTAAGCATATGCTGTGCAGCTTCCTGCAACAGCAATCATGTAAGGAAAAACACAAACACTTCCATGTGGGGCCAAACTAGTTTAAGTGTGCTTATCTCAATCATTGCTGTGGGATGGTCTGTATGTCAAATCTGTTGCTCTGATTAGTCAATAAATAAAACACTGATTGGCCAGAGGCCAGGCAGGAAGTAGGTGGGACAAGGAGAGAGGAGAATTCTGGGAAGCAGAAGGCTGAGGCAGGGAGACACTGCCAGCTGCCGCCATGATCAGGAGCATGTGAAGACACCGGTAAGCCACCAGCCACGTGGCAAGGTATAGATTTATTTAAATGGATTAATTTAAGCTATAAGAACAGTTAGCAAGAAGCCTGCCATGGCCATACAGTTTGTAAGCAATGTTAAGTCTCTGTGTTTACTTGGTTGGGTCTGAGTGGCTGTGGGACTGGTGGGTGACAAAGATTTGTCCTGACTGTGGGCAAGGCAGGAAAACTCTAGCTACAAATCATCGCAAGTCAAATTGAAGTTCCCCTTTGCTTACCTTTCAGAGTTTAAACATGGGAAATATCAGCTAAAAATCTTTATCATTTATTTTTCATTATTTATTTATTTACTATGGATTTATTTTTCACAGTGCTGAGGATCGCTCAGGGCACACCTTGCATGCAGGTAAGTGCTCTGTCACAGAATTCTGTCTCCAGCTCCTGCCCTTCATTTTTTAAAGTGAATAATAAAACTGCACTTACTCAAAGGGAAAAAAATCAACTAGACGTGTATGGAAAGAAAGATATATAAATGCTAAAATCGTTTTTAAAAAAAACAAGTCCTTGGATAGAGAAATAGCAATTAGAGCACTTTTTTCAGGATATGGGGACAACTTATAGAACCCACAGCCCTTCAGGACAAGCTTTTTTTAATTGATTGAGAATTCCATATAAACATATAATATGCTTCGATCAAATCTACCCCCTTACTCTCTCCTTCAGTCCCCATTCCCTACAGCCCCCACTACTTCTCCTTCCCAGCTTTATGTGTTTATTTTTTTAACCCACTGAGTCAACTTAATTTTACCTGTATGTGCATTGGTACAGGACCATGCACTGGAACATGGGTAGCCTCCCAGGGGTTGTGTCCCTGAAGAAATTGACTTCCTTGCTGTAACAACCAAAAAATTGCCAATAGCTCCTTGGTTATGGGTGGAACTTCATGAGCCCTTCTCCAACCCATGTTTGTATTTTGGTAACACAAACTTTCTTATTACAGAATTTTTCTTCAGAAATAAAAAAAAAAAAAAATCTGGTATCACCCATACTGCTAAACTAAAGGCTGAGGTCCTAGTACAGCTCAGTATGCCATCACACACCATATGCTAAGAGGATGAAATCACAGAACTGCTCAGCAGTAGACAAATTCATATTAAAATGAAGCTGGAAGTGTCAGAGGAGAAAAAAAGTGCCAAATGAAGCTTAAGATAATCGCCAAGATGTTGCTGGCACAAGGCAGGATATGCAGGGTAACCTACCTGGATACTTTTCATTTGGCCACTGCAACAGTGGGAGTTTCTGTGTTCCCAGATACACTTGCAGATTCTGAGACAAGTTTATCAGTGTCAGTGACCCAGAATGTAATGTCACCCCTCCCCAGCACAGCTTCACTCTCAAAACTAGGAATAATGGCATATGCTAAAGACTGAAGAGCATAAACTGTAATTTGTATCCCCCAAAATATAAGTGAAGTGTTCAAATAGAGTACCAGGATCTGTGCACTTTGTCTACAGGGTATATATTTTAGGCTTTGTGGGCTATGCATACTCTATCTCTAGATCTTAACTGGCTTGTAACCTATATATCCAGAAGTCTCTATCTCTAGGGCTTAACTGCCTTGTAACCTATATATCCAAAAGTGTGTATCAGCAAATCCCTGTGCTGTGTGTCAATAAAGCTTTGTTTACTCTTGGAAACTGAATTTTATCAAGTTTTCACATTCCTCACTGGAACATAGCTTGTCAGCTTCTCAGGATCTGGAATCCCCTAAAAGATAAACCTCAGGACACACCTGTGAGGGACTCTCTCCATTAGGTAAATTGATATGGAAAGACCCACACACACACACACACACACACCTACAAGTGTGGGTGACACCATTCTATGTACTGAGGTCCTGGATAGAATACAAAGGAGAACATTAAATGCAGGTCACTGTTCATCTCTGTCTCCTCCAAGGCCCTACAACTAGGACCTATGAAAAGATTAACCTTTAGTTTTAGTCTTTCCATAAGTAGAATAGTGGCCACCAAGTCAATTAGACTTAAAGTGAAAAGAAGACAAATCTAGCTACTCTTAACCCTAGATAATGGTGCCCTCTCTCCTCCCCTCCTCTCCCTTCCTCCTTCCCTCCCTCCCTGCTTCTCTCTCTCTCTCTCTCTCTCTCTCTCTCTCTCTCTCTCTCTCTCTCTCTCTCTCTCTCTCTCTCACACACACACACACACACACACACACACACACATGCACACATACATATACACACAAATAATAAATTGTTAAAAGCAAAATCAAATGTTTGATTAGTAAGAATGTGGCTGAAATTTGTTTCAAAATTGCTGAAATTCTGGTGTTCTGATATAGCCCATAATTGTACTTCAGAGTCTATTCTAGTCATTTTCTACAGGTGCTGAGAGAGCGGGCAAACTTGCTCATTTAGAACAATTTTCTCAGTTGCATTCTTTCCATGGAAAATTATGTGAATTGGAGTTTGACTGTTCTCATGTAGGGACTGGTTTCTCCTTTGCTTGATGCACATGTCTTAAAAATACATGCACAATGAGGCTCATCAAAACATTTTTGCTTTTATATTTTTAATGTCTCAAAATTAGATGCTTCAAAATTAGGCCTTGTCAATCTCACTCAGCTTCATTCTGTTCTTAAATATGAATTTACTATGTAACAAAAACAGCACCAGTGATTTATTTTCTCAAAATGTTTCAATGCACAGGAAGAGAATTTTGAAATTACATATTATGTATTATTATTTGAACATTCTCTTTTTAATTTGTTGAGTTTTTAGTTGGAATTTTGTGACAAATATCAATGATTTCTTATTTAAAAACTATTTTTTCAGTAATTGTAACTCAACAAAACTTCAAAACTAGGAAGTTCCATGGCATTTTAGCCATTAACCATTTGATTAAAGAATTCCACTGGAATTTTACTTCAGTAAAGGGGCAACCAAATTTGGAAGAATCCAATTATAATACACAGATGTTAATAGGAGTGATTTTAACACAGGTGCCATGTGATGACTTTTTAGATAACATTCTAAGGCTAGATTTTTTTTCTAAAATCTAATCAATGATGCATGTAGATGGGTAATAAAATACATTCTGAAACTGTTTTAGAATTTCTTAAGTGTGATAAAATATATAGAAAGCCCATTATCTCAAGAAGATTTGTGTATAGTTTATTACCAGTAATTCCATATTGCTTTTCAATCAGTCTGTAGAACTCTTTTCATCTTGAAAGACAGAAACTATTGCAAATAAATGAGGACCAGTTCTCATAGCAAATGAAGGGGCTATACAATCTGCCAAAGAACAAAAATCATTCAATAGATCTATCCAGCTGTAATGCTTAAAAGTCACAATGAACAGATGGGCAAGATATTCCAAAAGGTGCAACAGTAATCATCAAGACATTCTCCATTTCAATCTAATATAATAAAGAAAGAACTCTCTTATCTTGGCCATGTAGAACTCCACTTACTGACTAGGTTTGATTTAGCTTTATTATTATTGTTGTTACTTTGGTGTGTGTGTGTGCATGTGTATTTATGAGTATGTGTGTGTGTGTGTGTGATAATGCACATGTTACAGGACAAGGGTGGAGATCAGATAACAACTCTCAAGAGTCAGTTTTCTCTATCCACTGTGGGTTGTGGGTATTGGTCTACTGGTCATGAGGCTTGTGTTGTTAGGCCCTGCTGCATCTCATCCTTGTGAGCCCTTGTTTTGTTGGACTTCGGAGCACTGTCATTTTTTCAGATGAGCTGTTAAGAAAAGTACTACTATGATTTTAGCCTTTCCAGTGCTGTGGATACCTTGGAAACAGATTTTTCTTAGTGCTCACTAGAACTGTGGAATGGTTTACATGTCTCATCAGCTAAGTTGATGATGATGTGGGTACCATTTATGCTTTTATTCCATTCTGTCTGTAACTCACACGGTAGTGGTGTCCTGTAGTTTTGTAATCAAACAGTTTCAAAGTGAAAAATAAATTTTCCAATTTTTTTTCATGAATTTTAAGTAATGAGTCAAGCCATACTTTGTAAGTAGTAAAGAAAGACTTAAAATTCAGTGGAAGGGGAGGATTTCATGGCATAGTAGAGATTACATGAACTGGATAAATTATGTCTAAATAAAATTTTGCTATAATTAGAAGTATAGAGATAATGAATCTTTCTTTTAAATAGTAAAACTGGAGCTTTTGACTATTAAATACATCTTTTCTAAATGCAAAATCCAATAACTCTTCACAGAGGTAATTAATAGCTTGCTTTCTCCACCCCTAATACTGAATACTGTTATAGTAATAATCCAATAGTAATCTTCAATTATAAAACCAAGTATTGAAATAAATTTGATATAGTTTTTTAAAATAAAATAATATTCTGTAGCCGGACACTTTTCTCTGTCCCAACCTTGTCCCACGGTCCCATCACTGCTTTTAAAATAATCATTCAGAGGCTTAATATTAATTACAAACTGTTTGGTCTATGGCTCAGGCTTATTGCTACCTAGCTCTAGTATCTTAAATTAACCCATTTCTATTAATCTATATTTTGCCACGTGCATTACCAGTCTGCTGGCATCTTGTTCCTTGGGCAGCTGGATGGCATCTCCTCTGACCCTGCCTTTCTTCTTCCTGTATCTCTGCTTGGATTTCCCACCTAGCTCTTATCCTGCCTTGCCAGAAGTCGGGGCGGCTTTATTTATTAGCCAATGGTAGCAACACATATTCATGGTGTACAGAAAGACCATCTCACAGCAATATTCCAAGTTAATTAGTGAATATGCTGCCCCTAAATTTCCTTTTGACCCATTTTTTATCATATTGTCTTATATACCATTTTCCTGATTTTGCTTAATTAAGCCTGCATTATTCTATCTCCTGTATTTGTAACACTCACTATGAAATCCTTCAGGATAATTCAATAATTATTTAGGCTCCATTTCTAGTGAGTTATTTTGTTCTCTGGAATTGTGTTTCTTTTTTATTATTATTATTTTATATAAGAGATTTTCTAGTCATTTTACTTATCAGCCACAGATTTCCCTGTCCTCCCTCCTCCCACCCCCCAGCCTTTCTCCCCCCAATCCACCTCCCATTACCACTTCTTCCAAGGCAAAGTCTCCCTTGGGGAGTCAGCCCAGCCTGGTACATTCAGTTGAGGCAGGTTAGGTCCAATCCCCTCCTCCCTGCACCAAGGCTGATCAAAGTATCTCAGCATAGGCACTAGGTTCCAAAAAGCCGGCTCATGCACTAAGGACAGATCTTGGTCCCACTGTCTGGGGTCTCCTAAACAGTTCAAGCTAATCAACTGCGTATTGAAACAAGCCTCTTCTTCAAGTTTTGTAGACTAACACAAGTACAAGGAAAAGCTTCCTCTACCAGCCCAGAGCAGAGGCCTTTCATCCACACTTTCCCAATGGCTTGCACAGCACTTCTCTGCTCCTCCCTGACATTCACAGTTTCCCTAAGTGTCCTGTTCATCTACTTCTCAGAACCTCAGCCACCGTGCGGAATTTTCCCACCCATGTTTTAAGCCCTTGATTACCCTATCCTATAGATTTTGCTGCTTTTATATATAGTAGAGCCTGTCACCACATTCAGAAGCCTCAAATCTGATATCCAAACTATGACACAGCAGCTCTCAATAACATTCAGAAACAAGAAGCCCCCAGGCATTCTCTAACAAACTGTAAACTGCAAGAGATACATGAAAACAAGAAAACGCCATGCAACTTCCAATAATCTCAAAGTTTTCTTTTCCTTGGTTAAGCGTTCAGTAGGCTTGGTCCTTGAGTGCTCTCCAGAATTCCAGCAGGGTTACTCTGATCTGTGGGTCACTGTGATTAAATTGAAGGAAGGTGGCCTCATCTGTGATCTGTCTGTTATCACCTTCTATTTTTTAAGCAAGAGCTTAATTATAAAATGTTTTATAGTTTATTCTCTGTAAATTATACTAGTAAATTTTGATACTTACATTTTCTCTTTCAATTCAAAGCATATCAACTTACAGAATACCCTATTTTGACACAACGGGTAGTATACCATAATTTATTTGCTCATAATTATTTCTTATGTTTGTATAATAGTGAAAAAAAAGTATATTTCTATTCCAAGATTTTCTCATTGCTTAAAGCCTTGGTTTTTAACAAACTTGGTTTCCTGTAAAAGCCATATTTCAATTATCAATACAAAGAAACTAATTTTATTCAGTATCAAATGTCTACATTTGAAATATTATCCAAAAAAAATTCGGCCATTTTGACAGAACAAATCAAATAATTTACTTTGAATCTATTATTTCCATTAAAACATATGAAGCCATTGTATGAATTTCTTCTGGTAGAATGAAATGGCACCTATTCTCTACTAGGGGACGACATTTGTTTTAAACTGTCCTTCTGTTAAGTGGAGTAAAAATATCAATAGCTGTGATGTGTGTGTGTGTGTGTGTGTGTGTGTGTGTGTGTGTGTGTGTGTGTCCTACTCCTCCTACATGTAGCAAATTTGTCACTTTGGGGAATGTTTCATTAAAATAAATAGTAACTTTTGAAGTGGCTGCTGATGCTGTTGTATCTTTGGCTATTTTATGTTCCTAATACTGCCACTATGACTGTGTGAAGAATGGTAAATGTCAAGGAAACTTTTATGCAAATTAAAGTGTTTCAACACCTTTCTCAAGTAACAAAAATGAAGTATTTAAATCCTCACTAAACATGGGCCTTTGCTTTTCTATGCTCATTATTTCTAACAGATTTCATTGCTAAATGAAAACCATGGCAGAATAATAAAATAAATATATGTGACAATAAATGACAAACCACAGGAGCAGACAGATTGGATCACTTTAAATCTGTTCCATGCTTGGTCTGATCAGCTGCTGTCTCCAGCCCACACACATTCAATATACACATAATCCTAAATTATCCAGTGCTTTGGAGTCTTTGTCTGCAGCCTCGGTGGTTTTGCTCTTCACAGAACACAGGTAAAGCTTCAGTAAGATGGTTGATATTACATCATGTTAAGTAGAAGCTAGCTGTCTCTAAAGCAGGCATCACAGTGCCTTTATTTTTATCAGTGGATATCAATTAGCAATAGACATGTCATCATTGGTATTCTTGAAATTTTAACCATGTATTAAAGAGGAAATTCTAGTATTGCATGTATTAGCAAGCAAAATAGAAATACATATATGCATGCAGAACAAGGAAAAGGGCCTTTTACCAGAGGAAAAAGGCCATGATTTTGAAAGAGAAAAAGGAGGGATGTATGAGAGAGTTTGTGGGGAGAAAAGGCAAAGGAGACTTGTAATATCAAAATTAAAATCATGGAAAAAATTCCCTTCAAACTCAGATAGAGAAAATCACAAGCCAGAGTGGGTAGCAGTACAAACATAAACACATACCATCATCACAACGAAAGGTGAATATATGGTTACACAGCAACATTCATTCATATCTCACTCTTCACCTCCAGTTTATAAATAAAGGAGCACGTAATTTTCTGTCTTGGAAGTCTTAGAAAATTAGTAGAAGGTAGTCCCATATTATTCCTTTTGTCTCCAACACCATTTTCTGTTCTCCTAATCCAACAACTCAAGTGTAGAAGGTGACGAGGACACTTCTCAAAGAGACTGGAAATTTTATGAGAAGAAACTCTGACATCATATTTTTTTATTTACCAAGATACAGAACTTCCTAGATTCAGGAATTAACTGAACAATTGTCTATTGTTCAGCTAAAATATCAGAGGATGTTCAGCAGTTTCTTTGGAATATTTGGCTAGTATTTAAGGAAATGGTAGTGTAAGAGCTAGTGAGTGGTAGGCCAGAGCCAATGGCTGAGCACTTTTAATTAATATAAGCTTCTGAGTGATTATTTTATAAGTAGGCCACACACTGTGGGGGCTTGGAAGGACCCAGAGAAAACTTCCAACTACAGATTGGTGAATATCCTAACTACCATCATAGAGTCTTCATCCAGTAACTGATGGAAGCAGATGCAGAGATTCACAGACAAGCACCAGGCTGAGCTCCAGCAGTTCAGTCCAAGAGAGGGAGGAGGGATTATATGAACAAGGGGGTAGGGTAGAAAGATCATGATGGGGAAATCTACAGAGACAACTTAACCAAGCCCATGGGAACTCAAGAACTCTAGACCAACAGCTAGGGAGCCTGCATGGGACCAAACTAAGCCTCTGCATGTGGGAGACAGTTGTGTAGCTTGGTTTGTTTAAGGAGCCTCTCCCAGTAGATCAGGATCTTTCCCTGGTATATGAGCTGGCTTTTTTGAGTCTGTTCCTTTTGGTGGGATACCTTGCTCAGCTTTGATGCAGTGAGGAGGGACTTGATCGTGCTTCAACTTAATGTACCCGATGTTTTTGACTCCCCATGGGGGGCCTTACTCTTTTGCAGGAGTGGATGAGGGGATAGATAGAGACAGGAGGGGGAGGAGGAGAAATTGTGATTGATATGTAAAATGAAAAAAATTTAAATAAATAAAAAAAAATAAAAATAATGTTGGTTACCAAAGGCCATGATAAGGGGACATGGGGAATTTTTGTTTGATGGCTGTTGAGTTCACTGCATCAGATAGAAAGAGATCTGTAGTTTGGCTGCATGATAATGTCAATGCCTTTAACACTACCTAAAGATACATTCAAAGAAATTGCTAAAGGCTACAGAGATTTCTCAGTGGCTAGGAATGCTTGCTTCTCTTTCAGACAACCTATGTTTGGTTTCCTAGACTCCATGTTGAATGATTCACAGGGTCACAGCAACTTGTAACTCCAATTCCAAGAGATCTGATGTCTTCTTTTGAGCCCTATGAGTGCCTACATATGTGTGGCAGACGCTCATGCAGGCACATATGCACAGATAAAAATACAAATAAATATTTTGTAAGGCTAAAACAGTTAGTCTTAAATTACGTGTACTTTTTATCACAGTTAAATTTGAAAATTATCCAGCTTAAAACTATGAATACTTTTCTTCTCTTTGCTGTCCATCATAAATTAGGTTTTAGAGAAAAAAAAAATGGGCCTAAGAAGTCAGACCAGTTCTATGAATTCCAGTCAATATGACAGAAGTAACATGTTAAATTTCCCTTACAAAAATTTCTTAAGCAGTCATTGTAAATATTTGAACCTCTCAATATGACGTAAACACAATTCTTTATGTTTGAGAGTTGTGGGGTTTTGAAGGCATAATGAGAGTATTTCTCCAGTATGTAGACTATACCTCAGAGTGTCACTTACTCTAGCATTTGTGCTTAAAATATACTCAACTTATTGTTTGTGCATTTCATGTATTTTGTTTGGCTCATGCTTTTCATTTGGGAACATGTAAAATCACATGTGTTTTAATTTACAAAAGAAGTATTACAAAAGGCATTTCACCCTTTGATATAAAAACATTTATTAATGTTTGAATGGAGCTTTCAAAAATCAAGCAGATTTAATTTGAAACTTATGAATAAAAGATTTGCACTTAGATTACATTTTTCTCTAAGGCACCTGTGCCATCCCTTTTATTGATCATTATGTTGCACAAGGAAGTTGTGCTAATTCATTGTGTTGATATTTTGATTAATGCTCACTCGCTGAATTTATTCATTCAGAGACACACCAGCATTTCTAGACATGGGTCATTGCGCTAATCTCTTTTTTCCTTAGGCTTTTTTTGTGGCTGGGGTGGCAGAATGTTCTTGCAAATAACAAATTTTAAATTCTGTTTAAAATATTTAAATGAATTATTTTGGAATCAGTGGAGACAAAGACTAAAAACCTCAGCCCAATTCCAAGTTGAAGTTTAAAATTTCCTAGAAATTTATACCAAATGAAGCCCAAGATTTTAACCCTTCTCTGACACAGTATAAAATGCTGAGGAACTTGAAAGTTAGGAGGAATTTAGAGAGATCCATTGAAATGCTGGGAGTCCCATCAGCCCTAATAAGTAATGAACGTGTATATCTATCCTTAGTATCAAAACTAGGTTTTAAGCTCAAGGTACTTATTTTTGTCCTGGAAACGGAAGAAACAAGTATACTCATCTCTTTCTCTGTCCTGAAAAGTCAGCTCAGACAAAAGCCACAGTCGTCCTAGGGACCTCCATGCTATATATATAGCCTCTATGGTTCTATGGGTTGTGGTCTGATTGTTCTTTATTTTATATCTAGAATCCACCTATGAGTGAGTACATACCATAACTATCTTTCTGGGTTTGGGTTACCTCACTCAGGATGATATTTTCTAGTTCCAGCTATTTGCCTGCAAATTTCATGCTTTCATTGTTTTTCTCTGCTGAGTAGTACTCCATTGTGTATATGTACCACATTTTTTTCATCCATTCTTCCGTTGATGGGCATCTAGGTTGTTTCCAGGTTCTGGCTATTACAAATAGTGCTGCTATGAACATAGCTGAGCATGTATCTTTATGGTATGAATCAGCATTCCTTGGGTATATGCCCAAGAGTGGGATGGCTGGGTCTTGAGGTAGTTCGATTCCTAATTTTCTGAGAAACCGCCATACTGATTTCCACAGTGGTTGTACATTTACATTCCCACCAACAGTGGAGGAGTGTTCCCTTTGCTCCACATCCTCTCCAACATTGACTGTCATTGGTGTTTTTGATCGTAGCCATTCTAACAGGTGTAAGGTGGCATCTCAGAGTCGTTTTGATTTGCATTTCTCTGATGATTAAGGATGTTGAGCATTTCTTTAAATGTCTTTCAGCCATTTGTAGTTCTTGTTTTGTGAATTCTCTGTTTAGCTCTTTAGCCCATTTTTTAATTGGACTGTTCAGTACTTTGATGTCTAGTTTCTTGAGTTCTTTATATATTGTGGAGATCAATCCTCTGTCAGATGTGGGGTTGGTGAAGATCTTTTCCCAAAAGCTGATTCAAGATGCCACATAGACATTAAAAGAATCAAAAACAATGAGGCAAAGTATTTTCCTTGCCTATGATTGTGGGCTCAAAGTGGCTGAATTCTGAGAACTGTTAGGGAAGTATGCATGAAACTCACTGAAATGCAGATTAGAAGTTTTCATTCTCTCCTTGTGGAGAGGCAAGGGATTTTGCAAAGAAGAAAATTCAAATTGTACTAGCATTTAATTAAAATTTATATAAAAATAAAAAATTATCTCAAATGTAGTAGGAAGTCTTAACTGGCTTAGCCACAATATTGGACACATTGTTCTGTTTATTTGGAAAATTCGAGATTTCTCAGGATTGGAGAGGAGCTCATAGGATCTCCAGAAATGATTGAATAAGTGAATTTGTCAATTTCAAATGCCTCAGAGACCCATTACCACAAAAATCAGGTCATTTGTTGGTATGAAAGAATTTTTTCAAATTCTATAGGCCAGAAATCTGTTAACAAAGTGAGAAAGGAAAAAGACAAAGATGATTGTAATTAGGGCTGGTGAGATGGATGAGTTATTAAGCATGCATACTGCTCTTGCAGAGGATCCAAGAGTTTCCAGAACCTGCATCACACAGGTCCCTACTGCCTTTAGCTACAGTTTTGGGAAACTCATGACCTCTTCTGGTCTCTGCAGGCACCTGCACTTGTGGGCACAAACCCAGACTTAGATACATGCATGTACATAATTAAAAAATTAAAACAGCATTAAAAAAAGAATACATATTTATGTTCCCTGAGTCTTCCTTTTCCTCATGTATGAAATCAGGTATAACTTGGCACTGTGTCTATTACATAATTAAAATGTAGTTGGTATAAGCTAGTCTTTATAATTTTAATCATCAGAATTATTTGCACATTGTTTCTAGGCCACCCTCTTGACTCAACCATTCATATCAGACATAAAATATTTATATTTCCTGGAGTTATGCTTTGACTGTCTTTACAACTCTTCTTCCTCTGTTTGGACAGATTGACTTTATGAATGTTCTGCTCAAAAATTCCCACTTTTTTCTCATCTTCCATCTAATTTGCACAGATTCCTGTAAATTCTGCCTCCCCAGGTTTCATCAAATCACTCAACACTTGTCAGTCCTTGTTGCTCAGAGGTGAAAGAATGACCTCAGACCGGAGGGCATTCAGCTTTCAGGATTTAGCTCCTACCTGTCTCCTCATCAACATCCTGCCTTACCCTGTGTTCCTTTTTTTTAATTAAGAATTTTTTAATTCATTTTACATAACAACAGATCCCCCTCTCTTCACTCCTCCCACCCCCCAGCCCTGCCTCCCAACCCACCCCACCATCCCCTCCCATGGGGAATCAGCAGAGCATGGTACATTCAGTTGAGACAGGTCCAAGACCCTCTCACTGCATCAAGGCTGTACCATCATAGGTAATGGCCTCCAAAAAAGCCAGCTCATGAACCAGAGATGGATCCTGATCTCACTGTCATGGGGCCCCTCAGACAGATCAAGCTACACAACTGTCTCACTTATACAGAGGGCCTAGTTCAGTTCCATGGAGGCTCCGTAGCTGTTGATCTAAAGTTCATGAGTTCCCACTAGCTTGGTTTGGTTGTCTCTGTAGGTTTTCCCATCATGATCTTGTTGCCCCTTGCTCATAGAATCCCTTTTCTCTCTCTTGGACTAGACTCCTGGAGCTCAGCCTGGTTCTTGACTGTGGATCTCTGCTTCTGCTTCTATTCTACCAGTTACTGAAGAAAGGCTCTATGATGACAGGTTATTCACTGATCTGATTACTGGGGTAAGCGAGTTGAGGCACCCTCTCCACTATTGCTAGTAGTCTAGGGTGGGGTCATCCTTGTGGATTCCTGGGCACTTCACTAGCACCCAGTTTCTCCCTATCTCAATGATGTCCCCCCTTTATTAAGATATCTCTTTCATTGCTCTCCCACTCTGTCCCTGTTCCAGCTCAATCATGGAGTCTCCTTATATTCTCATCCCCCACCCCTAACCCTCCACTGCCCCCCTTCATCCCCAGTTTACTCATGGAGATCTCATCTATTTCCCCTTCCCAGCGCAATCCCTGTGTCCCTCTTAGGGTTCTCCTTTCAGCTAGCTTCTCTGGAGCTGTGGTTTGTAGCCTGGTTACTTTACATCATTCACTTATAAGTGGGTACTAGATGTAAAGCAAAGATCACCCTGTGTTTCAACCACATCCAGTTATTTTGAATTTTTGTGAGTCGCTAGGTTTATCTCTTGCTTCATTGCCTCTGAGGACTGGTTTTCTCTGCCTGGACTATGAACTCTTTGTTTAAAAGTTGATCTAAACTAATCATAAAAAGGTTGACTAGCCAATAATTATGGCATCCTATTTTTTTTTAACAATGTTTCTACTTTTTATCAAAAAGCCCATAGTAATCAATATTGTACATTCAGGTTGACTTCTTTTTCATTTTTGTTTCTACATATGAGAAATAAGTATTTCTGTATCTAAGTTATATTGCTTAATGTGATTCTCTACACTTCTATCAATTGCACCACAAGGGACAGGATGATATTTTTTCTTTGTGACTATGTAATAGTCTATCATGTGTACATATATGTGTCTATGTTAATATTGATCTATTCATTCATTTGATGGATGCCTAGGCTGATCACTTTGGTCTTCTCACGGCCTCTGGCTATGTGGTAACCACACTGTCACACATTGGTTGTAAGTTTAGTTTTCTGAGAACCTCCATAAGTTTCTTCATAGTTGCTATAGCAATTTGCATGCCCACCAGCAGTGTGTGTGTGTCTCCTTTTCTATACATCACGTGCTTAGTAGCATTAGTGTGTGTGGGAGGGAGAAAGTGTGTGTGTTTGTGTGAGTATATAGACTAGCCATTATAACTGAAGTGTGGTGTTGGTTTTGATCTGTATATGTTTTCTGATAGAGTTACCTGACACTTTCTTTTGTTGCTTGTATGTTTGTTTTTCCAAGACAGAGTTTCTTTGTGTAGCCCTGGCTGTATCAGAATTTGTTCTATAGACCAAGCTGGGCCTTGAACTCACAGAGGTCTTCCTGTCTCTGACTCTGGAGTGCTGAGATTAAAGGTGTATACCACCACTGCCTGGATCCCTAACATTTCCAAATACATGTATTTATGTATTCTCTGCCACATGAAAATACAAAAGGAAGCCATTCACTCAAGAAACCTATCACTGCTGCCTAAGGGACCAGCCTGCAGTAGCACAGGGCTCAAAGAGAATTCATGGAGTCAGAGTGTACTATGACTTTTTTTATCTGAGGGGATCAGGGAAATGGTACTCACACACTCTTTTGATGGTTTCCTTCAGACCTTTTCTTCATTCGTCTTTTGCATTCTCTCTATTCTTTTAGTTTGTTTGTTTTTGTTTTTGTTTTTCAAGACAGGGTGTAGCTTTAGAGTTTTTCTGCCTTGCCCACATTCAGGACAAATCCTTGCCACCCGCCAGTCCCACAGCCGCTCAGACCCAACCAAGTAAACACAGAGACTTATTTTGCTTTCAAACTGTATGGCCGTGGCAGGCTTCTTGCTAACTGTTCCTTTATCTTAAATTAATCCATTTCTACAAATCTATACCTCGCCATGTGGCTGGTGGCTTATCGGCGTCTTCACAGGCTGCTGGTCATGGCGGCGGCTGCAGCATCTCTGGTCATTGCGGCGGCTGCAGCAGCGTCTCTTTCTGCCTTTGTCCTTTTATTTCTCCTCTCTGCTAGTCCCGCCTATCTTTCCTGCCTACCCACGGCCGATCAGGTTTTATTTATTAACCAATCAGAACAACTTGACATACAGACCATCCCCCAGCACAGCCAAGTGCAGACCATCTCAAACACCTGCACTCAGGCCCATGGTCCTAATCATCCTCTATACGGACCTGCTGGGTAACGCCACAAGGAACCCAAGAAGGGCTCCCACAGGACATACAAATCATCCCACAGCAACAGGGTTTCTTTGTGTAGCTTTGGAGCCTGTCCTGGAACCCACTCTGTAGACCAGGCTGGCCTTGAACTCACAGAGGTCCACCTGCCTCTGCCTCCCAAGTGCTGGGATTAAAGGTGTGTGCCACCACAGCCCAGATGCATTCTCTCTATTTTTTACCTGGTGATTTCCTTCTCTTATTCTTGATGTTTTCCATCTAACTCTGTCTTTATTCTTGATGTTTTCCTTCTAGTTCCTTCTAACTCTCTTATTCTTGATCTTTTCCTTCTAACTCTCTCAATCTTGATCTTTTCCTTCTAACTCATTTTAATTCTCTCCATATTCTTCCTTTATAGCTTATATACCTCAGCAAAATCTTTCAGGCAATATAAAAATTACAATGTGATCACATTTTGTTTTTCAATGAATACAAGTAAGAAACAGCATGTTTTCTTATTCGTTACATGATTAAACATGTATTTTATGTATTATAGGTGAAAAACAAATTATTCCAAGAACTCGTGTACATTCATAAACAAGCAGCTTATTATATATTTACAGTGTAAAGGCAAGCACGACATTCTTTTATTGGCAGGCTGCATTTTGTGGTTACAAGAAAAGGACCAATCACTTTATTACTTATCTTGAAAGGTAATCTTATAAGGAATCTTAAAGGATCACAAACCTAAACTTTTATACATGAAAAACAATCAGTCATCTCTACTTTAAATCTTCAAGATGCATACCCACTCATCAGTAGTTTTTTGTTTTGTTTTGTTTCTTTTTTTAAAAAAATCAGGAGTTTGAGGGTAGAAATTGGTATAAGGAATTAATCATCACCAGTCCTAGCAAGAAAGGCTAATGATTCATTTGAAATTCACTCTGTTATTTTGAATTAGATAATACATCATTGATTACAGTTACCTACCCATGCAGCAGACCTCAAAACTTTTTCTCCTACTGCCTAAACTTAGTACTCTTTAATTAGTAATTCCTCAGATCTTTGCTTTTACTACCCGCAGTCTCTGGTAACTGCCATTCTATTCTCTTCTGTGACATCAGCATGTTTTCAATTCCACATACAAGTGAAATGATGCAACATCTGTGACTTTCATTACATTGATCATAATGTCCTCTAGATTCATCCATACTATCTCAATATCTTTCTTTCTTTAAGGCTAAATAATATTCAGTTGTACACATTTGTACACAGTGCATTTTCTTTATCCTTTCATCCACTGACAGCTGCTTAGGTTGAGTCTTACAATATTGGCTATTGTAAATAGTGATGCAACCAACATGCAAGTTGTTTTGTTTCTTATGAACATATTCAAAGAGATGCTATTAATATAGCAGTTGTAGTTTCAGTGTTTTGAGGAATCTAAAAAAAAAACAGTTTGTCCCTTATATTATGTACTCACATTCTCCAGTGGTGTACAGAGATTTCTTCCTCTCTCTCCTCCTCAACATTGTCTTTAATTCTTTTGGCGAAAGAAATTTAACTATGAGAAAATATATCACTGTGGTCTTAAACTGCATTTCCCAGTGATTGGCAATACTGAGCAAAGTCACATCTGTTTGAATGTCCCCCTCTGAGAAGTATCTCTTCATATACTTATAACATTCTTCAGTCAGGCTGTTTTATGACTAACGAGCTGTCTGAATTCCTTTTATATTTTGCAATCACCGCTTGCAGCATATGTGATATCACTGCTAGTTCTATGCAATGTCTACCTACATTGCCTTTCCTTTAATGTACAGAAGCTTAGTAGTGTCATGGAATTTAAATGTCTACATTTGCTTTTGCCATCTTAGATGCTTGCCCAAGTTAATATGATGAAATACACCCCAATGTTTTCTTCTCATAGACTTACCGTTTTAACTTCTTCTTCTTCTTGTTGTTGTTGTTGTTGTTGTTGTTGTGTGTGTGTTTTTCGAGACAGGGTTTCTCTGTGTAGTTTTGGTACCTGTCCTGGATCTCACTTTATAGACAAACCTGGCATCGAACTCACAGAGATCCACCTGGCTCTCCTTCCTGAGTTCTGGGATTAAAGGTATGCACCACCATTGCCTGGCTCTGTTTTAACTCTTATTTGTAAGTATTCATTCTGAGTTGAACTGAGTGCATCATTTTAAATACGGGCCTTTCATCTTCTGTGTGAGAATAATCAGGTTTCCCAGAATCATTTATTGAATCACTGCTC
The DNA here is from genome assembly GCF_004664715.2 of Peromyscus leucopus. NCBI lineage: Eukaryota > Metazoa > Chordata > Mammalia > Rodentia > Cricetidae > Peromyscus > Peromyscus leucopus. Next base: position 35,018,159 of record NC_051071.1, on the reverse strand, counting down.
ATTCTCCATCCTATGTTCTTGATATCTTTGCCAAAAATCCATTGCTAACAAATGTGTGAGGTTATTCCAAGATTTCCGGCCTGCTCTATCACTTAATATTCCTCTCCTTAAACCAGTAGCAATCCTTTTTGCTGTGATTGCTTCATAATATTGTAAGTCAGGAATTGAACTGCTGTTCTTTTTTGCATAAGAATATTTTGACTATTCTAGATCTGTTGTGGATCCATACAAACTTAAGAGTTCCCCCATTTCTGTAAGAAAACAACATTGGTACTTTGGCAGGGGTTCTGTTGAATATGTAGATTACTTTGGATTGTAAGAATACTTGATATTAAATCTTACAGTCTGTGAGCATGGCATAGCTTCAATTTATTTGTTTACTTTAATTTATGTTATCATTATTTTATGGTTTTCAGTATAAAAATTATACATGTCCTTAGTTAAATTTTCACCTGAGTATTTTATTTTCTATTTTCATTATTATAAGGGAGATTTTGAAATTGCCTTTTCAGATAATTTATGACTAGTATACAGAGTACAGAGTATTAATTGTTGTAGGTTTATTTGTATCCTGTTGAATTTGTTTATTAGTATCTATCTTTTTTCTCCCTCTCCCCCCCACTGGAGTCTTCAGAATTCTCTGTACATGAGATGCATTGTCACAGTAATTTGACTTCCTATTAGAATGACCTACTGTGTTCATCAATTGATTCAGCTACCAAAACAAAGCTAAAGAAGGCAAGGTCACCATTCATATGTAGCCAAATTCAAAATGATGCTTAATATAGATTATACACAGTCTCATGTTATATTAAATTAGCATTAAGGAAACAGTGCAAGAGGGCTAGAGAGATGGCTCAGTGGTTAAGAGTGTGTACTGCTCTTGAAGACTACCTGAGTTTGGTTCCTAGACCCACATCCAATGTCTCACAACTGCCTATAACTTCAGGTCCGGATCTAACATCCAACACTGGCTTCATATATGTGTGTGTGTGTGTGTGTGTGTGTGTGTGTGTGTGTGTGTGTGTGTGTGTATGAGTTCTGTTTACATTTATAAAGAAAGAAACAGCCTTGGGGTGCTTTATCAGAGACAAACAACATGCAGTGACTCTTCCATTGAGAGTGCAACAATGTATTCAGATATTTACGTGTGCATACCTATATACACACAAACATATAGACACTAAGAACTTCAAACTTAATTCTTCTTGTAAAACTTTTATCCTTTCAAAAGTTCACGAACATACAAGAAGACACCTAACAACTATAAGAGTAAATCATCATATAAAATTTTACATAAAATATACTCAGATTTAAAATGAAAAATATCCACAAGAAAACAGCCAGGAGTCAATAAGACAAGGGGGAAACTGGAGATGTCCTGCAATAATCAATGATTTGGTGTTTTTTGTTTTTTTTTGTTTTTTTTTTTTTTTTTACTTTAAAAATGGACTGTATTTTTTCTAGAAATAAAAGTCAGGGAATCACAAGTCAGAGTTGTTCTCTTTAGAAATAGGATATTTCTCAATACGGCAGTTGTGTGTACAGACAACATAGATATTTTATAAGAATGATGGGGTGCTCACATAATTGTCCTTTGTTCTCTTGACTTCTGTGGCAGCCAGGAGTATTCACAGAGGTTATGCTAAAGGGTATTTTCTATAACAGCAAGGGTGGAGCCACCTGTGGATGCATGTGAAACAAAACTGCCCAAGGTGATGTGGATTTCTCCTCTATCTCTGTGGTTGTGAGGATTTAGGAAAGCATATTTAAGGATATCTAGAATCAAAATGAATCAGTGGAAATAGGATCCAGTATCACTGCCCCATTTGTAGAAAAATGACTGGCATTTAATATCCTTCACAAAAAAAAAGAAAGAAAGAAAATCAGACCCAGAATCAACTCTAACCCTCTACTCTACTTCATCCCACAGAATCAAAGTGACAGGAAACAGCCTTGGTAGCCAGAGATGGCTAGAGAGGTTAAGTGTGTAGTCTTCAGCATGTGTTTGATGAATGAGAAATAGGGTAAACTATGGTGATTTTTTTTTATTTGTGCTGAAATGTGATTTTATTTGTATGTTAATAAATAAAGTTCCCTAGAGATCAGAGGTCAAAGTGAGGCATAAGCAGAGTCCTTAATCCAATCACATGGCAGGCAGAGTCTCTTTGTGGTCAAAGACATAGCCAAGCATAGTAACAGGAACCTTTAATCCCAGTACCAACCATAGAGAAATGAAGGTCTGTATAGACAGGCAGTGATGAGGAAGTCATGTGGTTGGGTTTAGAGCCAATGAAAAGGCAGAACAGAAAGGCAATAAAAAGACAAGTTAGAGAGGAAGAAGCTTTCTCTCTGGGGAAGCTACTTCTGGTGGTAAGCTAAAGTTAGTTGTGGCTATTGCTCTGATCTCTGGCTATTTCCTCTGTATTTGGCTCTGTGTTTCTTATTTACTAAGACTGTTTAGAAATTTGTCTACAGTAAACACATGTGCTCACAGATCCCTTTAGGTTGCTTTGGAGTCATATAGAGAAAAAAGAAACTGTCCATACATTTTAAAGACCCATATTGGTTACAGAACCACCTGTCTTAGGGCTCTTCAAGGATCTATTGCTGTCTCCTACTTTGGTAGGTATGTGTCTGTACTATATACCCTAGTTAATGTCTTCCAGCTGATAACTACCGTGTTTAGAGCCATGTTTTTTTTTTTTCATAACATATATTCCCTTTTAAACTTAATATTTTGAAGTGTCCCTGGTCTTCAAGGTAATCTAAGACCATCTTAGCTGTTGGTGTGTACAATCAGGGACAGAAGAAGAGGAGGGGGAAAATGCTTTGTTACACAGTACTTTGTAAAGTTTCCTATTTCCTTTTAGCTAATAAGAAAATAGATAGTTTGTAAACCTGCAGACTTGCTGTAGGCTTCATGTTTAATGAAGTAAAGGGTATGCAATGGTTTTTCAGAGCAAAACACAGCTGGAATAAAGTGAACCAAGCATTAACAATTTACATGCTCTATATGCATGCTCTCTGTATGTTTGTTCTGAGTATTTAAACAGTGCATTTAAGGCAAAAGACATGAAACAAAGATGAATAGCTAATCAGAGAGAGTTCTATCAGATTAAGTTACCCAAAATAAGAAAGAGAAATACGAAGAAGAGGAGAAAAAGGAGAATGAGGATGAAAGGAGGAGGAGAAGAAGGAGAAGGAGATATAGGGAGGAAGAGAGGGAAGGAGAGAGAGAGAGAGGTAGGCTAGACTAAATTGAGACAAGTCTACAAACTGGGTATCACTCACTGAAGATGCCCACTGAGGTGAAAGTAATTAAGTTTAGAAATACGAGGGTAAACAAAGAAGTCTCCAAAGTCCAGAAGGTGAGAAGGGTAGAATACAGTAGAAAAAGATCCCAAATTTTCTGAGATTCCTTACTCATTCTTCTCTCCAGAAGCATCGATATGGTCCGTGTTATTAAAAATGAATCAGTTCATGTGACCACTAGAAACATGGGCATCATCAGGAACTACATCAGAAGTGCCAATGTTTGTGCTCCTTCACAGAACTTCTGGTGGGAAAGCCCAAGAATTATGCTCTCCCACTGACCCTGGTACATGAGTCAAAGAAGTGCTTAGAAATATGACATAATCAATGCCAATGTGCTATTTATTTCTACCATGAATGTGCTTCTCTCCCAGTCATCCCTGACCTCTGTATTTCTGGTTCTGCTCCTGCATGAAAGTTAAATAAAAGTAGCCTAAGAGAATGGTGTCAAAATTTAGAAGTGAGCATCATTTTTTTTTTCCAGGACTAAAATGTGAGGCTCATTAAACTGTTGAAATGGTTCGCACTTCACTTAGTGTAGTTCCAATATGGTATGTGCCTCCTTCTTACTGAATCAGACAAAAACACTTACAAACAATAGGCCCCACAGTACTTGAACTTATGTCTATTTTCTCTGTACAGTTCTCATTTCGATACTACCAATGGCGGCAGTGTCCTACTGTGAGCCTCTTTATTATAAACGCCTCCATTGTAAATAGAGCAGAAAAGAGAAGTGTAGCTTCCAATGTGATCGTGAAAGGATGGAAAACCTTGTTCCTAATTAGGCTCTTGAGTCTGAAAAACTCCATTCTTTCTATGAGAGGAAATACTTCAGACCGAGCATCAGGAAAAAGAGATGGTACATAAGAGCTGGGAATAAGAGATTGACACACTAAAGGGAATATCCAATTTGTTGCATTTCTGAATAGGGGTTTTCAGCGTTGCGCCTAAGATTGTTTCCCACTCGCTATCTGCTGTTTTTTCCCACTTTATTTCCCCCTTGCATCTGTAGCTGTGGGAGTGGTAACTTGCTCAGTCCATGTCCCCCACCTCAATTTATTAATCTCTTTCTCTATTCTTTGAAGATGATAAGCTTTTAAAGGAGCAGACTACTCTCTCTCTTCTCAAAGAAACATGCAAGCAAAATGAAAATAAAGATGCCCAGAGAGGGGAAAAAAGAAGGAGAAGCATAAGAGGGCGACACTTGGGGTAAAGAAAAGATGATGAAAGTCCCCTGTTGAGCTCCTACACAAGCGGGTAAGAGCCAGGCAGTGCTAAGAAAGCAACAGACAATAAAGACAGCGCAATAACCGCCACTTAGCATCTTTGAAAGGAGAAAAAAATTACACCCTTTCTATTCCTATGAAGGAACAACAGGACCACCCAAGAGGGACAAGAAGAGATGGGGCTCCCCTTTTCTTTCACCAAAAAGAGAGAGAAGAAATAAAGAGACACTGCAAAATGTTCTTTCTGATTACATAAATGGGAATATGCTGAGATAGTTTCAAAGTATACACTGCAAAAAACGGGTTTCAAATGAGTGTAGCCTTCCTCCAATCAGGCTCTGGAAGTGACAACTTACCCCAGAGACTCTGGCAATGACTGGAAGGCCTGGTGCCTGTCTTCAAGATGGTATTTATTTTGCTTGTTCTTCAGTGTTTTAGTGAGGATGCATGGCAAATCAGAAACTATATTCATTTTATCTAATTTATTATTTTTAGATCTTATATAGCCCTCACTGGTCTCTAAGTTGATCTGGATGTTAGAATAACCCTGGACTTTTGATCGCCTTGCCTTCATCTTTTGAGCTTTAAGATTATAGGCATGTTCTGGTACAGTCAGTTTGATGTGGTGCTGGGGATTAAACTACTAGCAGCCGAGTTACCTTCCCATATTATGCTAATTTTATTTATTAGACTGGCAACTGTACTGATGTGCTGTATAAAGCTCATGGTTGAACCTAAGGTACAGGGTTCTGAGAAGAAACTTCCCACGGACAGCACGGGGCTCTGACATTCGCACAGTGACAACAGAGTGGAGGCCGAATTCAACAGGGACTATTAGTGCTTGGCATCCTTATTTTATATCCCCAGCTCTAGAGACTTGTCTGAGACATGTGATTCTCCCTTTCACAACCCTCCAACACTTCTGAGGAAGCTGCCTCATCAATCCTCACAGTCATATGCGAGTTGGGTTATAAACAACCAACATGCAGATTATGTATTCTTACTTTCCAATAATCGGCCCAGAGTGTGTGGTGACACAGCATTTCCCATCACTTTTCTACTTCTAAACCCACAGCTATTGCTCTTGAAGTTAATGAAATCCATCCAAGATTCAAAAAACAGACTGATCACAAGTTTTTGAGTGGTACTGTGAGGCTGCCATAAAGGCAGGAACACATGTGAAAAAAGCTGCCTTATGCCTGGCCTTTCTGCAGAATCCCATTGCTTACCAAAAATCTGAGAACTACAGCCTCCACTTGGGAGGAAGGAGGGACAAGCACCCTCCTGATTATCACCCTGGGTTCAGGAACCAAGGTTCCCCTGAATATGAAGAACACTAATACACTTTAGGAAAAATAGCTCAGTTGCTTATCTGCTAGGCAAAGTCAGAATTTTATAGGAAGTGGGTGTGTAAAAATTTAAGTGTCAGGTTCACAGAAACATTCAAACTTCCAAGACTGGGACCCTTGAAAGTAACCCTAAATGTTTGAAGTAGATTAATATAAACAGTGTGTTTTTTATAAACAATATCTGGAATATTGAAAAGACTGAATGAATCAGTTCATTGGTTTTATAATTTTATAAACTTTAAAATTTTATAGGTATTATGTTTAATGAAATATATCAGTGATTCTGTTAAATGTCATACTATGAAGTTGATTTTATATATATATAACATTTTAAATATATATTCTTTATGAATCTAAATTGTATCTAAATATAAATTCCTAGAACTGTTTATAAACCAAAAATTCTAACTATTTCCTACTAGTCAGTTTGTTTCAGATGACTACATCAGTGGAATTCAACTTTGAATCTAGTCAATTTCCTGATCATTATCAATTAGGGTTGCATGCCTCAGAGTGTTTCCCAGCCCATGTTCCGAAGCTCAGTCAATTTTTAATACGATTCCTCTCTCCTTGATATTGATTTTCCCACATCATCCCCTCAGTCCAGACTGGGATACCATCACACCTGATATGCTCCTTAGCTGTTATGGGCTCCAAAATTTCAAAGAATTTCAATCACTCTGGTCCCATTAAATTGTAGAAATTTGTTTTAAATAATCTTCAGTTGATTAAAAGGGAATTCATTATAAACTAAGAAGTTACTGAGGAAAGATGTGTGTCTCTACCACACATACACTAAACTCACAACACCCTTAAAGCCAATTACCATAGTAAAAACAGTCTTTGTGTTAAAATTATGCTTTTCATGCATTTCCCCCTTTTACACAATTTTCAAAGAAAAGATAAAATCTTTCTAAACTTGTTTCTTTTCATTTTTCCTTTCTTTCTATTGTTTAAGTAAATTACTCATTTTCTCATTACAGTTAATTTTGAAGAGGACTTGCATTATCCCCAATCTGCTAAAACGGGAACTTGGTACAGGATATAACATATAACACTTGTGATAAAGGAAGAAACATGTTATTAATGCTATCATCACACTCCTAGCAAATGTAGAACAGAGGAACTATTATGACTATTAGTAATAACTGAAGTCAGTAAACTACACTAACACACATAAATAGAAAAAAACGAACAGCAGAAAAAGAATTCAGAGAAGATAATGAAAAGAACATTCACAAAGCCATCTTTCTTGTGATTCCCAAGCAGTACAAATTTCCTTGTAAAGGGTGAATGATCTATTCATGAAACATAGGGGAGGTGAGTGTAGCAATCCCAGAGCCAAATGTTTTAACTCAAATTCCAGTGGCCACATACAAACTACATAACCTTGAGAAAGCCAAGTAAACCTATGCCTAAGATTACTCCTATTTTAAAAACTCAGGTACATTGGATATGGTGCATTCAACCCTTAAATTTACCAGGCTTTTATTCACAGCACTTGGGAAGCTTATAGGAGGATTGTGAGTTCAAGGCCAGCCTTGGGTAACCTAGCAAGACCTTATCTCAAACAAACGAACAAACAGATGAACAACCAATAAACTTATTCTTGGAAGTGTGAATCCATATAACATATAACACTGACCCTATTATATGCATATATTATGAGCTATAACCATGTAATTGACTGTATCAGTAAATCACCCAGAACAGTGTGTGCCATAATTGAGAAATGCAGGATTCATGCTCACTGTGATGATGGAACACATGATTGACTGAAATGGCCTCTGTCTTCTGCTGAGAGTTGACTACACAGCATAATTTCAAGTATAAGAATTAAGCCTGGTGTATGTTAAGATTCTATGCAATCTTGAATATAATAGCCCATTGAAATTCATAACATATATTTTTGTTTTACATTTCCTCTGTGGTTCATGTTAGTTTCAAGACTGGAGGTTTGCTGTAAGTGTGCTCATATTGTTTCCTCTAAAACAAATTATATTTCAAAGAGGGCTGGAACAATCTATCTAAAAGTCTTAAAAGCGGTGGTCTGCTTTCTTTTCCCATGTCCATTAAATTGAAAGCTACTGTGGAGATGATTGGCAGAGACAAACAGAAGGAGAAAAGTGATCCATTCACTTAAAGGTTACACTGCTTCAGTCTGAGAGGGATGCAGAAAAGTGGTGTGCATTGTACTGTCAAAGAAACCAGATTCTAATCTGAGTCTGTAGACTTTTCATTCAGAGGAACTTGGTGTCTCTCACCTAAATGTGTAGCCTTGCTTTCCTTATTTCTAAAAATGAAAGAGTCAAACAGGAATATGAGTTAAACCATTGCTGCTCTGATTTTAAGGATCTGGACACAAGCAGTGTTCTCTGGCTGTCCAGAGACAGCAGATTATTACATGCAAGAATTTTTCAGTTTTCTGAATTACAAAGCCACGTGTCTTAATCTACTTTGTAATTTTGCAACAAAATTTGGCAGAGCCGCACCTCATTTTCTCACAGTACTGAACAAAGCTCAGCTTTCTAATGTATCTTAATTGGGTTACTATTGCTGTTGTGAAATAGTCTGACCAAAAGTAGCGTGAGGGAGAAAAGGGATTTTATTTAGCTTACACATCCATATCATCAACTTATTTCAGTGCTCATCATTGAAGGAAGTTAGGAGAGGAGCTCAAACAGGGCGGTAGCCTGGAGGCAGAAACTGATGCATAGAATGTGGAGGAATACTGCTTACTGGCTTGCTCCTCATGGCTTGCTCAGCCTTCTTTCTTCTAGAACCCAGGACTACCAGTCCAGAGATAGCACCACCCACAATGGGCTTGACTTTGCCATCAATCAATAATTAGGAAAATGCCCTTCAGGCTTGCCTACAGCCTGATCTCTCAGGGGCATTTTCTCAATTGAGATTCCTTTATCTCTGTGACCTCACTTGTGTCAAGTTGACATAAAACTAGCCAACACACAGTGGATGACGTTCTCCTTGTTATATGCTTCCATGCAGGAAGAAGTGAACTCTGACTTTTCAGATGGCAGAAAGGCAAGATGTAAGGAACCCATGAATTGTATAGTGGCATCAATCCAGTCATAAAGACTGATACCACAGGAACTATTTTGAAATAACACACTCCCAATATTATCACACTGAAGGTAAGTTTCAACAAAAATTTGAAAGGAAAAAAAGCATCTAGACAATAACAATCCTATAGATAGACATTTGCATGCCTAAAACTATACAGAATTGTTTCAGGGGAGCATGGAAGTGATGCAAAGATGCCTTGTATGTGTCTTTATGCACTGAAATTATTCCCCATTGGTAAGAAGAAATTCAGGTGAGTTCTGATCATCTCTCTTGAGGAAATGGTAAAAATCAGGGAAATGTGAATGAAAGGGTCAAAAGGTCCCTTTACCCTTTCACAATTCAACCAATATTCTCATTTTTATCTTAACATGGAAATGGCAGGTTAATACACGTGGCTTAAATCTATTTGAGGCATTTAATAATTGAATAGTGAGACAGGCACAAAGAACAAAATCTTTAGTACATATGAGCTACAACAATATAAAATATATACAGTTATCTTCCTTACTACATACTTTAAAAGTACACAGATAAGTGCCACAGCTCTGTCCCCAAATGTAAGCTGATATCTAACTACATTTTCCCTAATCTGGAAACTCAGCATCATTCGTGGCTATCAAGATCAAGATGAAGAGTGAAAACAGTGTACCCAGAGTTTGAAGTATCTCATGAGTCACAGCAACAGGTGGAAACATTCTTTAGAAGGAAGAGTTAATGAGTGGTCACAATGTGAAATAATGATTTTTCCTAAAGTTTCTGTCTAAGATAGGCAGCATTGGATCACAAGACTCAAGATGCCCCTTCTGAGAACTATATTAGTTAATTATAGCTTGATTTCATGTGTTTCATTTTTCAGGGAATGAGCATCTTGATTGACAGTTTCATCAAGGTTGTATGGGATGAATGGATTCCCTGGGAGAAAACAGAGGAAGAGAAATGGAATGTGAGCAATCAGAAGCCCCCAAATGCCCACTTGACTTTCCATAAAAGCTATTGCAGGACTCTCCCTTCCATTGGAATGCTGCTTTAGAAGCAGAGACTTCAAAGGTGTGGGCCTTAGGTTGATGCTATAAAGTGTTCTCTTTATAAGCACAGGTTTCTGCTTGATTCGGAAACAGCATCATAGGCTTTTAATGTCACAATCTCAATTTATTATTATTTCCATGGCAGGTAATGGAATTTATCAGTGTCATTCTTTTCCATTAGCATAGTTTTAGATGTAGACATAAACTTATTTCTTACTTAAATAGTACAGGTGGTTTTCTTGTTACTTTTTCCTTTTTAAAACTATTTGCCATTTCTTTGTCCAAGTTGAGAATATTTTTAAAGTCCACATGTATACCAGAAGTGCCAAATCACAAAGTAAAGATAGTGTTACATAAAATTCAATAGCAAATTCTCCACTGATGTCCTTTTACTTAAGAGATTAGCATAATAATAATAATAATAATAATAATAATAATAATAACAACTTTTGGAATAAAATAAGGCTTGGTCATATACTATTATAGTCTTTCTTCCAAGTTGGCAGCTTCACTCTAGTTTAGCCAACAGTATTAATCTGTTAGATACAAGGTCACAGTTTTAGAAATTATATTTTGCTTTTTTAATACTCCAACATCTAGTGAGAAAATAGAGGATCACTGGTAAGTAACTATCTAGGGTAATAAGGATTTTGGTTTGGTTTGATTTATTTATATTGGCTCTATAAGAAGGTGTGACTGAATGGAATGGGCAAGATGCTTTCATACTAAATAAATTAAAGTCTCTGAATTTCTCATGCTACCTTTTCAGATGATATAACCACAAGGATGATTTAGGGTAGGAGGTGAAAGTAGAAGATTCAGCTTATTTTTCACATCTCTGAAAAGTCTGGTATAAATAGAAATGAAAGATCAGCCCAAGGAAGACTCAAATCCCGTCTTTGTGTTGCAATGATCAATGGTAAGGTTTGTCATTCGCTGTCTGCAATCATAAGGAAGCATGGCATAGAGAAAAGGGCAAGAACCAGAGCTACACACAGGGATGCTTCCATGACCGTGAATAGTTCTGGCAAGCTGTTAAATACTCCGAATTCCATATTTCCTGATGGTATCATAAAAGCTTTGTGAAAGGATTAGAAGAAAGTTTAAAAGAGCTGGAAGATTCATCAGATCTAGGGAATTATTTAGCTGATGACTTTCATGTAGTTTTTTGTCTACTTCTGGCCCATGATCTTAGGTTCTGAAAAGGCCACAATGTATCCTCCCCTCACCCAAAACAGTTTCATCCACAATAAAGCTCTGCTACTGTGTATTCAATTCAACTGTGGAGGCTGAATTTGGATTCTTCTTCTGACTCACCTAGCCTAATAAGAAGTTCAAACATCCATACAAAGACAGAATGTGTGTTGGCCTTTATCAGAGACACTGTTTCATTAACCTTCCTACTCTAGGCAGAGAATAATTACTACAAATGATACTCGAGTTTAACAAGGATGAGTTTCATGTTGTATGTATCACTGAATGTACTTCCTTAACTTCATACTATGTGATGTCTGCAGAAGTTTACGCCCAGGCAAAGATGAGTTCACATCACACAATAAGCCTCTTATAGCACTGTTATGTAATAACTCTGCTTTTGTTAGAGATTGTCTAGGTGGTTTGGTGTGTGATTATCTTCAACCCACTACTCCAAGTGTGTGATATATACACACCACATGCTACTACTCCACTGCTCTAAACCCACACAGGCACTAGAGTGAATGAACTAACTTGCATAAATTATCAGTTTAATGTTTACCTTTATATATGAGATATATGAATGACAAGTTGTTCAAGCCAAAATTGCTAGCCTGTTATTACTTTAAGCCAGAGTTCAATCCCAAAATGCTAGATCTCATCTAATTCTAGTACATGTAAATGCCATGACCATGAAAATGTTTTTCTGCCAGAGGTCCTGTGTGAGGGATGGTGCCATACTTACCAACAATCCAAATTATTCTGTGAACTATGTGCTTTATCGACAACTTAAAGATCAGGAAAAAGGATTTACCAGTTCCTAATTTAGTGTCACTGCTGTGATCTCAACTAAGCCATCTGTTTTTGGAGCTCAGTCCTTATTACCCATTCTCCTAGAAGGAATAAGGACCCCAAGCCCTCCCAAGAGACCTGGTCATGGGACTGAGCTCCAAAACAAGATAGCTTAATTGAAAATCAAAGCACTGACATTAAATTGAGTTATACAAACATACAATAACTAATAATTATAATAGTGTTATTTTATTAATTTGCCAATATTATCAATATTACAGATGCTAATACCATTTATGTTAATAATATTAGTGAAGAGTATTGTGACTATGATTAGAGTATAAAATCTTAGCTCCTTGGACAAAAGCAAATCATAATAAGTATCCCAACAGTAAGCCTCTAATTACAAGAAATATTTTTGGAGAATTCAGCCAAATGTGCTGGAATCTTGTGTAAGACCATCTCCAATCTCTTAAGGAAGATTCTTTAGTTAGAACAGCAGCGATTACCTATATAGTGTTCTGCATTTTAATAATTCCTTGCTCATTGCCCCCTATATGCAGAAGCAATTACAGTTTGAAATGCAGATCACAAGGTTTCATTTGCATTTTGGAAGCTGATATTAGATTCTATATTGCATAGCTAGTTCGTTTATTATGTGCATAAGTTATATTTTATTCATGAAAACTTGCTCTGGACTGTATATTGTTATATTAAAAGGGTTCTATACATTTAACTGAAATGTGTGGGACTTTGGGGCTGATTTATTTCCTTTCCTACCCTCTCCATGTGGTAGTCAAGTAGGAAAACAGAGTAAGTCAATTGAATACACAGTAGCAGAGCTTTATTGTGGATGAAACTGTTTTGGGTGAGGGGAAGATACGTTGTGGCCTTTTCAGAACCTAAGATCATGGGCCAGAAGTAGCTCAGTCATCCACTCAGTGTCAAGAGGAGAGCCAGAAAGAAAACAAACATAGGTACACCTTCCACCTCACAGAATAGTATGATTTTGTTGTCCTCTTTCTAGCACACGTACAAAAGAGAAGAAAAATGCAGAAAAGAGGAAGCTCATGCATGCACACTAACCGTTACCTCTGACTAATTAAAAACAATTTAATTAAGATGCCAATCTCTCCCTAACATTCCAGGTGAAATCCTACACCTGCTCAGGGGCTCAAGCAACCCTGCACCTGCCTCTCTGACCTCATTCTCAGCCTTCTGGCCATGGCAGATCTAGATCAGCTCTTTGTATTTGCTGCCCTAGTTTCCAGAAACAATATGCCACTGGCTTCTTGGCAGGATGTCACGAAGATCTTAAACAGAAAGCTGTGTTTTAGAGGGGCTGGAGAGATGGCTCATGGGTTAAAAACACTGTTTTTGCAGAGGACCCAGGTTCAGTTCCCAGCCTGCACACAGAGGCTTGCAACCATCGGTAGCTACAGTTTCAGGAGATCCAGTACCCTCTTCTGGACTCTGTGAGTGTGCACATAGTGTATATGTACACACATGTATGTAAGGCACTCATACACATAAAAATTAAAAATAATAAAAAAATTTAAATAGTTGTATTTTAGGAAGGTATTTAGTATCCAACCATGTATAAAGTACCCCCCTACACGCACACACACACACACACACACACACACACACACACATACATACAGTATCTCTAGTCTTCATGGATTACTAAGTGTGTTTGTCTATTGAGTTATTGATCCCATTAAATCAGTGATTTTCAGTATTTTAGGCTTTGAGGTATGTTAAGACCCTGTTACTACTTCTGAAAAATCCCTCTGTAATAGGACCCTTCTATCTCTTCTGACCATGCACTCTACTGCTGAGACCCTATTTCTACTTCTGACTCTACATTTGTACAAAACAGTGTCATAGAAAAAAACAGGAATTGTCAAGACCGTATTCCACTCAAATTTTATTTTCAAAATATAATTGAAGGTCAGATTTGCACAAGAAATGTAGTTTGCAGACCTTTGTAACAGATTTACGAAAACAAAATTCATTTGTGCCCCTCAGCAGTCTCTTTTCTGCAGATGAAATGGTAACAGCAGGTTCTAAATACATATATTGTCATGAACAAATACCCGTATGATGAAGGTTCTCATTATGAAAATCCAAGAATGGGAAGAATATAGGTTTATCCAAAAAAAAAAAGGTGTAGAATGCATTTTACTCATTTATATTGAAATTAGTAAATATTTTTGAAATCTAATCAATGTGAGTTTTTCCATCCTGTAGAAACCTTCTGCTAAGTCTTAACTACCAGAAAAACCTCTGAGTCCTAAGCTTTTGCTTAAAAATATTAATTTACTTTGAAAACATTGCCATGTAATTTAGGGCTTCTGAGAGATTAATCAAACAGGATGACTAAAGCAACTGAGATTAGTTTTACAACTGTTCATGTTGGGGTGAAATTGTTAAGGGAAAGGAGTAGTAATCAGAGTACATCTGGTTGAACACAATTATTTCCTTAACATCCAGGACAGCATTTTCATCTGAGACTGAGTTTTCTCATCCTCAAATGTATTAGATTATCTAGTAATAATAAAGATGCATGAATATTGAATGCATACTATATAACAAGCATAATCTTCTAAGTGTACTACATAAATTATCCTACAGTCATTCTGTGGAGATAGAGCTTCATCTTACAAGAAAGGAAATTGAGGCAGCAAAGAGCTGAGCAGATAAAAAAGTGGCAGATCCAAAATAGCCATTTATTGTAGTGACTATAAAACCACACCCTTCTCCTAGAGTAGATTTCCTCTTTCCTAAGTCCCCAGTGGGGTGGGTCTTCTCACTGAGTCTGCTGGAATGTGTTTGAATATTTAAAACTCTCCAGGCATCCTATAAAACCATATGTAATGCCAACATTTTAAGCTGCTACAGCAACAACTAGCAAAGAGCATAAACTGCTGCCTTCTGGGGAGCTGTTCCATAGCACATGAGAACGAAAACTGCTTCTGTTCATGAGAACAGGATGCCAACTACACGAAAATCTGGCTACCGCACTTTTCAACTAGATATTTACTTGTGAAGATAAATGAAGAGGTTTTACACTTTGTGTGCTTTTTACAGGAAAATTTTCACACACACACACACATACATACATACACACACACACACACACACACACACACACACACACACACACACACACTCCAAAAAGCTTGGTCCAAAACTCCCTGAATGAGATCTAAAACTCAAAAAGGCTCCCAGAACAATGTCCTTTCCAAAAACCAGGGCACATTCCAGACATAAGATGATCCATAAGGGAAGTATCCACTTTGTGATTGGGATTGGAATTGGATTTGTGTTCTGAGATTTATGCTAGCCATCTAAGATTAAATTTTCCATTTCTATAAGGATGCTACAAGTAGGTACTATGACTATTAAAATAATTTTAACTTAATATTTTACTTTAAGACAGTTTCTCCTTATGTAGACCTGGCTGACCTGGAACTCATAATGTGTACTAAGTTGGCCTCAAGTTCACAGACCGGCCAGCTTCTTCTTCCCCCTTGCTGAGCTTAAATGTATGTGCCACCATACTTGGTTCTATATTATGATAGATCAAGAAACTAAACCTAAGAGATTAGGTTGCTTGTCCAAAGAAACAAAGCTGGTATTTGTGGAGAACTTGTTTTAAGTCAGGCAAAGCTTCTGCAACTGACATTTCTTTCACAGCAATTTGCACATTTTAGTATTCAAAAATTAGGCCCAACATACATATTAAATAGAGAAAAAACTCAGTATACTTGAAGCTTTCTATTCAGACTTTGTTGTGACTTTTAAAGTATATGTATCAAATTTCATAGTTCCAGAACTTCACATTTTTATACTGAGATTTTTTAATACTTAATTGTGTGAACTTGAAATTCATTGCAAAGGGGAATAAAAACCATTTGTGTCTTTTTAGAACAAAAAGAAAATTAAGATGACATAAATATTAGAAAAATAAATTGTGCATTGCTCAACTCTTATCAAAGAAGCTTCTCCTTGCAATAGATTGGTCAGTGTGCAGAGAATTAGAGATTCTGGGGTGTTCGGCCCTCAATGGGATGTCTATGTCATGTTTCTCCCTTCAAGGCTGAGGGACCTATTAAGAAGACAAAGTAGGAAACAGAGTTTTTCAGATATAACAGGAGAGATGGACGTAAGAACTCACAGGGCTTCTGACAAGAGATGTAAGACCTGCATAAGCTTAAGCCAAACAAATTCCAAGCATGGAAATGGGGAGGTGGGCATGAAGCCCTAACCCTAGCTCAGGAACTAATGTCATTTGATATATACTGAGAGAGAGAGAGAGAGACAGAGACAGAGACAGAGAGACAGAGAGAGACAGAGAGAGTTCTGTGACCCTTGGTATACCAAACATACTCCAGACTCCAGGCTATGCCCCATGCCCCAAATAATTGGCCAACACAAACTGAACTCCATGGACCTAAGAGGGGAAGTGGGCAGCACAGTGGGGAGCAGGTAAGGGAGAGTCAGGGAAGAAGATGAACATGATCAAAATGCGTTGTACAAAATTCTCAAAAAATTAATAAAAACATTTTTTTTCAAGATCCATTGCAGGGTAAGGAATATGCGCTGTTTCGAAGTGATTGGTAAGTGTATTTAATTTGCTGCCTCGTCAGTTCTATACAACTTACATATAAACACATCTTTGTTCTTCTCAGAGGAAAATCATGTTGACACAAATGAATTGGTTTTACTAATCTCAATTTTACTATCTGGTTTTAAGCCTTAATAATGTTACCTATATTTCCATATTTTTAACTTACAATTTAGTTAATTCTGAAATAAGTAATTTATTTTCTCATTCTTACCTTACAGCATGAATTATATTTTTGAAATGTATATAAATTTATTTCCTTTTTATTCTAATAGCTGTTAGAATTCATGTACCTCAAACCTGAAAGTATATTATCAATTAATAATAAATATTTCATTGGAATCTACATCTTTACACTTGTGCAAAAGTACAACTAAAAATGTGATGATAATTTCCCTTTACACCCAACACTACTCTGGGGTTTGTGTGACTGGCTCTAATCTGTGGGGTCATAGACTAATCTGAAAAAGCCTTCTGTGGACAAGGCAAACCAAGATGATGACAGTTCTATGTGTCAGCTCAATGTGCCTTGTGATTAAATACACTTGGGGATGTCTTTAATCCAAGCTAAACATGTTGTGTTGGTTTGCTTTTGTTTGCTTATAAAAATTCTCATAAACCTACATAATGTAAAGAATGTGTGAATCTGGGAAAGGAAATTCAACACACAGCATTCCCTAAGCATGTTTGCCAACAGAGCATGCCTCTCCAGCCTTTTTAGAGTTATCCATTAACATCTCCCCATGTTAATGCTCCATATTAATTTTATTTTACAAGTTAACTTAGGAAAACTTAGAACTATGAGAGCAAGCCTGGTCATATTGTGTAATCCAGAATATTAACACACAGGATATGGAAGTCGAGAGGAAAGAAAAGACTAATAGGGGGTTTAAACATGAGTCAAAGCAGACAGGTGGAGAATACAGGGTTCTGCAAAAAGCTGAAGCCTCCATAGATGGTATAATTTATATTTGGAATGTCTACAAGGGGCTCCTGTGCTGGAAGCTTGTTTACTGGTGCAGTACTACAAGGGGTGGCATGAAATCTCCAAGAGGTAGGGCCTATGGGAGGCTGTGAGGTCACAGTTTAACGTGTTTTTGTGAGAACCTGCTTGGTTCTCAAAAGAATGAGTTGCTATATAAGGAAGCTTCTTTTCTGCCTTCTTTTCTAGCCACAGGATTCCTCTTGCATACTCCCTTTGTCATCATTCTGCTTTCTACTAAGCGTCCTCACTAAATGCTGAACCAATGGGGCTGCCCAATTGTGTACAAGTAGTATCCAAACCTGTAAGTTAAACAAACCTTTCTTTACAAAGTAGACAGTTTCAGGAATTTTATTACACAATAGAAAACAGACAATGCAGTAAGTACTAGGCAAGATGTGACAAAATAAAAGATTAGGAATGCATCACCAAGGAAAAGAAGATATATTCAGTAACCACAAAGGTGGCTCTAGTAATAATGCATGCACTCTGACCTTTTCTAGGTTATGTCACATTTCAATGAATCACTAGAATAGTTTTCTTCAATTGAAGATGCTGAAGGTAGCATCTCTCATATCCATGATGTTGGATCAGGAGACCAAGGACGCAGGAAATATGCATTGATGTTATATGTTTGCAGTGTACTTAAATCAGGCTCATTCCCACTCTTGTCCTCTCTTTCCTGTGGAGCTCCTTCTTTCAAGCTAGTCCTCATCCTACTTTTATGCTGTTTTCTATTGTCCATCTTATTTAGTTAGTGATGTTAGCATGGCCATGGATGGAAGGCTATTTACAGAATGTTGATCAAGCTATTAGTTGCTATATCTTCGAAGAAAATGACTCCCCTTCCCCCAGAAAACAAACTACTAATTGCTTCTTAAAAAGGAGGAGGACCTAATGGGCCTCTTTCCTCATCCACAGAGGAATGTTAACAGGCCTGATTTTGTTCAAGTCTTCTGCAGATAGTAACAATTTCTATAGGTTCATGACTGTAACACCCATGCCAAATCCAGAAGAAAAAGACGGCACCATGCAGCATTCTTCCCTTTCTTCTGTCTCTTACATTCTTTCTATCTCCTCTTCTGTGAAGTTCCTAAGCGTTAGAGGATGTGACATCAATGGTTTATTTAAACCCGAGAACTCGACAGTTATTTATTCTCAGCACTTTGACCATTTGTGAGTCTCTGCATCAGTCCCTGCACACTACAAAAAGAAACTTCCCTGACCAAGAATGAGAGAAGCACTAAGCTGTGTATACACACATAATTAATAAAAAAGCATTTTGACAATATGTCCTCTTAGAAAAACAACTGTAGCAGATTTCTCCATATGGCCTGTGACTTTCTACACCATGGACTTTTGACCAGGTTTATAGTAGCAGGCATGCATCTCCTCCTACAAAGCAGCTCCCAACACTGATCAGAAAGTTATTGGTTGCTCCCATAACAGTCATGTCATTATACATCGGTGACCATGTTCTGTCTGACAAGTGTGTATTGTAGCACGTGTGGGTCACAGCTGAGTAAGACAGCTGATTTTGTTTCCTTGTAGCAGCTTTCAAGTATCTTCAGTTATTATGAACACTAACAAGCAGGGTGGAAGCTTCCAGTTCAGAGCTAGCTTGATTCCTCTATGTTCGGCAACCAAAGAACACAGTATCTTCAACAATAGAGTCTTTGTCATCTAGCTCTGATGGGCAACAAAGAATAATGAAAATACCCTGTGTTGAAAACACATGCTAAGCACTTTGAATAGTTAACAGATGAAGTGACATACAGTATGTCTGGTATCTTAGTAAGAAAGGAGTCAATTAGGGTCTAGTTTGATGGCTCAGTCAGTAAAGCACTTTCTCTGCAAATATGAGGAACTGAGTTTGGATCTATAGTACTCATGTAATACCCCAGGTGTAGCAGCACACATCCATAATCCTAGCAATGGGGAGGCAGATACACACAGATTCCTGGTGTTCACTGGCCTGGCAGGCAACTCCTATTTGTTAGCTGCAAGTTTAGTGAGAAATCTTGCATCAAATAAATAAATAAACAAGTAAAAAAAAAACAAATAACTTTGCAGAAGAGCAATAAAGATTAGACACCTGCTGTCAGACTCTGGCTCATCCACATCCACCGTGTACACTCACATGCACCAGTGTTTATACACAAACAAGAACATAACAGCTTGTGCATGTGCACACACACACACACACACACACACACACACACACACACACACTGAATCACATGGACAAAGACATACAGTGAAAAGACTCACTAAAGGCAGATACATATATTATAACAATGCAGCTAAACTCGTAGCATGACCCAAGATTTCCAATAACCACCAGAAGTGAGGAAAAGCAAGGAGGAATCTCACCTAAAGAAAAACTGGCTATGTGAACATCTAAGTTTCAAACTTCAATCACTAAAGCTGTGAAAAATAAATGTTTATCAGAGGCATCCAACCTCTTGGCACTGTGACATGATCTTGCCACCTACAAAATTTTTGAGTTACATTCATAACTATCCTGAGACACATGAGGCCTGTGAGCTGCAAGTTGAACACACTTGAAAGAATAAGTTCATGGTAACTTGTTAATGTAGTTTTAGGAAATTAATACAAGTTTGGTTCTAACTGTAGGCACAAAAATGGAATATTTCTCAAGAAATCAGAAACAGCTATGGAGGGACTAGTCTTTACCTCTGACAAATGTAGTTCTATAATGACTAGGCAAGAAAATTATATTTTCTGCAAAAGAGGGACAGAGTACTTGGTCCATTGCAACATATATGTGGAAAGAATAAATGGATGGATGGTTCTCATTCTGGTGAGTAGAGAGTTTGTCAAGACAGTACAAAATTACAAGAATGATTTCTACATGTGTTAGACTCTAGACAAAAGGAGTAAGGAAGGATAACTTCAGATGGAAAAAAATAACTAAAATCTTGAACAGCAGTCAGAGGAGTTTAGACATAAAGGTATAAGAAGTGGGAAGCCAATTAGATTCTTTAACAGGGCACAAGATAAAAATATCATTTGATAGAGAATATGTTGGCAGTAGAAAAGTGAAAAACAAATTTCCGATCAAAGTTGTTCCAAAGAGGGTGGTTTAAATTAACTTAACATTTTATTTTTAAACTGAATTCAGTTAAAGCACTTCTTCTTTGTGGATATAATTAATTCAAGGAAACATTTATTGTAATTACAAAAATATTTAATTTAGAAATGTAAGTATCTAAAAGAGCAAAAACTATATTAAATCATCCCAGTTTAAAATGATTGCTGACATCCATCCCTTCTCATTCCTCTGCATTTTACATAATCAAACCCAAAGAATAAGAGATAATTTTGCTACCTCAATTCTTATTTCAAATATAATAGAGGTGTTTCTGTGTTATTAAAAACCCTTCAGAAACACAATTTTAACAATTTAGTAGTATTCATTTTCTAAATCCACTATAATAACTTGAACCTTTTCTCTACTTTGGATATTTATGTGGTTTAATGTTTCACTTGAATCTTATATACAAGTCTTTATGACTATTTCACATTATTTAATTAAAACATTTCTATAAGGGGACTTTCAAGTCATAAAACAATTATTTTAAATGTATTTCCAACTTGCTTGCAAACAAAATGTTAATCATTTTTCTCCCTTCAAGAGGTATGAATATATGAATTTTCTATGAAAATCTTAGATATTTCTATGAGAAAAAAAAATCAGACATCATGCCACTAACTTTGAAATAAAATTAGGTCAGAGTAGCAATCACTTGTTTGCCCATTAACTTATGGCCTGAATTTAGAAGTAGGAGGAATGCATGGCTGCTGGGTAACCTTTGAAAGATACTGAGAAACAGTTCTGAATGTTGGCCTTGGAAAGTCAGGGTTCACATGGTGGGAAAGTCCTAGATACAACAGTATTAAAAACACGGTTGCCAGAAATAATATCTCCCCTAAAGGTAAATGCATAAATTGGCCATTGTTTCAAATACACGAACTATGGTAATAGAGTTCATCAAATAACCTCTCATCTCTGGAAAGTCAATACATTCATTACAACACATCAGATTATTCCATGCACTTAGGTAGATTTCTGGTTTGGAGTCAATTTCAACAGCAATTTTCTTGGAAGCTTAATAATGTAAGCCTAGCCAAGAATGAGACACCCCTCCCTGAAACACACATTTGGCTTTTTATACATTCAGTAGCAGTGATTCCATTGGTATGCCCTTATGTGAAACAATGTTTTCATGATTCATTTATTTAGGCATCTCTTCTAATTAAAGCTAATCACAGAACGCAAAGCCTATGTTCTTAACAACCTAAGTCAGCATTACCTCCATTTTATCAACAATGAAATAAAATTCTATTTAACTAATGTTGTAGATCAAAAGGTACAGCATTATGAACAAAAAAAGAAAGAAAAAGAAAAATCTTATCAGCTACCATTATCTAATGTTAAGCCTAAGCACACATGTACTTTTATAACACACATCTCCCCAAGGCAGCTTACAGCCCTTTTCATTGAGAACATACAAAAATCATCCTCATGATTACAGATCATGTAAAACATGGATTCACTTTCTACCAAGATCATATCATTTGAACATCAGAAGAATCTTCAGCCCATAAGAAATTTGCCTAGTAATTTTTTTAACAATTGTTTGATTTGGAGAAATGTCTCAGGCTTAACATAGAAATTATTTGATGGTTCTAATTACAGAGATTTATTATATTTTATTATTTTGTTGGTGGAAAAGGTAGTTTAATGTGGAAGTTAAATAGCACACATTCTATGAGGTTTTGAGTAAGGCACATAGAAAAATTACCTTTAGCACATGGAATCCAGGTTCTTTTGCCCCAACTTCTATATACAATATCTAGGTGTGCAAGGCACTGGCTTACATTTCTCTCCACTTATTACCCTTAGCTTTAGTGACATTAAAAAGTAGACAGATAGATGGAGTAATGTTTGTTTGCTTGAACTCAGTTGTTCACATTCAAAATCATCCCAGCCACGGCAAGACAACTAGGCAAATACTTTGATACTACTTGAACATTCGTTCCTCTCCCCATATTCTAAATGTTACATGTGGATCCAATTTAAGTGTCACTGTGGGGTGTGGTCTTATTTGTGTTACCTGGGGACTAGAAAAATCTAAATATTTCAAAGCAGCTACAAATAAAATTCCATCCTTTGATGAGTTTTATTATTAAAAACAAACATTCCAGGAATTAACAACTTCATTACATTAATTAGAAATGGTGGATGTGGTCAGAATAACATGTTAGGGCAAACATTCTTAAAATTCCTGTCATTGTTCAGAGCATTTCCTAAAATGTCTTAATTATATGTAGTTTTAAAGTTATAAATATAACTGCTTATTTTGGAAATGTATTCTGGATGAGTTCTTGGTTGCCTGATTACTTCTTTGCAAACCATCAGAATATCCTTCAGTTCAGCAGCAGCTAGCAAAATAGCCAAGAGCATCTTGTCCACAGGGAAACATCATTGGGATATGCTGAAGCTCCAGACATGAAATGCAAATAAGTAATACAGCAGGAGCCAACATCTTCATCTTGCTGTGCCTATGTCACACCCTTCTCTGATCCCTAGAGTGCACTATATTACCCCCTTGGACTTGACAGCTTGAAAGTAATGTCAATAAGAAGATTCCATAGCCGGGCGGTGGTGGCACACGCCTTTAATCCCAGCACTCGGGAGGCAGAGCCAGGCGGATCTCTGTGAGTTCGAGGCCAGCCTGGGCTACCAAGTAAGCTCCAGGAAAAGGTGCAAAGCTACACAGAGAAACCCTGTCTCGAAAAACCAAAAAAAAAAAAAAAAAAAAGAAGATTCCATAAGCAAGAAGTGGAAGAGAGAATAACCTAGGGATTTACAGAGGTAGGTGTATAGAAAGAGAAAGTCAATTTCAAAGAATGGACTTAAACAAAGCCCATCTAAACTTAGTTATCTGATAGTTAAGACTCAAGACTAGGATGGGATTCAGCAATGGTACTTTTCAAAGTTACTTATAGAAGATCATACTTTATACAAACAAAATAATATTAGATCATTCTAATAGGCCAAATATCTGTGCACAGTTTTAAAAAGATAATGAACAAAAGTGGAAATTTTATTTTTTACAATATTTTTGAAAAGTGATTTTCCTGTAATGCAAGATTTGTACCTGTGCATTATAGGAAACCTAAGGTGTTATTATTGGTGTCAACTCTTGACAGAAGCACAAATTCTGACAAAGAATAATGTCTATCAAAGGACCACTCAATGTGATTAAGAGTTATTTTATTTTTAGGTATAATTTAAAAATATTAAAATTTAAAAATTTTAAGTTAAATTTTTAAATTAATATTTAAATATTTTACCATGCACATATATTTAAAAATATGTTTTCTCTATTATATACAAGTCTAACACATGCTAAAACTTTCATCATTACATTAGCTATTTTAGTGTGTTCATAAAAATTCTTTCAACTGAAATGATGATTTATGAAGGCTATATATAAATAAACCCACTCATATTAATAATAGTAATGTTAGTTGTAAAAAAAATAGGTTGTCTTTATCTTATAGTGATGTATCAAGTATTTGTTATCTTCTCCCAGTCCACATTGCCACAGTTGTAGGCAGAATTTTCCTGTCCTGACTGCCTGCTCCCAAATAGCCAAGACAACACAGACACTTAATATATCTTATAAATACTTGGCCAATAACTCAGACTTGATGCTAACTAGCTCCTACAATATAACCTATTTGTATTAATTTATGTGCTACCCTGAAGTTCGTGGCTTTTACGTCAATCCCATTTTGTGTGTCAGACTCGTTCTCCCTCTGGCTGGTGGCTCCTCTCACTCTACCCTTCCTCATCCCATCATTCTCAGTTTGGCTTTCTGGCTTAACTTTATCCTTTTCAGCTATTGGCCAGTCAGTTTGTTTATTAAACAAATCACAGGGACATATATTCACACAGTGTACAGAAGGATTATTCCACAGCATACTATGATGAGATTAAGAGCCAAAGGTTTGAGAGACAATTAGGTCACGAAGCCCTCAGGAGTGGGATTAAAGTCCACAATGAATAATTTTGGGAATCGGATTGACTGGACTAAAGGATGGTTAGTTGGTGGATAAAATGTGATTTCCAAAGAGTATCTAGAAATGTGGAATTTGAGCCAGTGGACTAAGTATCCCTCTCACCAGTGTGGACAGGAATCTGCTAATCTGCTAATAATCTGAACAAAACACAAAGGCAAGGGACCAGTGAGATGGCTTGGTGGATAAAAGTGCTTACAGTGTAAGTCCGGTGTCCTAAAGTCAATTTCCAGAACCTCCAAAAAGGCAGAAGGTGAAAATCAACTCCACAAAGCTAGTTTCTGATCTCCACAGGCATGTCGGGCATATCCACACATGAGCATATGTAAGCATATCTCTCTCCCCCTCCCTTCTCTCTCTCTCTCTCTCTCTCTCTCTCTCTCTCTCTCTCTCTCTCTCTCTCTCTCTCTCTCTCTCACACACACACACACACACACACACACACACACACACACACACACAATTGTGTTTTATGTAACCAAAGCATGAATAAAATAATTATCTCTCTCCTCTTGAGATGGGACATTGTTCTTTGGTCTCTCGGACATCAGAACATGGAATCTTCTAGTTCTTAGACATTAAGACTTAGTCTCATTCCCATCCTAGATCTCAGTCCTCTGTATTTAGACTGGTATACACACCATTTTTCCTAGATCAGTTCTCTAAGCAAACCTGAATAATATAGTATCCTTACAAAAGAGGCCTTAAAAAGCTAACTATCTCCCTTTGAAATAGATGAAGACAGTAGTCAGCAAACCATGAGAGGGATGAACCCATGTCTCACAATGCTAGCATTCTGGCCTCAGACTTTCTCCTTCCAAAATCATAAAGCCACGGGTTTCTGTTGCTCATAAGCTACTTAATGATGGTGTTTTGTTGCAGCAGGTGAGATGGATGTGTCTTTCTTAATCTCTCTAGATATGTTTCCCTTTTTATGTGTGCCTTCAGGATTTATCAAGTGCTTTAGTATGAAAGTCTATTTCCATTCATGGGAAAAGTTAAATTATCAAGAAAACCAACAGCTTCAAGTTATGCTCAGTATTTTTCTGAAACAGACCAGATGAACTGACTGAAGCCAGTTCTCTTTCCTCATATAATAATGAATATACAGTTCACTGTAGTTGATGCTAGAAGCAAAAAGCAATGCAAATGTATGTAGTTATAGAAGATGACATAAGTGTGGTTAAATTATCTGACCACTGAAGCTTTAAGTGGCTCCTTCCTTTCTTCCTTCCTTCCTACCTTCCTTCCTTTCCCTTCCCTCTATTCTTTTTTCCTTCCTCCTTCCATCTTTCCCTCCTTCCTTCCTTTTTTTCCTCTCTTCCTTCTATTCTTTTTTCCTTCCTTCCTTCATCATTCCCTCTCTCCTTTTTTCCTTCCCTCTCTCCATTCTTCCTTTCTCCTTCTCTCTCGCCATCCCTTCTTCCTGTCTTTTCTGTTAATACAATTTATCAGTACAGCAACTTTTCTGCCAGACCATGAGCTGAAGAAAGCTATGATCTTCAAAACACAGAACTTGACTATGTTTTGAAGTTCACAGGGCAGATAAACCAGAAACTGAGTAACATTCCCTATGTAAATAGATATGCTTAGCAGCATATTTAATAGATAGCCACAAAGGGTCTTTGCCAATCCCTGTCAGAAAAGAGTTAGAACAGATAAACATAGCCTTTGTCATCAAGATCTGCAAGCAGTTGGTGAAGGCACAATATGTAATGACAATGGGGTTGTATTACTATAGACTACTAAAACATCAGTACTGATGAACTAGGCCAGTTAGACATTGTAAACTGTATCAGCGGCAGTAAATATGCTTTTCTCTATTTTATCTTGATGGAATCCTTATCCATAATAGGATTCTATTATAGACTCTTCCAAATAGACAAAATGTCAACAGAAACATCCAGAGAAAATTGAGAAATGTCATGTAATAAGTGGGAAAAGAAGTGAGGTAGACTTTTTGCACATTCCTTTCATTTTGTAATTCTCTTTAGTTAAGGATGAAAAATGATGGG
Organism: Peromyscus leucopus; assembly: GCF_004664715.2. NCBI lineage: Eukaryota > Metazoa > Chordata > Mammalia > Rodentia > Cricetidae > Peromyscus > Peromyscus leucopus. Next base: position 34,991,431 of record NC_051071.1, on the reverse strand, counting down.
GAGAAAGACAGACTATCTTGCATGGCACTCTACAAGGGAATGAACAAAGGAGTCAATAGCACATGTCAGAGGAAGTCAAATGTGTTAGCTCAGGGCTAGCAAAGAGAGCGTGGCAAAAAAAGGAATAAGCAATGTGTTTGTGTGGAAGGAATTTCTCAAGAGAACACACAAGTGGCTAAGCTTATTTAGTAAGCACGATTTTTATGAAACACCCAAGGAATGGAAGGCTGTCTAGACAGAAGAGCTTGCCAGAGCATTCACATGCTAGCAACATTGTGGGTTCCAAAGAGTGCCTAGCATGCAAAGTTTTCCTAAAGTATTTGGTCTAGAAATAGAAATGTGTATCAATGATCACAACATTTGGAGAAAGTGAATTCTGTGCAATAGAGAATTTAGAACTAAGAAGGTAGCCTCATTTTGATGTTCTTCTATTTTAAGACATCATATTTAAACAAAAATTCTTTCCTTCCCAAATCTTGGAAAAATTCCTTAGCCTGGGAGAATTTCCCTTATAATAGGAAAAAAATATGTGTTAGGTATTTTTGAATAGTGGGAATTCAAAGAATGTATTTTTTGAGGTTTGAAAACTTTTTTGTCCTTGAAGAACTCAAAACGTCTTTGTTCCTTTGAATCAAATTTAGCACGTTATTAGTGCATAATTATGACCAGTTGTAGCATCAGACTCTGGTTAAAGTACATTTAAAAATACATAGGAACACAGATAATCTAAAACTCCTCTCCAGTCATGCTAGGCTCAGAAAGTTCTGCTGTTAAGTATAATGGACTCAGAATCTGTTTTTGCTGACTTTCAGAAAGCCATTGGTAGTTAATTTTCCTCTTCACATTTGGTTTGACAGTTTATCTAAAGGAAATGGAAGTTTTGAACCAGAGAGTTATAATATAGAAACAAAGATGGATGCTCACCAGATGTTCTGCCTACAAGCTAGGCAGCACTAGGAAAGTTAGTCAGCCTTTCTCTTTGTACTTCCAATCCTCTGTCAAAAGTCATGGCATTTTGTAGCCAGGGTGAAGGTGATTGTGGCATCTCAACTTGCCTATGATTTTGAGAAATATAATTAATGCCAAAGACATTTCTTTCCTCAATATAGGTTATGACCTGATAAACCCATTGTAAAGTGAAAATGTTGTCAGGAAAAAAAATTATTTAACATACCTAACCTATTGAACATTATAGCTTAGCCTAAACTGCCTTAAACAATCACAGAACATTTAACATTAGCTCATAGTTGGGCAAAATCATCTAACAAAAGCCTACTTTACAATGAAGTACTGGGATTGTCATGTCGTTAACTGTACTGCAAATGAAAAACAGAAAGGTTGTGTGAGCATGCTCTCACACCACTGTAGAGCTGAAGGATCTTAAAGCATCATAACCCAGGGACCATCTGCCTTTGAATAAGCAGAACAGAGCTGTGAAAGCCAGAAAATACACAGACGAATGGAATCAGAGGGGATAGCCAGAAAGAAGCAGTTTCACCACCCTCTACTGCCCCTGCCAACCATGGAGAAGCTCAATCCCACCTTCATTTTCTTTTCTTTTTTCTTTTCTTTTCTTTTTTTTTTTTTTTTTGAGACAGGGTTTCTCTGTGTAGCTTTGCACCTTTTCCTGGAACTCACTTGGTAGCCCAGGCTGGCCTCGAACTCACAGAGATCCGCCTGCCTCTGCCTCCCGAGTGCTGGGATTAAAGGTGTGCGCCACCACCGCCCGGCTCCCACCTTCATTTTCTTATATATCTTTTATATAAAAGCTGGTGAATCAATGCCACTGCCACCACCACTACACCACTAAGCCCACACTCATACCACTGTATGAATTCAACCACTAGAGTCCATATAAACTTGAAAGGAGAGAGCAAACACTACAGACTTAGCCACTGACCTCAACACTGTCCTGGCATGTGCATCTGTCCTACACACACACACACAAACACACCTGAGAGAAAGTGTTGCAAAGCATTGCTTAAGTGGGACACAAGTGGATTTCTTTTTGGTATTCAAATTTGACTCTCTTAATCATGATTCTGAAGATAAGGTGTCCAGTCACCAAGGTTTGTTCTAAGGCCATTACCTACAGAGCAACATCACCACAAATAGTTGTTCACTAAATGGTGGCTGAACTCTTACTGAGGTAGGAGTCAGATTACTTAACCTCCACTGCAATATACACCATGATTTTTGTTCTTTAAGTTTCCTAATTCATAATTTAAATTCTGTGTTTTTCTGTTTCTTATTTCCCATTATTGGCTACCTGCTTGTTGGTTTTGACAGTTTCTTCTCTCCTACTAAATCTTAAATTTGCTTTTCTGTCAAAAACTGTACAAGCTACTCTGGTAATGTAAGTATAATAGAATAAGAAAAGCTAAGTTCTTCCCTTTAAGGAGACCACATGTTGAGCTGTCGGACATGGCAATGTGTTATTACCATTGCAGAGCGGCACTGTCTGTACTTCTAGTTATAACCAGAAGACATTTAAGGAAGAGGTGCGAATCATTTGGCAGTCAGGGAACAAATCCTGTGGATTCTGTGACAAAAACCAGTCTTTAAAGATGATTAGGAATTTTTAAGTGTGAGGTATTATAAAAGCCCACAAAAGTCTGTTAAAGGATCTCAAGAATTTATTAAGATATAGAACGAGGATAATACACTCACAGATACAGAACAAAATAAACACCACCACTTATCCAGCTGTCGTTGTCCTCCATTTTACCCATGGGTGATAGGAACCAACTGCAAGCTGCGCCATGCCACCTGACATGCCTGGTACTTGCTGCCCAAGAGCGAGTGTAACTGTTCTCGCTCTCTCCTCTTAAGTGGTCATGTAGGCAGACAAGACTATGTCCATTGAGTCAGATACCCCAAATTCATTTGTTGAATGGAATGATTTCCTACAACACTTCCCTTTTTTTTTTTTTGTCTAAAGAAGAGGATTTTAAACCTAATACAAAGTTATATACAATAAGACCAATTATCAAGTATTATCTAGAAGAAAAGGTAATAACATAAACAAAAATTGAACTACAACCAACAAGAACAACATCAAGCAAGAGACATATGCTAAATGTGCAAGTCCTAGGTAATTGACAGGTTACAGAGATTACTCCAAAGTTTTCCTATCTGAAGAATCTAAATCTTGTACCTGAAATGCTCTTAGCTAAAATATGAGAGGATTGCTACTGTAACTATCTAATCTTCAACCCTATCACAGATCTGAGAAGAAAAATGATATCATTTGAGTAAACAGGAAGTACAAGCAAGCAATTTCTAAAAAGTGCAGTGAATGACAGAAACAACTGGCTGCCTGGACAGCCACCCAATGTTTCTTTGCAACACTGAGGCATCCACTATTGGCTACAGGCCTAGAATATCTGAAAGACCATTTTTAGAAGCAGGAAAATTTGAAAGACTGTGGCACCCTGTCTTGTAAAGGTTCAGTAGTCACTTTTCCTTATTTCCTGCTCATCTGGATTGGACAACATGCTTACTGTCAGCAGTTGAGGCAAGGGCAGTTCTTTGCCCAACAGGCCATTTTTGCCAAGAAGACATATTTCATATGGAGTGTCTTTGATGCCTAGCATCCTCTTGGGAATAGCTCTGTGCTGCCAGGGGCAATCATGTCTCATGTTAACAGAATTCTAAGTTATTAAAATATTTAAATGCCAAGCAGCCAGCTCATGTACTAAGGACAGGTCCCAGTCCCAATGCCTGGGGGCCTCCCAAACTGTTCAAGTTAATCAACTGTCTCACTTATCCAGAGGGCCTGATCCAGTTGGGGGCTCCTTAGCTATTGGTTCATAGTTCATGTGTTTCCACTAGTTTGGCTTTTTGTCCCTGTGCTTTTTCCAATCATGGTCTCAACATCTCTCGCTCATACAATCCCTCCTCTATCTCACCAACTGGACTCCAGGAGCTCCACCTGGGGTGTGGCTATGAATCTCTGGGGCCTATGTAGGGACACTGCTCAGCCTGGTTGAAGGGAGGAGGGGACTGGACCAGTCTTGATTGAATCTACCAGGCTAAACTGAATCCCCAGGGGATTCCTTGCCCTGGAGGAGATGGAAATTGGGGGTGGACTGGGGGAAGGTTTGGGGGGGGGGCTCGAGGAGGGAGGACAGGGAAATCTGTGGCTGATAAGTAAAATTAAATTAAATTATAACATAATTTTTAAAAAAGACAAGCAACAGTAAAAAAAAAACATTTAAATGCCATATTATTTAGGTCTATAAAGTGTTTGAATATTTATGCATCTGAAATATATCTCTGCTCATCTAGAAAACTTAACTAACATGACTATAAGTTTGACAAACAAGGGTGACTATTAACCTGTAACTCTTATCAACCTATATAACTTAAAGACTAAGGCCTCACATTATAACAATTTACATCTTTACTTCACACATGTAAAGTTTAAGGACAATAACCTTTAAATTGTGACAATATACAAATATATCTTAATCAGAGGTAGAAATGTATAGTGCAATATGACAATATTCTTTTGTTTGCTTGTTTGTTTGTTTGTTTGTTTGTTTTCGAGACAGGGTTTTTATGTGTAGTTTTGGTGCTTGTCCTGAATCTTGCTCTGTAGACCAGGCTGACCTTGAATTCACAGAGTTCCCCTTCACTCTGCCTCCCAAGTGCTGGGATTAAAGACGTGGGCCACCGCCGCCATGACCACCACCCCGTCCCCCCCTCCCCCCGCATCCCCGCCCTGGCTGACAACAATATTCTTAATTTGTATCAATATATAAAATATCCTAAACAGAAGTAGAACATACAGAATCCCCATAACAGTAAGGTGATTTACATACAGGGATAGAGAAATAAGTTCTCAAACCAGAGAAGAAAGCCAAAAGGGAGGGGAGGAAATGGGCCAAGATGGTATATATGAGTCACACCCAGTGGCCAGTTTCCATTAGTGGGTAAACACAAGCCAGCTAGTAGACACTAATGAACATGGATTGGTGAATGCTTGATTAATGTGAACCCTCCCTCCCTCCTCACTCCGCTCACACTTGATTGTCATAAAAACTGATGTTTACTAGGTCCCCTATCCAAAAATACTTCTGTGCATCTAACAGGCAGTGGGTCAAAGGACTGCTCACTTTAACACAACTAATTGTGCTGGGAATTGGTGTCACTAATTGGTTTCAGTGTGTATCTCATGTTACTCAGCATTTAGATTTTTGTTGTGAATTCAAAAACAAAGTTCTGTATGTTTATGGAAAAAAATAATGGAGCAGTTTTATTTGATTGTAGACTTGGAGTTTTGTGGTCTCATCTTAAGAGCTCTAAATTAGGGGTGTCCACCCCATAGCCAGTGAGCCACAAGGATAGTCGTGATGGCTATTCATGGTTGTTAACTTAACTAAAACCTAAGTGGCTGTTAAGGGTACACCTGTAAGAGATTTTTTTTTTCTTAAAAAGTAGGAAGTAGGAAGATGTAGTGCATAGCTGCTCTGTATATGATCTTGAAACACCAACCCTAGAGATATAGCAGGTAACTGTCCCACCTACCTATGACATTGAAGTACCTGCCCCTGGGGCATGGCTCAGAGCTACCCTTAAAACCAGAGACACACATAGTGTGCTCTGCTCTCTCTTGTGGGACTTGGATTCAGGGCATGATGTCAGGCAGAAGCACAGCATCGGACTGTGCCTCACCTTTCCAGGACCCTGTGACAATTCCTCTGTTCTTTCTTGCAAGTTTTCCTTTCTTAATAAATCCCTTTGCCCTTTGAGCAGACTCTGTGGATTTCTTGCTTTAGGCAAACCCATTTTTAATCCCAGTCTTTTGAGGTGAGAAGATAAGTCTTAATCCAGATCTTTTTAAGTGGGATGATCCACCTTTAATCTGGGTCACACCTTCTGCTGACAGCCTATATAAACAACATGGAAAAAGGAAGCTTGTGCTTTTTGCCTGCTTGCTCTCTCTCTGGCTGGGTCTATTCCTTCATTGGCCTTAGAGGCTACCTCTTTGGGATTTGGGTATGCATTGTAGACCAGCTGAGACATCGAGTCTTGTGGAGTGAGAAACTACTGAATTCTTGGACCTTCCATTGGTAGACGGTCATTGTTGGACTAGCTGGACCATAAACCATTCTAATTCCATATATACTCCAGAAGTTCTGTTCTTCTACAGAACCCCGACTAAACACAGTTATGAATGTGGTCCAACACAGAGCCAGTTTATATAAAACATCTTAAGCAGTTCTTATGCTGTTTTGAGCAAGAATTTCGTAAACAACATTGTTCTGTCATAATGTCACACAAAATAAGCATATACATGCTCTCACTGTTTGTACACAGTATGGCTTTAGTTTTACCATGGTATGTGGCTTCTGGCGTGATACCTTCCAAGACCAGGCAATTGAAATGGTACCATTAGTTATTAGCCTGCCCATGGTGACTTGGTGTGTGAAATATAGTAAATTTCACTAATGTATTAATTAACCTGCCATATTCAATGTTATTTAGACAGGTAAGAATTCATATTCAAACTTTCAAAACTCATTTATTTATTTATTGGAAGAGGCACAAGGTCAGAAGACAACTTGTAGAATCAGTTCTGTTCTTCTACTGCGTGGTTCCAGGGATGAAAATCAGGCTGTGGGACTCGGAAGCTAGCACCTTTCCTGTTAAGCCTTCTTGCCAGCCCTCTCATGTATCATTAAGTGTGCCTTCACACTTTAGGCAGCCTTATGTATCACCTGAATTCACTCATGATAGAGCTCCTGATTTGGGCTACATACCCATCTAAGATTCGGAGGGGCATGAACTTTGCTTTCAGTCTTCTTGTGAATACTTTTCATAAAACAAAAAATACAGTCCCTTGTCTCTTGCTTTTCAATCTCAGCATAGCCGTGAGAATGTCTGAAAAATAACATAACCTCCCAAAAAGAAAAGTTACAAATGAAAATGATTGTTAAGTGAAAAGTGGAGGGACTACCTTTTTGGCAAGGCTAAAGGCATTGAGCTTAATTTGTAGAATTCTGTGGAAGTTTTCAAAGACTACAACTTGAAACATCATTATATGCAAAAACATACTGCCAAATTTGCTGAATAAAATATTGTATTGTAAAGACAAAATAGTCTTCCGATAAAAATTTTACTTTAAAAAATTACAGCTAAATCATACAACTTAGTTGTGTTGTTGAATATTTAACAGCAAAAAAAATCAAAGTCATTTATTGATGCAGAGTTAACTAAACAATGTATAGTAAGGAGGATTTGTAAAAAGGTGAGCTATTACTAAAACCATTTTATTTCACTGGACTACAGTCAGGCAAATGAAATAAATTGGAAAAATCTATAAAAAGAAGTTTGAAGAGTAGAGCCACTAATTTTAAAAATTGTAATTTGGTGGCAGATAACATCTTTGATGTTAATCTGCCTCAACCTGCCATTTTTATTAGAGGTGTTGATCACACATAGAATGTCACTGAAAGAAGTTCTCTCTAGTTATAATAAAAGATACAACAAAATCAAGCGATTTACACAGATCAGTAAAAAATGTTAAATGTTAAAGCAATTTTTTCAGCCATTGTGAATGTGGTGCCCTTACAATATTGGGTAAAAGACTTAAGTTAGTAGAAGATAAAGCAATTCTTGAAGCATCATTGTCTAGTACATCTGGTAAATTTATTCACAAAATTATCAAAAATGGATGACATCATGCCAGTCATCATCAAGACTGTGAATTTCTGAAGAGCCAACAGTTTAGATCATGACTACTCCCAGAAAATGCTTTTTAGTGTTGGTAATGACCACTGCTGTATTATTGATTTTCTGGGCCTAAGGTGGCTAAGTCAAGGCAAAATGTTGAAAATATTTTATGATTCATAACATAGTGACTTGTTATCAATTTTTATGGCATCAAAGACAATTTTTGCCAGGACTTTGTAATGAAAGATGGCATACAAATTTATTGCTTTTAGTGGATTTAGTTGCTTATTTAAAAACTAAACATGGACCTTCAATGTGAAAACCAGCTTATTGATTCAATAGTTCAAATTACTTCAACATTACAAATAAAATTCTAATTATAGCAGATGCAAATTAAGGCAAACAGTTCTATGCACTTCAAACCATTGGCCAAATACAGTCCTGTGTAGAATGAATGTATATAACTTTGCTTTTCAATTTTGATATAATATTTAAAAATAGAAATCAAATTTGCTCAGAAAATGATATTTTGATATATTTGCAACTCTATTTTCAGTCAACACAGTATGTTATTTGTCAAATGGAATGATAGGGCTTCAATCTAACATTCAACTTACAGAAATATTGGTGATTCTTTATTAGATAAGTCCTATCTTCCCAGAGATAAATATTCCTCAGTTCAACTACATGCATAACATTGCTTTTGGGCAGCAACAACATCTGTGAGCAATTATCTTCAAGCATGAAGCCCAATAAAGTGATATTATAACTGAAGTATTTAATAACACCTTAAGAGCTCACTGAGAATGACAACTATCATCACAAAACCAGGCATGATGTATTTTTCTATAAAACAGTGCCAATTATCTCATGAGGTTTATGTTGCCTTTTATTTTTATAACAAACAAAGTTTAGAAAATCATTGAGGATTTATTACTTAGCTATTTTCATTTTCCTTATTAGTGATTACAAATGAGAATTGCTTGGTGATTTTAAAAGATTCTCCAAGTACTATGCCATGGTGTCAGGGTTGTTATGTGAGGGATATTTTTCTTATCTGTGTGGTGAATGCCACGAAAAATTGTACACAGCTTATGTTAATGTTTATGTATTTGATGTGTGGCCCTGAACAATTCTTTGTTCAATGTGCCCCAGAGATGCCAAAACATTGAAGACTCTTCTAAATGTTACTTTTAGAGACAGTGATTAATTGTATCTGCTAAGCCTTTAAGAATTTGGTCTACTTTTACTTTAAAAATGAAAAGATTGGAGCAGCAGGAAAAACACAATTCTTCAGATTAATTCCAACAAAAATAGAATTATTTTGAAACTTATAATCCATTAAAAAAATACTGTGTACTTTGTCTTCAACAGTAACTTAAACAAGGTTGATGAGGAGGAACTCCAACAATCCAGAGAGTTGTATCAGAATACAAGAGATAGAAACCTGTTGGATATCACAAATTATCTTTAAGAAGGTCAAAACTCATAGAGGTGCTGGGGGCGAGGGGGTGATCCTTGAAGAAAGACACAATGAAAAGTATCATTCTACAATATGCTGTATCTAGTGATCTATGAACAGAAACTTAGTTTATCTCAATATGTTGACACTAGGAAATAATTGAATGAACATAGGAATGCAAATGTTGCTTACTGAACATGACTTTTAATTTTTCTGAAGATATGCTCATGAGGAAAGACTGCTTAAGGGCACTGTAGATTTATATTTAGTGTTTCAAGTATGTTACATACCATTTTCTATAGAGACAATACCATATATGTTTTATCTTAGAGTATTCATGAGTTCATATCTCACCAAAATTATTTCATTTTTGGTAATAGCTTTACTAACAATAAATGTGAGGTGATATTACCTCATGGTATTAATTTCTATTTCCCTAATTGATAGTAATGTTTCCAGCTTTTTTTGTGTGCCTGTTGGCCACTTATATATCATTTTAGATAAATTTAAACTGATATACTTTGCCAATTTTTTCTTGGATTGGTTTTTGCTACCACATTGTAAGATGTGTAACATTTTTTAACTGTTATTAGCTATAGAGTTTGCAGAGGTTTTCTTCCGTTGGAGAAGCTGTCTTTTCATTTCGGTGATTGTCTCCTTTACTATATTAATAAGCATTTTAATACAATGTAATCCTGCCTGTATACTTTCTTTTTTTGTTGACTAAACTTTCAGTATGACATCTGAGAAATCATTAATAGAAGCAGTCTTAGAAAGTTTACCATTTTCATCAGAGTATTTTAGTTAAGATCTTTCATATACTTGAATATTAACACTTTTTTGAGTTGATTTTTCCACATTGTGAAAGGGAAGATTGAAGAGGGTAAAAAAGAGAAAGAGACAAAGAGCCACATCAGTTACTGAATTCAGAATATTTCCACTCTTTTTAATCAAATTACTAAAATATGCAGGTTTTAAGTTTGATTTTCAATTTCTCTTGCCAAAAAAACCTCCTATTCTTTCCACCACTAGACATCCTATTAAGTGAAAACTAAGATTTTGGAAGGTATGCTGAATGTCTTATGAACTTAATTCATTTAAGTGTTTATTAAGTGTCCATTATGTGCATGAAAAATTACTAAATGAGTTAAGGAGTTCACAGTCTCCTGGAGGGTATAAATAGCACATAATTATATTATAGTGCAATAAAGGCTGTGAGGGAAGAATATGTAACAATACTATGAGACAGGACTTATCCTCTAGGTGAACAATTAAGAGGAACTCTTCCAGTAAAAGTTTATATTTGAGCTACATCATGAAAGAAAAATGTATAGCCCACAAAATAAAGAGAGGCACTTTTAAACAGAAGAAACATGATACAAAATAGAATAGCAGCAAACAATAATGCAAATGCAGAATTATATGTAAATAGCATAGCATAATTTTATGAAAAGTAGACTAAGAATTGCTTTAAAATGTTGATGAACCATGCTTTTGAATTCGGAGGATGGAAACATTTGAGGAAGGAGAGAAATGGTGGATATTTCCATTATTCTCTGCATAACTGCACCGTTGAATTTGTTATAATTAGAAGGTATCATCTATTATTTAACTACAAATAAAGATCATAACATATGCTTTTGGCACAAGCCACATGTGTTCCTTAACATGACTAGGGAAAAATAAACACACAATGCTGGCAAGAGAAGTAAGTCTTCACATTGCATCACTAATGGTCAAATCCTGACAGAATAACTTGTGCTCTCAGAGCATATGGACTATAGATTTCACTTCATGAACTTACGGGAACACGAAGTCACCAAAGAAAATGAGTATAGTGAGGCATTTGTAGAGCAAGAACAATAGCTAGTAATGGAGCAGAGAGTTGACTGAATATACATACATACATACATATATACATACATATTCAACATCTATTTTATATATATATAAACCACATGAGAGTTGATTGAATGTATATATATATATATATATATATATATATATATATATATATATATGGAGAGAATGAGAGAAAGTCAACCCCATGAATAATTACAAAATATATTAGAATGAGCTAAGATATTTTATAGTAAGAAATAAACTCTGAGATTTTAAATATTTCCATTTTTTGCACTAACCCATGGAAGATTACTGACAGAGCATCTAGAACATATCTGACCTCAAAGATTGCAATCCAAGAAGAAAAGGTCTATTAAAGTAATGTATGACCAATGAGAGAATAGTAGGACAGAAAGAAAGGAAACCTTAATACAGCGATGTCAAAGATATGAAAGAATTAAAATGGCAATTTTTCTACTCATGCTCAGCTGGATTATTGGTGATTGTGTATGATGGGGGGTGGGTTTTGATTGATGTGATGCACAATTATTACTTAGATATGCAAAAGAAAAGTCAAATTACTTCTCAAAATTGACTAGCATTGCGAAGGATGTGAGTGCCAGGGAACCTGTAAAGTAGAATGGAAACCAAGCAAAGGGCCATAGGATACACACCAACTATGAGACAACGTTCACAGGTTCTCGATGAATGAATCTGTATAAAACCTGTTTGTCTATGTCAACTCTTCTGACCTGGATCTGCTGTGCAATTGTATTCATGATAGTGATATTTCACATGGTGAGATACAGAGTCCTCTAAGAAGGAAGATTCTGTCGTAAAGTCAGTCTAATGCCAAAGAATGCTCAAGTGTGTTGGGAGTTTACACCGTGAATCACTGAGACTACAAAGGGAACAACAACCTTAAAGATGTCTGTTAAACTAGTGTCACGACTTGATTTTCTACATGATGAAATACTATTAGGCAATTTGCATCATAACCATTAATGACATTTTAATGTTGGAGATGGCCACAAACTTCATATGTGCCTTCCTTGTGTATGGGACAGAGTCAACAGATAAGATTCTTAATGATAGGTCTGGGGACAGAGAACACTTAAGTGTCCTAACAAGCTGTGAGACAGAAAGAATGGAGGTGCTCATGGAATTAGAAGGGAACAAGGAATTAAAGGTTTCATGAAATCAATCAAGAGAAGCAAGAAAGTTGCCGGCTACAAGGACACATAACACACTTGGACCTATTCCCCTGCTTGGAGAGATCTTTGCAGTCTCACTGGAACTGTGTTAGTCAGTGGAAAGCAGGGATAGGAAAATGTGTAAGTCAGAAAGTGGTGAAGTCATCTGTGACTATAACAAAAGCTTTCATTAAGTTTGGCTGTGTTGTATAGGAAACAGATAAAATATTCTTCATACTTTGCTTCTCCTCTAAAGTAGTCTTCATACACAAGGATTACTACTGACATTTTACAGGATATTTTGATGGATGAGATGCAATATGTTATAAAATACACAAGTCTAATACAGTGGTTAGAAGCTAGGAAGAAAGAAGAAAGACAGTAACGTTCTTTGCAAGACAAAAACAAAAGCACGTACCTCTGGTTGGATAATGCATGATCCATGGGGAGCAGTAATTTAACAATATACCTAAGGCTCAGTAGTGTGTTCTCTTTCTTTAAACAGAGAAAGAACTGGAAAGAAGAATGAGTTTTTTTCATCCTGTTATACACATTTCAAAATGACAACACATTCTTTATATTTTCTCTCTGCCAAAAACATTAAATCATTTATAAATGTCCATTTAAAGACAGCAAAGAGAATGTTCATAACAAATAACTATGGAAATTGTTGGGTTCTGATTATGCCCCAAATCAGGATCTGCTTAGGAGCCATTTCCTTTCTCCTACATAGAATATCTCCGAGATATAAATTTACCATGCAACTAATTTTCTATTTATTCTTCTGAACAAATAAAAATGTGACAGTCATTTCCATCTTCCTACAAATCAAACATGGAAGCATCAACCATGAAAGCTGGAGAACTCAGCATCAACAGCCTAGTCTCTTATCCTAAAACTCACATTATAGGTACTGGAATTACTTTCTTCCTTTATACAACAAAATGTGGTGTTTACAAAGTATTGATACAATGGAAAAAAGTGGTATCAATTGCCATGTTTCTAACACAAATGCTTTCCATTAGTCAAGCAACAAATTTGACAGCATGTTTTAGAACATGGGCACAGATGTTTGCTTCATTTTCTTCTTAATAGCATAATGTATCTTTTTCTAATGTGGACAAAAATGTCTTCGTTATTTCAGAAAGAATGGTTTTTATATGTTAAATTTGATGAAAGCTCATTTTTCTTATTAAGCATAATGTACCAGAATGAAATTTGTTCTCTCTCTCTCTCTCTCTCTCTCTCTCTCTCTCTCTCTCTCTCTCTCTCTCTCTCTTTCCCTCCCTCCCTCTCTCTCTTGTTTCTCTATTTAATCCCAGTTGGGTTATAATTTGCTTTGTAGACTAGACCAGTTTTGGATTCAGAGATCCACCTGCCTCTGCCTCCCAAGTACTGGGATTAAAAGCGTGTCCCTATGTCTGGCTGCATTTGATCATTAAGGTCACCTGACATTTCACGTCTCTGTCCATCACTGAACACAATCTTTGCCAGAATTCTTTTTTGAGGGGGATGGGACTTCATTCTTTTTCTCCCTTTTCTTCCTGATCTTCCTGCTTTTCTTTGTACTCCTCCTCCTCCTTCTCCTCTTCTCTTTCTGTATTCACAAATTGCATCATTTATCCCCAAAGATCCAAATCCATTCTACATGCTTTAGTTCATTTTTTTAAACAAATGGAACCATTTACCTCCAACAGTAATACTCAAAACACACCAATTCCTTTACTATCAATTATACTCTAGTTCTACAATATTTAACTAGGATTGGCTCCTGGTTCCTAATAACTTATAATATAGTGCACTAAAACATTTTAACAAGGCTTAGAAGACTTCCTAGACATTTTTAAAACTTTGTTTTCATATTCATCTATGGCTTAGACTTTACAGGTTTTATTTTTGGTAACCTCTTTCTTATGATCCACATGGCTTACTTTATTGCAAAAGTCAACTTCTAAACACTTCAGATTTTGCTGAGAGTTGCAAATGTTCACCCCTGATTATGTTTTTCTTCTTATTTGAAACACTACTTGGACTTTAGGACAAAGTCCCAAATGATGAAATAGAGACAGAAATGATGTCTACAATTATGATGTCTATCCCCCAAAATTGTGCATAAGTCTCCACAGAAAATTGTGTATAATGCTCACATGAAGGGAATCAAGTGAAGATCTTATGTGCCCACAATATTGTTGTATACAGAATGAGCCAATGGATAATTTATGAGATAATGCTATTTTGTTAATTAGTACTATAAATAAGATGTGAGAGAGAAATATTTATTGAACTCAATCATTAAAAGTCAGGGATAAATCATTAGAATTATTATAGCTGTCACTGTTACTTACTCTGACTAATAAAGCAATCTAAAAGAGTAATCATTCTCAAGGCATTTCAAGAAGGAATTTCAAATATGCTGGTCTCATGATATGTTGATTCTACATTTGAAATAGAGAATTTTCTTCATGAATGCTCTTAACATATAAAAAATGGTTCTAAGTTTTACATGAAGATGCAACAAAAGCAGGGTAACAAAAACATAGTTGAAAAAGTTGGAAGGGCTGATACTACCTGACTTCAAAACTTACTGTATAGTTGGAATGATCAGAAGAGTATAGAATTAGTAGGAAACCTGATTAAAATATCAGAATAAAATATGAGGAGAGAGAGAGAGAGAGAGAGAGAGAGAGAGAGAGATATGCACATAGTCTATGATTTTTGACAAAGGACCCAAAGCAGGGCAATGAAGAATATATACTCCTTCCAACAGATACTGCTAGAAAATAAACTTCAATGCACATTCATAAAAACTTGACTTGGACAAAAACTTTGTATCCTTTAAAAATCCACTCATAAGTTCAAATGGGTTATAGACTTGAACAAGAAATTCAAAAATTGTCAAACTAATGGAAGATGGCATTAAAAAAATCTACATAGCCTCAAATTTAGTGGTAATTTGCAATATAACATCAAAGATTTGGCCCAAGTGGAAAAATGATGAACTGGAATTGCTTAAAATAGATACACTCTGTGAAAAAGACTGTCAGAAAAATGAAGACAAGATACTGACCTGAACACCAATAGTTGTCCCCAAAAAATCTGATTAAGAATTATTACCCCAAATATACAAAGGGTTTTTAGGACCCATTAGTAATAAAATAAAAAATCTTATTGAAAAATTAGTCATGGACTCAAAAACACATGGCCCAAGAGGTCATAGTCCATAAGGGATGACCTCTGCCTACTATTCTGATAAATGGACATAGTATTAAACTAACTCCATATGACTTATCATTATAACCATAGATTGGTACAGCTGTCAACCCTCATCAGAGTCTTCTTTTTGCAGTGGATATCAATTAGCACAGAGATTCAAAACTGGTCCAGGAGTAGAAAATAATGGACCGTGGAATGTGTAGCCTTAGATATGACATCTACATCATACTGCCTCCTGCCAAGGCTCAAAGATCATTGTGAAAGAAGAGACAAAAAAAAATTATAAGAGCCACACATGGCTCTTACAAAGAAAGTGTTTTCTGGATACATCAGGGCAGCTGCACACACGAATTCACAGAAATTGAGATAGTATGCACAAGACCTGTGCAAGCGCCAGTCAGACAAAATTCCAGTTGGAGAGAGGAGGTGGGCACAAGGTCCCAGCCCTAGCTAAGGAGCTATCAGCAATTGCTAGCTGGTGAGAGACAGAGAGTCAATTTTCTTTAAGAGTGTGGCCTCTGTCCAGATTGACCACTTTCCAGAAAAGGCCACTCATCCAGCACAAATTCAATGTACTGCTTTTAAAAGAAAAAAAAGGACAGAAAAGTTGGGTGGGTTGAGAAAGCAAGAATGGATCTTGGAAAAGCCAGAAGAAAGATGAAGATGGGCCAAACAAATTATCTGGAATTCTTAAGTAACTAGTAAAAATGAAAGAAAAAAGTTAGCCAAATTCTCAAGCAAATAAGATCATCAAATAGATGTCAACTGTTAATGAATCTTCAAGAAAATTTCATGCCATCAAGGAATCTCCATTTTTTAAAGTTAGAATTTGTGACACTTCTGTTAGAATGACAAGATTCAAAACACTGGCAATTCTCATAACGATATTGGGTATCTGAAATTGTCATTCATTCAAGGTAGGATGCAAAATAATAGTACCACCTTGAATCAGAGTTAGGCAATGTCCTGCAAAACTAAGCATGAACTAAAATATGAGGTAACAACTGAACTCAAATGACTTGAAAGCTTTTGTCTATATAGAAATCCATGCACAAATAATTATAGCAGGTATGCTCATAACTGCCTTACCTAGTAGCAATCAATATGTCTTCCAGTAAGAGAATGGATACATCCAAAACATCAAAAGAAAACAACAAAAAAGGTATAATATTCAATGATATAAACACATGAGTTATTAAGCAACAAAAAGACAAGAAGGAAACTTGGGTCCATATTTTTCAAGTACAGAAGCAAACTGGAAAACATTACATATTTATGATATCAGCTAGATGACCTTTTGAAAACGATAAAATTAGGAGGATAATTTTAAAAATCAGTGATAAACAACTGACAGTGAATAGGAAAGTTTTTTTGAAGTGAATGTATTCTCTTTTAGAATATAATGGAGCATGCATATCCTAACATGATTATCAAAACTCATTAGGTAAACTATCAATGACTGCCTAATACAACATGTGCACATTGTATGGGATAGTATGTCTCTCAAACCTCTAAGTTTTAACAAATACAACAGTCTACCAGAGAATATTGATGGGGAGGGGAAAGCTATACATGTGTTTGGATCAGATGGTAAGTAGATGAAGTTCTGAATGAATATGTATTGTTGGCATGCTCATGACCATGCTAAGAATCCCAATTCTTCAGGCCCATGGGGATGCCAAATCCTTCCTATGATCTAAGTAGGAATGCTATGAATGATTGATCTTTAGCTAAAACAAGTGTGTATAGATATTGTCAACCACAGCTCTCTGCTCTGCGATGATCGTAAACTGAAACTGATTTCCTACAGAGACTTCTCATCAAATTTAGCTGACTGGCATCCTCCTCATTCAGATGTGTACAACAACCCCCCTCCTCACTCAGCAGTATTTAGTAAGTGTGCTGAGTTTCCAGCCTGCTGATATATTGCCACTAGAGCTCGTAATCCACCCAATCCCACTTTTTCTGTATGTTTGTCCGTGTGTCTGTATGTCTTCATTACTTCACTGATCCAATCAGGTAAAAAAAAAAAAAAAAAAGCCCTATAGATTTTGACAGGAAAATCTGTATTTTCTACTTAATCACCGCACTCTGTGAATTGATTAAACTGATCAAAATGGTATATTAAAATAGTCTACATACCTCAATGTGACAATAAAAACAGTTTGTATCCATTAATTCTTACAGTTGTTGAATCTAAAAAAGGATAATCATCTAGACAAAGCATAATGTTGACACCAAAAGAGTTCGTATTGACTTGGAATAAAGTTTAAGAATCTTTCCCTCTCGTTATTCCCAGTGAACATCAAAAAAAATAATATACAACTTTATCCTCCCAAAAGTGGAATGGCAAAAATGAAAGAAATTGGAGTACATTGTTCCAAGATGATTTTCAATAGCTTTATCTTGCCTATGTCCCCATACTTTCCTGATTTTCCCTTCAGTCTCCACAAACACACACACACACACACACACACACACACACACACACACATGGGATTGAAAAAAAAACTTTGAAGCTAGATTACAGAGATTCTGATGTACTCCTTGGTAATTTATCCTCATCTTGGCTTGCTTCCGTGAAGCAACTGGCCATATTAGTTACACTCAAGTGACCAGAAAGTGGAGGGTGGGGGTTCTTCAGTTAATAGCTATTTGTAAAGTCTGACTTAAAACCAAGGGAACATAATTAACAAGCATGTATGTGAGTTTGGAAGCAGATCCCACTGCATTTTAGTCTTTATGTGGGCTCTCAGCCTGGCTGAGATCTTGGGTGATGTTAAGAGAGCACCTGAGGTAGAGAACCAAGATCTCTGTTGACAATTCTCACCTGAAATTCCTTAAAAACTTAAACATGAGCTAATTTAAGTCCAAAGTTTCCAGAAATTTTTACTCAGAAATTAATAACAAATACAAATATTTCTAACTTCCTTGTGCCAGCTCTCTACTCAGGGCTAAGTGCTGGGTTTTTCTATATGATAATGATATTATTATGACAGAGAAGCTCAAGGAAAACTGTAGCTTAATCAGGCATGTACACATGGAAAGAATGTCATGCAGTTAGAAAGAAATCAGTTGACACTGAGTAAGAACCCTGTACTATCTGAGTCACCTTAGGTAATCACAGACATTGTCATATACTGTTTGGCTGCATACCCCAGCTTCATCATTAATAACCGGCTTTAGTAAATGTTAACAGATGTTATCTTAAACAAATTACCTAATTTATTAGCTCATGAAAAGTGTTTAGTAAATCCTAATTTTTATCATAAGAGCCAGAGAACCATTACTTCTACTTCTAGATAGTCTCAAAAAAAAAAAAAATGAATTAGAAGCATACAGAGAGGAAAGAAAAAAGAAAGGATAGGTTAATAAAAACACTGGATGTTTTTAAATTACAAAATAAATTTTTGCTCTCTGTTTCCCCATTGCATCAGTTGACAATCTAAGGTTGTCTGAACAATGGCAACATCAATAGGCATATTAATATAGAAGAGGAAAATTTTCACGGTATCCCACCTTAAACAAAGAACTACAGGCAACTAATGATTACTGGGAGAAGTAGAATTAGACTCTCCCAAGGATGAGTACCCAAAGTGTTTTCCAAAGCAGAGTGATCGGTCTTGAAACCACATACAAACAATAAAAACAGACTCAACAAGATATTTGTGCGTGTATGTTTATACATACATACACACATGCATGAACACGCACACATACAGAGTTATCAAAAAGCATACCAATTGTCCAATGCCAAGTAGTCATCCAGGAACACATATATACAAAGAGCACTATATTGACTCAACAGGTTATACTTAGAAATATGTGCGTATATACAAATACATATATGTATGCAATAATAATTAATAAAAAAAGTATGGGAAGGAGTAGACATATGAAGGCAGATATATATAGAAGGGAGCAAAAAGAATAGAGAGATATAATTAAAATGCAATCTCAAAAAATGAACATAAAGAAAAAGAGGCTATAAGCTGAGGAAGTATGGGAGGGATTGGAAAGGAGGTAGGTGGGAGGGGCTGGAGGACAGAAAGTGGGGGCAAGTGACATAATTCTATTTTAACTAAATATGTATTTTGGAAAAAAATGAAATAAATTCCAGCTCCCTGCTTCACCAATTTGCACCAGTAGGCAAGCCCAGGCTTGTTGCTGGAGGGCTTCTCTCTAGGTTCCCCAAGCCCCGCAGTCCCACAATCCACTTATAAAATAATCACTCAGACGCTTATATTACTTACAAACTGTATGGCCGTGGCAGGCTTCTTGCTAACTGTTCTTATATCTTAAATTAACCCATTTCTATAAATCTATACCTTGCCACGTGGCTGGTGGCTTACCGGCGTCTTCACATGCTGCTTGTCCTGGCGGTGGCTGTAGTGTCTCTCCCTTAGCCTTCCACTTCCCAGAATTCTCCTCTCTCCTTGTCCCACCTACTTCCTGCCTGGCCACCTACTTCCTGCCTGGTCACTGGCCATCAGTGTTTTATTTATATAGAATGATATCCACAGCACAGGCTTGTAAATCCAAGACTATTTTCCCATGATGCTACTTTAATGTGATTTCACTATGAGTACTTGTGGTTCTCAAATAAACCGGGAAAATCTTATATTTCACCAAAAAAAAAAAACTTTTCCAGGTATTTGTGAATAAATATCCCCAAAGAACTACAGAGAAGGCTTCAGGTGTGCTGCATAAAATGGATGCTCTACCTGTAAGGGTTAGTGAAAACCTGATCTTTAAATCTTCACCTAAGTAAATATATCTTATTGTCCCCACAAAATCAAAACAAAAACTGTAAATCAAGGAGATCTTTTATCATTTGAGTAGAGCCCTGCTTTCAAGCCTCCAAAGAACAAGATATGTTGAGAGGTAAGGGAAATCTTCAGTTCTACATAGTCCCTTGGGATCCAAAAAAGAAGGTCGATTTATTTTCTGTATAGAAATAATTAACACATTCCTTTTTATTGAGAATATATGAAAGAAAGTCATTACTGAATGATAGTGCATTGTCTTTCTGTCTACTGATGAGTGTCTTGATGCTCACTTCATGAAATCACAATTGTACATCTTTTCTAAATAAACACCTAACAAAAATTCCTGAGTATGTATGTAACACATAGAATCTTCTAGAATAACTCCTTGCTAAAAAGTTGCTTATAAGAAACATGTTTTTAGGGAAACATAAAACAAATAAAATTGAATGCAAAAATTTCCATTTTATTGAAATATACTAGTAAAAATAGATGCATTTTGTGCCACACTTCTTTCTCTGTGCCAAC
Source organism: Peromyscus leucopus (assembly GCF_004664715.2). Lineage (NCBI taxonomy): Eukaryota > Metazoa > Chordata > Mammalia > Rodentia > Cricetidae > Peromyscus > Peromyscus leucopus. The sequence continues at coordinate 34,970,747 of NC_051071.1, read as the reverse complement.
TTCTGTTTTAGCTGCCTTCTCACATTCAAAGTTTCCTCCAAGATACATATAATTTCCATTTTCTTTTTTAAAGCAATGCCACTCCTGGCTGAGGAGCTCTTGGCAATTGATGACTACTAGGAAAAGGATGGTCATCTTCTTCTGGGATGCAGCTTGTGAGGGTCTATCTATGTTCCAGGAGATGGCCTTGTACCCTACACTAACTAGTAGCACTAAATGGACTGGGTGGTTTTAAATAAACAACTCATGAAGATGGGATGGAAAAGTAGTGAGGGTAGGGAATAAGGGAAGATTTGATCAAAACACATTATGTACATATATGAGACTCTCAAGCAATAAAACAAAATTTTTTAAATAAAAAAACAATAGAAACCAATTTGCTCACATTTGTAGAGAACAGAAGTCTGAAATGAATAATATTTTTAGAGATACATTTTCTCAAAAAAAAAAAGGCAATAAGGAGAAATGCATGCTTGCGTCCTTTTGCTTCTGAAGTTTCCATGCTCAGTGCTTTCTGATGCTAAGTTCCATTTCCATCTTTATCTAGTCTCTTTTAAGTGTTTGTATTTACCTTGGTTGTCTGTTCTAAAGACATATGGCATTCAATTCAGGGGACACTCTAATATTATCTCATTTTGAAATCTTCAACTTAATGGCATTCATGAAGACTTTCTTCCAGATAAAAGCACATACATTAGTTTAGGAAGTTAAAACATATCTATTGGGCTCTACCATTCTGACAACTACAGGTGCATAAGATCAAAACCTCAATCTCCAGAACTGAGGACATGGGTGAAAAACTGATCTTTATTCAAGAGCAAAATGACCCAGACTGCTTGTTTTCATTTTTGAAGAGCTATGGTTGTAGCTTAGAAGCATCACATTTACCTGCATATGAAACCCAAAGCACCACGTACCACACACAAACACACACACACACACACACACACACAAAGAAAGAAAGAGAAAGGTAATTCACATGTGCAGTGCAGAAGGTAACATCAGAACTTCTGTTTTCGATTTATGAAAAAAAATCACAAAATTGGGACAGTCAGTGCATGACCCACAGAACACAGCTAGTATAAATGCCCCCCTCATTTCTTCCACATTATTGAAGATGGCTCAGCCCTACCTCAGCAATACCACCAGGCCAGCATTCAGCCAGGTAAAGTGCGAGATGTGAACATCATTGGGCCTTTTTTACTAATTGAACTACATTTGTGAGATAAAATATGAAACCTTTGAGGAATACTGAAGATTATCTAAGCCAATTCACCTGACTCTATAGGAGATAAAAATAATCATCAAGGACAATGTTTCATCCATAACTATATAGAACATTGGGCATAGTGACAACCAGAACTCAGAATGCTCCATAATTGCTTCCTATGTCTGCATATTACTACTTATTTGGTAAACATTTAATGGTAATGATTCCTATCTACATAAAGATGCATATATACATACATATATATATATATATATATATATATATATAGTTTGTTTGAGATTATTTATTCCATACTGATCCTAGGTGACAGTTGATATGTTTCAGTTCCCAGTTTAATTGTCATAAGGGATTCTATTCATGCCCTGGAGGAAACTCTTATTTCCTGTAGCTATAGATATGAAAATAATGTGAATAAGATGTAGAATTTCACTCTATAAATAACTGATTTACAACAATGACAACAACAAAATGAATCTAATAGCACAACGTGTTTGCTGTTGACATGGGACACTAAGAAAGAAGATGATTATGGGATTTGCAAATAAGATGTATAAGAAATGCCTTTTGAAAGCAGTCTTTGGACCCCTAAATTCTGTAGTTATTTGCCACTGAATCAACTTCCCACACAAACAAAATTCATCACTCTGCTCTAGCAATAAATGAGTAGAGTGAACACTATGAGATATTTACCCACAATGATGATATTGGTTTATGCTAGCTAATCGGAGCAGTTTAATCTTGTGCTACTATGGACACTCTAATGGCCTCACCTACAGAGTTAACATAAAAGACGACACTGCTTCTCCTCTCTATTTATTCCCACCATTCCTCATTATTCGTAGATTTAGAACTAAGATCAAAGTTCCAGCAATCTCCTGAATGTGAGGTACTGAGTATTACCATGAAGAGATATACTAAACTTTAGAATTACTTCCTTTTTTCCAATCTATGTGGACAGAAGTCTCAAGAGCAGGTACGTAAATAGACACTCATTTTGTGGTATAATGATGTAATGAGCACAGAATTAGATCAGTCTGAATTTATTGATGTCAACTTACTAAATAGAGAGTATTTCAAGTTGTAAAACAGAGGGTTGGAGAGTTTCTTTGATTGGGGGAAGACCAGTATGAGTAAACTTAAAATACCGTAAGTAGAGACTAGAAGAATTTGGAAGAGTATAGTAAAAGGATACAAGCAATATTGCCATGAATATCGCATTAAAGGCAATTCTGGGAGGTGTTCAAAGAGGAAAGGTGCAGAGATATTATGAAAATTTTTAGAAATGACTTAAATTATAAAGATCATGATCAGAATGCCAGTAGGACTAGCAGTAATCAAACCATTCTGATGGCATTGCCACAGGAAAGAAGAAAGTATTAGGAACTGAAAGAGACTGTTCTCATTTCCAGGGATATCACAAAGCTCTTTGCTGAAATGTTTTCTGGCCCATGAACTTTATCAGGCAGAATTGAAGAGCCAAATCTGAGATACAGAACCGAAGAAAAGGCTGTGCAGCAAAGCATTGAAAGTGATGCATGGCTTCCTTTAACTGTATGTAGTAAAATGCAAAGGGGGAAAATGACTTTAAGATATAATTTATAGTTAAAAGTTAATAGGGGAAAAATCAGAAAAGTTCTGAGTCTGGTCATTTGAATAATGAAAATAAAGTTTGTTTAGAGAAGAAAAATAAAAGTGTAGCCAGGTTTGCACGAGCAGACAAAAACAACATGATCTTCAAGGAAAGAATGAGAAATGCTAAAGCATTTCAGAGACTTCAGAGGCTGCGCCTTGGACCACAAGCCCAGGGGAAAGACATCTTTATCTTTAGAGATACTAATACAATTACAATATTTGGGCCTCCCCTTCCTCCCTTCAATCACTCCTATGTACTTCTCCCGACTCTTGTGCAAACTCACGGTCTCTTTTTTTCCACTAATTGTAATTGCATGCATATATGTATATTGTATACCTACATATTCCTAAATGTAACATGTTTGCACTATATAATTCTTCTTGACTGTATATTTCTAGGGCTGACCATTTGGTGCTGGACAACTCATTGGTGTGTTCTTCAAGGTCTTGACACCAAGTTTTCCAGAAATGCAGGACTATAGTTCATTTGCTGCTTGATCTCCACATCAAGTGTCTGCTCCCTGTATTTCAGTGCAGTGCTTCCTGGCACCCCAGGTGTGTCTCAAAGTACCCCATTGTGCAGCTCTGCCTACTTCTCCAGAAGGCACAAGCTATAATCCTGGGCTGCATCCACACAGTGGTATCTCTGCAGGTGCACTAAGAACATGAGCTCCAGAAGCACTTCATCCTCTGCCTAGACTTCAAAGGATACAGCAGACATCCTGGGGGCTCAGGCACAAACCTGTTTCAGTCCTTAAAGGATTGGAAAAATAAAGCCTCTACCAGGGACACAAACATATAGAATAACAGTGTGCAATTTTAACCTGTGAAGGATGTGGGCACAAGACTCCAATCCATGCGAATTCCTGTACTGACTGTTCTTGTCAAACAATAAGACTTGAATACCCCAAATCCCAATCCATTGTGCCCAGAAAGTGGTGCATGATAACATGGAGGAATATTCTGGAGCTTTAAGGTTTGATAATAAAGATTCTAAGCTGGTAACCTTACTTCTTCCAAATGGAGGTGTGGTTACCCTCCTCTTAAATCTTAATGGACATAAAGCACTTTTTTGTGTGTTTGTTTTTTTTTTTTTTCTGATACTACAGGTTTTGTTTCATGGGTTCAAGGTAATATAAGCTAGCTGAGTATAAAAGTAATTTATGGCACTAGTTTTGTGGCTAGACAAAATTTCATGACTGTACCCAAAGTGTTATTTGGACAAAGCTAACTTATTTTAACTTCACAGACTCATGCGAAAATACACCTCAGGATAACTTGTGCCTTGCATCACATCTATGTTTTAGTTACATAAGAATTTGATTCTTGGACTTTTAAGTTGATGATAGCATGGTTAAAAAATTGGGGGAAGATTATTTAAAATGAAATATTGTATCCTATATGCAAGGGCATGAATTTCCAAAGGACAGGTTGCAGAATGATATCGTTGGAAATTTTTCCTTTCTACACTCACGTAGAAATGTATTTCCAATGATGGCATGTTAAGGAGTTAAGAACTTTAAGAATTGTTTAATTCAGATTTGATGAGGCCCATGATTGCAAATTACTTCTAGAAAAGTAAAATTGGTAAAAAAAACAACAAAATACACAAACATTGTTTTTATCTTTAATAAATGTTTAATAAATCAGGCATTTAGAAGAACTTGCTGTTGAAAATTTTAATTTTGTGTCTTCTGCAGCAAATATGACAAATATTCAAGCTTGTTTACTAAATATACAACTCAAGAGAGTTTGGAAGATTGTAAACCTGTAACCTGACTCTCTCAAAATAGAGGTTTGGTTAACCTCATCTTAAATTACTTTGATGGTTCTAAAGTCACTTCTGATATTACAGGATGTAGTTCCAGACTTGAAGGTAATATAAGGGGATCTGGCTACAAAAATCACTTGTGGCAATAGTCTGGTGGCTGGACATAATTTCATCACTGTGCCAAAAGTCTTTTTAACATAATCCATTGATCTTGGCATGAACTATTGTGGCTTACAGATGGCTTCTAGGACAAATAGCCAGCATCCCTCTGAGCTTGTTGTTACTGAGTCTGGGTACTAGTCTAGGATTTGATTAAATGAAACAGTCGTAACAGACGAGCCAACACAGAGCAATCTAGAAAGGAAGCCTTGTCTGTTCTAGGGTACAATATGTCAATTTACCTTTAGGAAACATTACAAACAAGAGTTATTTAAAGAAACTGGGTGAGTTAGTTTAAGACTGTGGTAATCAAATACCATAAAGCAAGTGGCTTAAACAAAAGAAGTTTATCGTGTCATAATTATAAAGGCTGGGAATCAAAGATCAAGACGTTGGCAGGACATGTTCCCACTGAAGTCTGCATGAAGTCCCTGCTGTGTGTGTGTCTGTGGCTAAATTTCCTTTTTCCATAAAGATATATTCACAGTAGATTTAGGGCCTAACTCTTCTCTACTATGAGTTTATGCTCAATAAGTGCATCTATAAAAAGCCTTACTTCCAATCAGGAGACATTCAGTGGTAGTAAGGGCTATAACTTTAGAGATTTGAATTTAACGTTTTACTGTCTTTATGGGCACACACAGTTCAGCATACAGCACAAAGCAACAGGATTAGTAAGAGAAAAGTACAGAACAAGAAGGCCTTTATCAAAGACAAGTTGGTAATGCAAGGTTCTCTTGTTTCGTGCACTGACAACCTGACGTGTACATCGGTTGGAAAGCTTTGAAAGTTGAAGGTAATTCCCAATGCAAAATTCTAGAAGACACAGTCTCCCCTTCACTCCAGTGGCAGCCTGCTGAGCTGAAAGAGAGGATCCCAGCCAACCAAACAAAGTGTGAAAAAGCAGGCAGGGGGTCAAGTCTTAGCTTATCACCTGGACAATTTGACTGACATTAAAGAGCTGGGTTTGAAGGGTGCCAAAGAACAGTGGATAAATGAGTCTGCTCAGGACAACAGCAAGGCATATTTTTTGGAGGAAAGATACCATTCAATTATCCTCCCTCTACCGGGCTCTGTTTTCTCAGGCAGCCCGGCACTATACATACTTAGGTCTTTGAAGTGAAGTACTTCACAGGAAAGCTAATGTCACTTCAAACTGAAAGAGCAGGGCTCTTCTTTCCATCCTACCTTGCCTTGTTATGGCCAGTTTCCAATATTAATAAAAAGTTCAGTTCCTACAAAAATAACTTCAGACTCCGTTCTCTCTCCTAAGCTCTGAAGGTTTGACAGCGAACTTGGCATACTCAATTTTATAGACCCAAATCAATGTTGAACACAAGAGAAAGCCCCAGATGTCAATGGTAATACAAGGACATGATTATGGTTAGAGTGGGATTCCTTAGTGTGGAACAGCTATGAAGGTCTGATGCCACTTCTAGCTTTTTTATATGCAAAAGAGTGTCAGAAACCAAGTGCAGAAAGCATTATAAATATGAAATAAATCCACCAATATTAGCAAATATTAACTAAATATTTGGTCTGAAGTTGATGTATATTAAAAAAGCCAAGAACAATGAAAGTTTTCAAAAGTTCTATGACCATTCAAGGTTAACTGTATATTGGCTACTAAAATGCTGCTCATTCAATGATAAAATGTCCACCTAAATTGATATGTTAGAGATAAAATATGCACTTCTACATGTATAATGTAGATTGGCTACATGTGGCCACTATAAGTTTTTGTGTATATCCTGAATAATCAGGCCAGTCTCTTACCTAAAACTTATACTGATTTCTGTTGAGTTAAGGGTTCTTTTTAAAATCTAGTCTTTGGAAACCATTCAAATTCCTCAAATTCTACTCATTATTACCCACATAAGCTTACTGACTCCCATGCCACCCCATCCTCCTGGCATTGGCCCTAGAAGGAGTCTTTGGAATGTCTATAAAATAAAAAATCTGATATGTGTTGTGTACTTTTTTTTATAAGCATGTCTATGATCATCCACTTTGCTACTATTATCATATTTTTAATATACTTGGAGTTTATAGAGATACTTTGGTCATTAATCTCGTGCTCCTTGACAGTAAGAACTGAAGTATGCATATGCCATTTGGTCAATAGATATTTAAAGTGTTTAATGAAGAAGTAAAAGTTCAGTACACTACACCTGGCATAACACAGAATAACAAATTGTATTAATATAAATTACTAAAATATCTGAGTTTAGCGGTACAGGATTTTGGCTCCAGCACTCAGGAAGCAGAGGCAGATGGATCTTTGTGACTTTGAGGCCTACCAGGTCTGTTTAGCAAGTTCCTCCAATTCTCAAAAATATTAAGATAAGTAAGGAATATTCATGGAGAAAAACAATGTTTGATAAAAATAGTTGGGTTGCATTGTATACTAGATTGATTATTTTTATAGAGTTAGATTTCTCAGTTTTAAATGCTATTTTACTTAATGAGTTTTAACATTATTCCAAAAAATTCTGAATTCAAGTTTAAAAGACTTAGGAAAAGTATATAATAAAAATGTTCAAGATATGTATTTTTCTCATATCATAAGAAATAAGGCTGGAGAGATGGCTCAGAGGTTAAGAGCACTAGCTGTTCTTCCAAAGGTCCTGAGTTCAATTCCCAGTACCCTCATGGTGGCTCACAACCACCTGTAATGAGATCTGGTGCCCTCTTCTGGCCTGCAGGATACATGCAGACAGAGCACTGTATACATAATAAATAAATAATTAAAAAAAAAAAAAAACTGTGTCGGGGCTTGAGAGATGGCTCAGAGGTTAAGAGCACCGACTGCTCTTCCAGAGGTCCTGAGTTCAATTCCTAGCACCCACATGATGGCTCACAACCATCTGTAATGAGATCTGCCACCCTCTTTTGTGTACATAATAAATAAATAAATCTTTAAAAAAAAGAGTAAAAGAAAACTATTGTGTTTAAAAAAGAAAGAAAGAAAGAAAGAAAGAAAGAAAGAAAGAAAGAAAGAAAGAAAGAAAGAAAGAAAGAAAGAAAGAAAGAAAGAAAGAGGGGTTGGGGATTTAGCTCAGGGGTAGAGCACTTGCCTAGCAAGCACAGGACCCTGGGTTCGATCCTCAGCTCCAAAAAAAAGAAAGAAAGAAAGAAAGAAAGAAATGTTAATTATTTTTGGTGTTTTTCTTTGTTAAAAAAATAACAAGTTAGAGGGTTTCAGAGTCATTTTACATAATATTGAAGATATATCAGAAAAGAGAGAAAAACTGATTTTTTTTCAAGTAGTATCATGACGATTTTCCTACACTCCCAAGATCCTCAGCAGAAGAAGAATTAAACGAGAATCATCATTATTTGAGAAAAATACTAGTACCTTAGGGGATAAAGTTGTAGTAACTGTGTTAAAGCATAATAAAGAATAACATTTAAGAATTAGAATACTATAGATCTCAAAATAGCTTCTTCAAGACATGTACTTATTTTACCTGTAAGCTATTAAATTAAAATAAGTCACCCATTTTGATAATATTAGAGGAGTGAAAAAACTACATCATAATTCTGGGAATGGCCTCAGATGTTCTCCTAAGGGTGAGTTAATTAATGATTGTATGAAAATGGATTCTTAAATTTCTCATTGATGATTCTTTTCATTGGATTAGTCTATTGTGGTGAATAAATAATATTTCAAAGAAAAAGTACTCCTTTTAGAGATATCCAACAAATGTATAGATGTAATATTATAACATTTCAAAATCATGAGAACACACTCAATAACAATTCTATTATCTTTTTGACACATTATTAAGAGTTCTCACCTGGAAACCACCCAAAAACCTATTGCAGTGTACAAATAAAATTTATATTAGTCAATGGAACTTACTACCAAGTGAAGGAATAAATAAATTGACAGTATCAGTAAGTCTCATAAACATGGACCCAAGCATACAAAAACTACTGTGCAGGCCTAACAATAGGAATACAGGAAAGCTTTATGAGTTAATTCTTACTCAGAAGGAGAGTAAAGTCTTCTAGCATGCTGGTGATTTTCCATACCTTGACATAATGGTTTAGTGCAAGAAACTCCACTGGGCTGGACATATGATATGTGCGTTTTTCTGCCGCAAAATGTCTTACTTTAACAAAAAGCTTTTGAATCTCTTCTCTGTTCATTCACGTTCTATCTTCATCACTGTGTTGATTACTTTTTCAATTGCTGGGAACAAATCCCTGCCAGGAAGCACCACAAGGGAGGAAAGGTTATTTGTGGCCCACAGTTCTTCAGCAGGAGCTAGGTCTCTGTTCTCAGTAAGGGGAAGAGGCCCATGGTGAAACTCATGCCAGGAACTCACATATGTTACAGTGAGACCATAGGCTTAGATTAAAAGGAAGATTAAGAGTTGACAGGACAAGGTTTTGGAACAGAGGAATATGAATAAGAGAACTCATAGAGTTGGGTATAAGATAACCAAGCCAGACAGATAAGAAGTGGATGGAGGTTGTGAGGTAGCGATTGCTGGTGGGCTGCTGCCCCACTACCACCACCACTGAAGCACTTGTAGGAGCATATTATAGTAGGGGACCAAGTATCCTCCTGTCCATTCTTATTTTCATGCTTCTAATGCAGATTTGTAACAGACTACATTATAGGAAATAATGGTTTCTAAGATGATGCTTCCAACTAGGAGACCACCAAGATCTCTTATTAACAAGGATCTAAACACAAGATAGTTTAGCTACATCTAGGTAGTTGTGACAGATCCAACTATCTGTCACAGTAAACCTACAATCAGAACATGCAAATTTGAGAACCAAGACAGCCTCGTATAATTAGCAGAATTTGAGACACCTACAAGGTCAGAAGTAGCAACACTCGTCAGTGCATTCATCAGTTTTGTTGCTATGTCACAATACTGTGAGAAATACCTTAAGACAGAAATGATATATGTTGGTTCATGGTTTCAGTTCATAATTAACTGGCTTCTGATGTTCCTGAGAACATTTGTGTGAGAAAAACCATCCATCATGGTGAAAAACACATATTAGGAAGAAAAAAAAAAAGCTTATGATGGGCAAGAGGGGTTAAAATAGGTTGGAAAGGAGCGATAGAGGGAGGGAAAGGAGAGGGTAAACAGAGAGGGAGAGAATGGGAATGAGATATTCCCTTCAAAGGCATATCAGTAACTATGAGTCATAAATCAATTAATTCTTTGATGGAGTCATTAATCTCATGATACAATCATCTTTCAGCAGCAACACCAGATAGGAGCCAAGCCTTCAACACATGATCTTTCTGGAAGGCTATTTCACAATCAAACCAAACACCTTCCAAGTATGTTTAGTTTAAATTAGCTGGTTCTTCAAACAAAGCAAAGAAAATGAATAAGTATATGAAGCATTTAGTTGAGAGAACCTTGGAAGTCAGGGAGATCTATGAACCTAGTTCACAAGGCTATTGCTTTCCTTTTGACAACCATAAAAATTCACAACAGGAATTTAGATGTCAATGAGCCTAATTCAACTAGAGAAGCACGAAAAATTGTCAGAAAGGGTCTCCTCTCAATAGTTATCATGAAAAAAAATCAGAATCTACTGCCAAGTTCTTTCATCTCTAAACCAGAGACATAATTTCCAACAATTTTTAAAGAATTTTTGTTTATTTTTTGAGAACATCATGTATGTATACTTGGTTAAAGACTGTGTCACCCAAAATTGTTCTCAGAGTAACCAAGCATTACTGTGTATTACCAAGATTGGAAATCTGAGTAAAGAAACAGAAAGATGAATTATTATTTGACCGTGGCCTGCTTTGACTTTCCAGAAACTCTGATGTATGGAAACGAAGCAATTGAAACCAACATGAACCGGGTCTGATGGCTATCCTCTTCTCCCCTAACAGGAGCCCGCAGTGTTTTTATAGGTCTCATAAAAGGCTTTATGAGGCTTTGATGGGAAGTTGGCAACCATGGCTGCCTACAGTGACCTGATGAAAAGCAGTTCTCCACAGTTTCAGGGGAGGGTTATGGCCATGGTTGTTTCCTCCGAACCAAGGCAAGGAGGGCCATTAGAGCCAGAGGAATAGACCTCAGAAAGAAAGTAGAGAGGAGAATCCATGTTTCATGTATGACAACATATGAAACTTAGAAAAGCAGCACCATTCAGCAGAACTCCTGAACTGGAATCCCCAGGAGTCTGGGAAGGCAGTCCATTCTGCAAACCTATAGCAGCTTTACTAACTTTACTGAGTCTTCGCCTCACTTCACATCAGGACATGCCTAGCCTGCTGACTGAGCACATGAGCTTGGAAGATATAGAGGCTGCCTTTAAATGCCCCTTCATGACTTCCAAGCTGTATAACTTCAAATAAGGCTGCTTGGGAGTTTTGTTTTAGTGTGTGTGTGTGTGTGCACATGTTCATGCCATACATGTATGTGTCCCTGCAGAAGATAAAAGAGGCTGTCTGATTGCCTGGAACTGAAGTTACAGATGGTTTTAAGCCACCTGACATGATTGCTGAGCATCAAATTGGGGTCTTCTGGGAGAACAGCAAGTGCTCTTAATTGCTGAGCCAACCTTCTAGATATCCCTCCAGAAAAGGTATTTATCTCACTTTTCTGATTTCTGTTTCTTACTCTTTGTTAACAGCAATTAAATGAGATGTCTTTAAAATGTTATTTGCAAACCAATAACCATTTGGAAATCAATGGCTATCACCAATAACTGAATTCCCGACTCACTTCTACCGCTAAAAGGAAGATCAATTAATTAATTGATCAGTGAATCACTTAATTTCTAAGCTTCCTGACAATGTGGAGGCAGTAGAAGTGAAGTATAAAGTAGTGATGTCGTATGGAAATTCAATCTGTGCACATTAAAGTTGAATGCTGAGCTTTTTCTGTTTATCTAGGGTCTCACTTTGGAGTCCTGACTGGCTTCAAGGTCCTGCCTCAGCTCCTCAAGTGCTGGAATTACAAAGATGCATCATGATATCTAGCTGAAGGGGAGTACAGATTTTAAAGTAACCATGTAACTCTTCAAAATAGATTCCCGAGTAATAATAACTATTAATAATAATAAAGGCAAGACATTTATATACTGTGTGCTACATGTCGAGGCCTATTCTAAATATTGTATATGTGTTCATGTATAACCATCACTATATTGCTCTTAGTTACTACTTCAGTGAAAAGAAAATAAAAGAAACTGAGGCACACAGAGATTTAATAACCTGCCTAAAGCAGAGCAAATATTAGAACTTGGGAAATTCAACTCATATGTCCTTAATATATTAAATTTGTGATTTCTATAAATGTTGAAAAATTTAGATGTGCATGTCAAACATTCATAATTGCTTTTTTCCCTTAGCAAAACAGATGGCTGTATCTACATATGTAGAAAATGCAGTTCTAGCTAATTCCACAGAAAGAAAAAAATGTGTGGTTTATCAAGTTTATGCATATTTTTCTTATTCATTTTACAAATATTGACAGAGCGCTTACAGCGAGGCAGGTACCATGGCAGATGCTGCCAGAGGAGCAGGGGCACATTTGTAAAATGCTTCATTAAGGTCTCTGCATCTACTATTCACACCCTCCAGTCACTGCTTTGCATCTTCCTCCAATCTGCCTTCCATCAGAATCAGCTCAACCACATTCTGGAAAATCACACTGTTGTCACTTACAATAATGTTTGTGTGTACATATCTACGTACAATATTTGGATGTGCATATACATGCACAATGATTGTGTGCACATATACATGCACACATATATTCCAGAAAATTATGCTCTCATCCATCACTTAGCACAATGTTCATGTGTATATATACATGAACAGTGTTTGTGTGTACATATACATGCACAATGTTTGTGTGTACATACACACACACATATTCCAGAAAATTATGCTCTTATCATTTACCACAATGTTGTGTGTACATATACACACATGCACATCTCCATCATCCTAATCTTATTCTAACTCCTTGTTTTCCACCTTCAGTCTGAAAGTGTTCACTTAACTCAGGCAATAATTTCTTTACTTTAAAAACTAGGACAAAGTTCTCATTGACTTACATTCTTCCTCATTTCTTGATTCATGGGATATTTTATGGCTCTCCAGTCCTTCATAATTAAGTGCTATAGACCAATATTTCGAGATTAATTCCCATGATACTCCTCTAACTTTGTCTCTCGCTACTTTCACCACATATAAAATCCTTCAACAAATTAATTCTTTAATCCTCATTATTTGTCTTATCTCTATACATTTATCCAGTGTGTTCTGTGAATTAACTATCTCCACTTGAGTGTGTTAGGTCAAGGCCTCTTTTTTCTTTTTCTTAAGACAGTGTCTTAGTTGAAAAAACTTTCTCTTCTCATTGCCCAATGACAACCTCTGTCCCTCTCATTTCTTCCTCTACACTATATAGTTCGTCTTGAATTACAGATGTCTAAATGTCAAATAAGTTGTAAATACCTTAATGGCATGAGTAAGAGTTTCTTCATTAATTCCTTGTTAAGCCAGATACAGAGTTACACTCATTCTAAGTTCAATAACTGTGATTAGGTAGCTACTGGATGTAAGCACTGATTGTCACTGGTTGCCATATGTCAATCTTTGCACTAGGGAATATGTTTTATGACATTTGGGTCAAGAATCAGTTAAATGTCCATACCTGAGAGTTGTCTTCTTTTGAAGATTTTTTCCACTTTAAAAAGTACTGTTAATATTTACTATTAGCAAAATTTTAAGTAAATGATTATATATGTATATTGCTGACATTAGATTGAAATGTTACTTCTGCATACATACTTTGCATTGACTACATCCTTGCACATCTCCAATGTCTGCTTCCTTTGTATCTACTTCCTCTGAACTGAACTATTAATGCTACTTAAATAGAATGCTTCTAAGCATCCCTGCAGCTCTAGATATTTACAAGACTACCTTTTACCTTTTTATGGGTACCTTGTATCAAACATGCTGTAATTTTTCAAACAAGTAGAAATTTAAAAAGACATTACACGCTGAATCATTCCCATAATTTTACGTAGTGATTGGGAACAAAGAAGAATTCATATCTATCAAGAAGTTGTTTTAGAGGAAATTTTGAAAATGTTATTTAGGGAAAAAAGGAAATACCATCTGCCAATAGTCCCTACCAAGTCTAAGTTTCTAGAAGTGTGTAATATAATATAAATTACATGAGCAATGATGAGTGTGCATGTATGTGTGTACATGTTTTAGGTGGCATGCACACACACATATGCAGAAACATGTTATATGCAAATGTATATGCTTTAAGGGAACAAAAAGAATGCAAAAGACAAAGATGCATGGTAGAAATATAAAGAATTCAACTCACTTGAAAACAATATAGATTTTCTATTCATGTGCTGAAAGATAAAGAAGTGGAGCTTTATATGATATTTATCACTGCCGTGCTGATGAAGCCAACGCTCTGTACTTGTCAGTAGGAGCAGAGAGCAACGATGTGATAGATTATCAATGCATTTGTTTCTTTTTAACATTTCCATCATTTTGTCAGGTTCTACTCACCCTAAATTTTGTTCTTTGATGATGAACAAAAATAAAAAAATAAAAATAAAATGAAATAAGCTTTGCTTGTTTTTCACACAAACATACTGAAAAACGTCTATCAGAGTGTGGCTTTTAGAGCATATTTGACTTGTCTCCACTCCCATGTCAAGAGTATGTGAAGAGTTGAAGGAATAGGGGAAGTGGTATTCCATAATTTATTAGGGAAGGTGTCTCCTTTGCAGACAACAAGACCAAGTATCAGTGATGACTATGATCACAAGCAAGTTCCTAGCAAGTCAAAGTGACGTCAATGGAGGTTTCCTGGGGTTAGAGGTATTTATTTGGTCTGGATTTGAAGGCATGGTTAAATAGAACAGTTTGGGGGGGGGGAAGGGGTTTAACAGTTCAGTGTTCATGATGTGCGTTTTACAAATATCACTCTGTGGGGGAAATATTTTCCCCTCTTTCATAAATAGGACAGCAGAAGGCTGAATGCTATAAATAACCATCCTGAGATCATCCAGTTAGCAATTAGGAAAAGCACAATTTGAGTCCAATAGGTCTCTTCCAAAATAGAACCACAATACTCTTGTGTTTTGCTATACCCTTTGTTTCATCCATTGCTATGCATTTCCATCTAAAAAGTGCCATATTTTATATATCTAATTATTCTCCCATTGCAACAATAAATACAAAGATTGAAGCATTAAATGGGGCCTCAGAAAATTTAAATATTTTACTCAAAGTCATTTGCTAAGCATAATTCCTCAGGCATGAATTTAGTTTTTTGCTTCTAGAGACAGCTTTTCTTGCAGTAGAACATTCTGTGTTTTACCAAGCCACGTTTCAAGACAAAATACTTTGTATGGTTGCATTCTTTGAAATGTTATTCCATCTTAGAATAAGATTAAAATTATATATACACATTGCACTATATAATTGTCCTAGTAAGTATAAAGTATGAAATGGGCAATTTTTCATCAACACAAAGAATCCCTGTCAATTATTCTAATATAATATGGCTGGATAAAAAAATAGAAATTCTTCCAGCCAAGTAAAATTACACAAACACACAAAAACACCAAAGCTTTACTCTGCAATAGCAATAGAAGTTTGAACTTGTCTTTGCTTGATTAGACTGGGCCAATATTTTAATTAAATAACTTTCCCTTGACATTTAGCTAACAAGTATTTCATAGACTCAAGTTCCATGATGAAATGAGGGCCTATCTTAGCAATGATTGCAACAATAGTTATGAGAGGGTGTTTCTTATGTTATTCTCTCCATAAGTACTCCAAAGCCTACTCTAGGGTTTGTTTTCCTCTTTCTGATTTGAACAAGGCATGAAATGGGGCCAAGGGACATCCTAAAAGACATTACCCTAAGAAACAACATGGTCTTCCAATCCTTAAAAAGCACTGAACCACATAAACACAATTTACTTATATCTACCAAGAAAAAGATAGGTATTATTTCCCTTAAATGAAAGAGAAAATTGAAGTTAACTGTGTCCATTGACTTTCCCACAGTTGTCACGAGCAAGTGGCTGAGGTGAGAACTGGATTCAAATTTCTTCATGTTCCACGCTGTCTCACCTCCTTTGTTGAAACTTAACTTTAGTTATATCAAATCTAGAAGGTATTGTGAAGCTCCATGAATTATCAAATCTAGAAGGTATTGTGAAGCTCCATGAATACCAAGAAAGTCATGATTTCTTAAGAGTTTTCTTTTGGAATGCAATTCAATTTTCTTTATAACATTAAAAATCACTTATTCATTCCATTTATGCTCATTAGAGCTGAAGGAAACTATAAAGAACACTCAAAAAAAGCAAACATTGTTTGTAGACAAATTTCTAAATGGTCTTAATAAATAAAAAGCATGTAGCCAGACATTTGGGTTAAAGCCTGAGAGAAAGATCAGAGGAATAGGACAAGCCATAAGCTAATCTCGCCTCACCAATGCTGCAGCTTCCAAAGAGAGCTTCTTCCTGTATACTCACATTTATATGCCTTTTCTGTTCTGTTCTTTCATTGGCTTTCTTAGCCCAGCTACATCACTTCCTATTCTTGCCCAGCTCTGTCAATTCTTGTCTGTCTGTACAGACCTCCAGACCTCTATGGCTAACTAGTTTTGGAATTTAAAATATGTGCTGCCACACCTGACTCTTGTTTCCAGTGTGGTCTTGAACACACAGAGATCCTGCCTGCCAAGCCATAGGATTAAATGTGTGTGCTAACGTTGCATGACTTCTTCGTTTACTTATAATGGCTGTTCCCATTCTTCTGATCTCCAGGCAAGCTTTATTTATTAAAGCACAAATAAAATACCAATACATTTCAGCACAAATAAAGTATCACCACAATTATTTTGTTAAATTATTGACAAATGCCACACTGAGTCCCTGAGATACAAAAACTTGTGGGCTATAATCAGTGACATTGAATAACTGGTTTAAATGGTAATTATAGGTATATGAAGAAGAAATGAATTATTAGAACTTTCAGGGTACACGGGCATGCAACTTCTAGGAAATAAGTGATCAAAAGAAACTGCAGATTTGGGGAAAGATCTATAGAGGAGGAAGCGCCATAGTTGAAGTTTTTGTTTGTTTATTTATTGTTTGTTTTTCAAGACAGTGTTTCTCTGTTTAGTCTTGGTTGTCCTGTAACTCACTCTGTTGCCCAGGCTGGCCTCAAACTCAGAGATCTGCCTGCCTCTGCCTCCCAAGTGCTGGGATTAAAGTCTTGTGCCAGCACTTCCCAGCAGTAGTTGAAATTTTTTAAGTGTGTGCATATTTGCCAAATGGAGAGAAAAAGAGAGATGTGGTGAACGAAGGAGTGCTAGGATAGCTGAAGGTTTGGGATGAAAGACAAAAAGTATCATGACACTTGTGACTCCAAATGAATGAGACAGGAGGGAATCACTGGCTTAAATACTTCTGGGTCAAAGTGACTCGAAGCAGTGTGCCCATAACTGAAGCAGATAATTTCAGTGACACTCCTATAGACCAGATGCTTTGTGAAGGAAAGAACTAGAAACAAGAAAGAAGGCAGAAGATAGAAGATACTAGAGTGAGTCAAAGTTAGCCTGACAGTGCAATTCATTCCTATAGGCACCTTCCTGTTTTCTCAAGACTGAATTCAATTGATGAGAAACTAAAAGGAACTAGTTAAGGATATTTACATTCATTTTTATAGTTATTTTACATAGTAATTCTCTATTGGCTTCCTTTTCACTACGTTTTACACTCAGACTCGAATCACCCTTACATGGACTTAAATTCTTGTGGTGGCATCTGAAACAATTCTTGTCTTCACTTTTTCTGGTCACTGGGCCTCCTGTGATAATGTCCATTGAAATGTTGTTGAGCACACTCACTTCTTTCAGGTATCCTAAGTCATACACACATTCAATTCATATTTATTGGATATCAGGCAATCATGGTGAGTGTTTTATATTATTTACATAGTAATTATTATTATTTATATTTTATATATAAATATATATTTTTATATAATATAATATAGTTTATATTATTACATGGTAATCAGCAAACACACAAAATCTTTTCTCAGGTTTTTTTGCTAACATTTGACTATGAATATCTGCACCACAGCTTCTAGCCTTTAATTCCCAAAGTTTCTACCCCTGTGACCTCCTCCTTGGGAACTGGGTCACTATTTGTACATTAGATCTCTCCAAATACTAGTGTTTCTCTAGACAGAATTTGAAGGTTCCAGGATGCTTTCTTTAGTCATTGATCAGAGGAATGTACCACACATGCAGTGTAGGTGATAACTGATGCTATTCCAAATGCAGAGTTGAAGTCTCCACAGACTACATGGAAACAGGTAGAGAATAATCTCTTCTGAAGGAAGATGAATGGGAAGCAGCACTAGACTTCAGCTCCTTGCCATTCAGCTTTTATCTCTCTGACTCCCAAGTCACAAGGCCTCATGATGACATTTCCTCTCTTCTATTCTTTTATGTTCCCATATCTTACTTTAATCTTTTGATCTTGTTTGGACAGTAAAATCTCATAGCTATTCAAAAGGAAATATATTAACAATTATTATAAAAATTATTGTTCACTAAATGATGCCCAAGTTTCATGTTAATCAGAGCTGATTTAACACAGCCATGGATGCGGTGTTTAAAGTACACACTCCAGGACTTTATATGCAATAGATAGCAGAATTATAATGCCACAAATAGAAAAACTCTTTATGAGCAATGGAAGGGACAGTGGTTCTATTCCCAGCCATAGAGAACATAGAAATATTACTAAGATGCTGGGCACATATTTGTATGTTGGCCTAGAAACACCACAGGATATTGGAATGAGGACTCCTGTCTCCATTTCAAAAATTGGGCTGAGGATCCATCCGTATGTATAAATCATGAACCTAGGTAATACCTATAGTATTTATCTGAAACCATGGAGTGATCATCTCACTCAACACTACTCTCCTACTGCCAACAAGACATCTTACTGACACAAAGTGTGGGTTCAGAGAAATTGACTTTTCAACAAGGTCAAATGTGTAGTTTCTGCTGAGTTTAACCTAGAGTATTCTCCACTCCCAGCCCAGCAATGAGATCCATGGTAAGTGAGGAGATTACGGCTCAGATGGGAAGCAATGAAAAATGAATCAGAATCTA
The DNA here is from genome assembly GCF_004664715.2 of Peromyscus leucopus. NCBI lineage: Eukaryota > Metazoa > Chordata > Mammalia > Rodentia > Cricetidae > Peromyscus > Peromyscus leucopus. The sequence goes on along the minus strand of NC_051071.1, from coordinate 34,951,762 downwards.
GACATTTCAGCTGAAACATTAACGATAGACATATTACACATGTGAGAGAATTTTAAAGTTATACTCCTCCTGGATGAAATGCGATGTGTGCTTCCTGAAGCACCTGCCACATTCAGCTGTCATCAAAGTGAATTCATTAAAAAAGCAGAACAGTCCCCAGGGCAAGAGACTCTTTGCATGAATTAGGTGTGGTGAATGAAATACACTTATGAGCTATATCTATCATACAGCATCGAAATATGAAGTTGCAGCAGAACGGAGTAACTCCCTCAAACAAAATTTAAGAATCTGCGGCTCTATTTTTATGACCTAAAGAGAAACATCTGCCCATGAGAAGATCAGCAGCCCAGAGGTGAATACCAGCTAAGTCTTCCACTGGCTACCAAACAGTTATCTAAAAACCAGTCCCTAAAGTAACCCTTGTGTTTTCTTCAGAATGATTGATCAAAGCACAATTGGTAGCCAGCTGATTGCCCTGACAACCCAGAATATCCACCCCCACAGATTCATAGACTGGGACTGTTTTCCTACTATGATTTTAACATAGTTATTTCTTTTCCATTCAATTATGTCAAGAGGTCTTCTGGGAAGTTGATTTTGTAATTTTAAGAACTTTCAAATTAAGGACAATAGGAATTTTGATAAGTAACACAAAGGATATAGTCCCATATCTTCATCCCCCATAGGACAAGATTATTCTAGTCCTCTATGCCCTAGCCTAATGTCTCAATTTCTCATGTTCTCAATACCAATTTCAAATATCCTAGACAATGAAAAAAAACTGTCAAAAAAAAAGCTAAACTTAACTTATGTTCTAAGTTTTAAAGATGGTTTTTTCTCTGGAAAATATAACATTGTCTCCAAGAATAAAAGCTTGAAAATAAAGATATCCACTGTGCTCCTGAATCCCTTTCAGATAAACCTACAAAAAACATAAGTTTATCATCATCCATATAAAGACTAGAGTTTGCTCTAAGTCTCGGCTCCACTAGTAATCATTTATTATGTTCCAGATACTACACCTAGCTAAGCAAACAAATATCCCTAAAACATAAATGTTGCTCTCTCTTGAGGCATACAGCCCAGGGTGGATCTAGAAACTCAAATAAAGGATTGGATTGCCACATACATTTCTAAATGATGATAGCAATGCATGTTCAAAAGTTCTCAGAAAGATAAAGGCACTGTAGAGATGGGGATGTTTAAAGGGACCTCAGTGGAGGAATGGGCTATTGAAGCAAAGGAGGATATTTTAGAATAGTTAACAACAAAATTAAAATGGCTACTATCTGTCCACAGGTTTTTGTGTTTTATTTAAAGCACTTATAAAGTATATCATAAAGAAGATGATAGAAATTTATGTTCTGTATTCAGGAGCCTGGAAGCCTGAGGTCAGGGTATCAGCATGGCTGATTCTCCACATGGTCTTCCTTCTGGTAGCAGACCCTTGATGTCTCACTGCAATCTCAGATGGTGGGCCAAAGATCAGAGAACTCCCTGGGATAAGTTTTGTTACTTTTACAGTTCTATGACAAAATTCCTGATAGAATAATACTATAAAAGAAAAGAATTACTTTGGCTCATGTTTTCAAAGGGTCAGTTTATCATTAAGTGGTGACATGAGATTGAAAAACAGTTCACACTGTGATAGTACAGAAAGCAGGAAGAAAGGACAAACTTTTCCAGGATATTAGACACTAAGAAACCATCCTCAGTGGCCTACTTCCTCCTGTCACCCCCTACGTCCAGCCATCCTCCACCTCCAGCCATCCTCTACTTGTCCATTACCTGTGTTCCTATGCCATAAAACCTATAGAGTTATACAATACAACAACAGATCTTGGTGCTGCATGCCTAAACCTGTGTAATATTTGTTGTAGTTGTAGGTTGCACTCAAACCTAACATGGTATATGTTGTCCCATCTTCCTTGCTAGGACATTATGGAAAAATAACTAAATGCCAAAGTATTCTCTTCGTATTGTTCTCTGAGCTCATAGCCTCTGCCTGACTTGGCCTGTAGATAACATTCCTCAGTCTTTCTCCCTCACATTCTATTCTCTCTACATCTTCATAGTCTCTTCTCTCTAACTTAATTAATATCCCTCCATTTCATGTGTCAGTATTATTGAAGAAGGATCCACTCTAAAGATTCTATTTTCTAATTGACTCTCTCTGTAGAAAACCATGTTTCTAATTGAATTCACATTCTGTGGTGTTGGAACTACAGTGTATCATTTTTTAAAGTGGAGAGAATATTCAAATCAACCTCAAAGAGATAAAATATGCAACCACTTGTCCTTTGCTATAGATATAATATGCAGATAATCACCTCACCACTGCAAATCGCATGGAGAGGAACCGAAGTCCTCAGACCAATACCACCCTCCTAAGCATGCAAGAGACAACTTGAGGAAGATCTTCCTTCCTCTAGCATGCCTTCAGATTAGACAGTCCCAGTCAACATATGACAGCAAACTCTGAAGACAACTTAAACACTAAGATACTGCCAGCTCCTCTTCCATCTAAATCCACACGAACCATGAGAGAAAACAAAATTTTGCTTTACTTAATCTACTATTTTTAGATGATTGTTTTTACAGTCCAATACAATTAGTACAATTTAGGGTTTTGCTTGTTTGGTTGGTTGGTTGGTTTTGGCTTTTGAGACAGAGTTTCTCTGTGTAGCCCTGGATGTCCTGGAACTTGCTTTGTAGACTAAGCTGGCCTCTAACTCAGAGATCTGCCTGCCTCTGCCTTCTGAGAAACAGTTAAAGGCATATGCTACCACTGCCCAGCTAAAACCTAGTTTTTACTTCAAGAGCTCTCACAAATGGAAAGATTTTTTTTTCTTTAAGGAATTTTTTTTTACTCATTTTACACACCAACCATAGACCCCCCCCCCATCTTTTCTCCCGCTCCATGCCCCAACCTTCTCCCCTGACTGACCCCCATCCCTTCCTCCTAAAGGGTAAGGGCTCCCATGGGAAGACAGCAAAGCCTGGTACATTCAATTGAGGCAGGACCAAGCCACTACCATCTTCATCAAGGCTAAGCAAGGCGTCCCACCATAGGTCATGGGCTCCAGAAAGCCAGCTAAGATATTGTTTTTAAACTTTATTGATTAATCTGTTGATAGCATTTTGTCTTACTTTGAGAAAATTATTGATAGAATTTTCAAAGTTTTTTTATAAAAGAATCCTTTCTCAAGTATATATTATATACTTATGTACATATGTATGCACATATGAATACTGGAGGATATGTGTTTACACATATTCAGGTATTCACCTACCTGTTTTGTCAACCTCTTTTATATGTTTACCTACAAACACAGGTAATGCTGAGTTGTTTGATAATATATTTGGTAATAATAGTATTTATTTATTTTTATGTGTGTATATGTTCCTGCACATGTTTATGTATAACATGTGTAGAAAGTACAAAGGCCAGAAGAAGATATCAGGACCCCTGGAAATGGAGTGCAGGAAGTTGTGGAATGCCTTGTTGTGTACAGAAACAGAACCCAGGTCCTCTGCAAGAGCAGTAAACACTCTTAACTACTTACCCATCTCTCCAGTCTATGTCTGATAATATTTTAAGCAAGGCATTGAAAGTGGGATAGAATGTTCTGAACACATCAAGAGGGAGAATGTTAATACTGTTTTGAACCAATGACAAAGCCATTTACAATATTAGCTAAATTTATGCAGGGATGAATTTTGATCTTAAAGAGAGTACATGCAATTTTAAAACAAAAATCAAGAATATTTGGTAATGTAATTAGAAAGGTAAAGGGGAATATCTAGAAATTTCCTGAAAACTAAGGAAGATGAGAGATTTGTCACAATAAGTATTAAGCTATATTAAAAAGAAAACAAAATTAAAATAGTTTTAATGTGTAAATATACAGACATATCAGTGCATCCTAAAATAAATCTACATATAGAATCAAATACATATGGTGATTTAATATATGGTAAAATTGGCATTTTAAGTCAAAGGGAAATTGTAAACTATTTAATAAATTGTAGATGAGATAATGGATTGCCATCTGGCAGAAAATAAAGTAAAATCATATCTCTTGCTTTGCACTAAAATAAATTTTATATTAATCAAAGTTTTCACATAAAAAAGAAACACAAAGACTAAGGAACAAAAAAATAAGTCTCATAGTAAAGACATTTTTAGGGTTTCTAAAATGCAGAAGCCATCAAAATGCAATAACCACATACATAAAACAAAATGTGCTTAGAAAAAGCTACTATAAATAAAATTGAAAGAAAAATGATAAAGTTTGAATGGAGCTTTTCAGCTTATACCACAAATAAAATGCTAGTGTCTTTTCAATAAAGAAAATAAAAACAGCATCCCCATAGAAAACATGGCTGTGGGCTATAAGCCCTCTCCATTCACAGAAAAGGAATTCAAAATGCTTCTTGACCAACTAAAACAAGAATACATTAACTTCACTCATAATAAGAAAAACTGGAACTACAATAAAACAAAATCTGCTTTTGTAGAAAGAAGTCTGCTAAATTAGGGTGAATAAAATCAAAATATATTTTACACAGGTACAGGGGATTTGAACTCAGGCCCTTAGACTTGCAGAACAGTGTTCTTAAATATATTAAGCCAGTCCTATGCCTTCATTTTAACCCAGATTATGCTTCTGTGCATGCACAGTATACCACATGCACAGTAGTGTGGTAAAACAGCAAATATGAAAAAAACATTTGTTGGCTCTTTTTGTAGTCTTATGGCAGTGGAAGAACAGCAAGAAATAAACAGAAGTTGGACAACAGAGGGCAGGGATCGTCAATCATGATTCAACCAGACAAGCCAAAATGGAATGACTAGAATGAAGCCTGTCATTTTGTGGTAATGAGGATGAACCTGAAATCATTAAACTAAGTAAACTAGACATGAGGAGACAAGTCTTCTGCGATTTCACTCACAGAGGAGTCTTAAATGACAGAGCTCGTTTAGTTACCGAAGGCTGAGGAGCGTAGGGGCTGGAGAGGCTGCAGAGAAGGGATGAGTTCTAAGACGGTCACCACCAGAGACAACGAATGACTTCTGGGCTTCCAACAAACAGAAGGATGATAACGGTGGACAATGTTGTACCACACAATTCAAAAGAAATGTAAGTTAAGGTTTTGAATGGCTTTATCACAAGCAAATAAAATGCTTGAGTCCACCCATGTATTCATCTGTTAATAAGACCAAGAACAACAAGGTGGGGAACTATGGTTTCGCTAATGTCACCTGGAAACCAGAAAAGGGTCGCCAAAAGTTCTGTAACACTTGGATCACCACACTGGTTTTATAGATACCCTGCCTCCAAAAAGATTGCATATTAAGTATTTACCAACAGTGTGACATCTGAGAGCCACTGGGATCAACATCATGCCCAAGTCCCCTAACTAACGTCCATACTAGAAATTTAACTTAGGTCTCCTCATACCAACTCAGAAGGCAGAACTATTTCTCTTCTTTTGCTTCAATAATAACTGTTTTAATTATGTATCAGACATACTCAATAAGCATCATTTCTTGGTGTGTCAGGTCACACATAATAAAAAGAAGTTGTAGATTCTTATAATTTAGTAAATAATACATGCCATACATAATACATCCCTTTCCCCTCCCTCCCTCCCTTCCTGCTTTCCTTCCTTCCTTCTTCCTTCTTCCCTTCCCTCTGACTCTAAATAAATGATGCCTGTTTGCTTATTTTCTAGCAGTTTGCAAAATACTGAGGGGCCCATAATCTGCCATATATATGTAACTGATAGCAAAATTTATAGCCATGAAAACATGCACTATACGTTGAGAGGAGAAAGAATTCTGCATGTTAGTATTTAGCATTTCTTGAATTATTGGACTAGTTAAAGTCACTTCATGATGGGCTAGTGCAAATTATATAATAAGCAACTGACTATTCATCCTTTACCTATTCACTGCTCATCACAAAGAGAGAGGGAGAAGTCAGCCTGCGTGCTGACTGCATCAGGAAAATGAAGCATCAAAGACAGGAGAGCTCATCCAGCAGCATGTAAATAAGAGCTCAGAGACCCTTGTCACCACCACCCTTCTTGCCTATTCACTGTCCCCTATTACCACTTCCCTATAAACTTTAATACAGTCTTTGGGGTACTTGTGTCTCCCTCTGTTGAATGATTACATCCTGAAAAATTTACAATGTTCTCTTGGGTTCAACACAGCCTGAACAGAAATAAGAAGGTTCTAAATAATGTGTTCCATTAGCGAATGAAAATGGTACCTTTTAATAGAATGTGGCAGTATGGCTAAAAGCAGGAGGAAAGAAACACACACGGTCACAGGCAAAGTTACCTTGTCTGATATTTTTTTGAAATCATACCAGAGTGGGAGAAGGTGATGATGTTGACCAGACTCCATGAAAACATGACTGACATAATATCCATCTCAGTCCTGGAAACCAGAACAGGGTTGTGTCCACAGAGATTTCTATTAACAGTGAGAAAGTCCAGGTGATAGTGATCAGACTGCATTCACTCAACAGTCCAGATGTGAGCACCGAGGTTTGCCCAGCAAGTGACATTGTCAGGACACTACTTCCACAGTCCAGCACCCTGTCACCTAGAGAAACAGAAGAAGCAAGGAAGCCCCTCCGCTGACTCTGGCTGTTCATGCTGAAGCAGGACATCACAAGAAAATCCCCCTAGCCCATTTTCCCATGAAGCAGATCATCAGATCTAGGAAAGTCATCTTTCCCTGATCCCCTGAAGATCTCCGGGAGACAGGTGTTACCCTGTATCCAGAGGTAATGTCACACAGAGAGGTCAAAAGGAATCTGAACAGATACATCTTTTTACCTTTCCTCAAGTTTATTGCTATTAGAATGTAACTGTTGTTGCCTGGTTGCACTTCCTCAGAACAATAGAATTACCCTGTTTCCTTTTGTTCTTTACTCTTGAGGGCCTCTGATTTCTTTATCTCGGTAATTTCTTTTGCTAGGTATCCACAACAAAATCTGTGTTTTGGTGAGAAAAAGTATGTTTTCTTCTCTATAGAACTAAGGAATTTTCAGAATATCCCAAGGAGCAGGAAGGGTGAAGACCTCTTTCTGGCCGTCTTTTTTTTTTTAATTATGAAGTTGCAATATCATATCTGTTCTATCATTGGCCCAAATTTAATTAAATCATTCAAGTCACTGAGAGGAGAGCTGGTAAAAACTCCTTGTAATGGAAAATCATGTGTACAATAGAAAATGAAAAAGTTAAGGAAGAACTAATCATACATATTACAGGATAGTTTGGGAAAAATCAAATTCATGGAAATATAGTAAAATTTGCTATATAAAGATGAATTATATTCTTGGAAAACTGGAGAGAACTTCAGAAAAGCACTTAGAATACTGAAGAGTCTAGTAGACAGGTTAGGATGGGTCAGGTAACTCTGAAGGATTCTACTGGATGTGTTGACACACAGGATGCTAGAGGCCACAGAGATAAAAGAAAAAATTCAGAGAAGTATCTGTAAGTGTCAGGAAAAGAAATATATAGAAAACCCTCAGGGAGTCTCAGCAAAGTGACAGAGAAGTTACTCGGCCCAGAGGAAGTGATGGGAGCAGGTTGCCTTTTAATCACTACTGTCTCCCAGTGTCTCATTCAATGCTGTGTCTCAGAAATGGCTAAGGAGATCTGGAGTAAATTAAAACTTTCCTCTGTCCCTTCTCTCAGATCTGTACGATTCAGACAGGAAGCCTCATTGAAAGGCGTTCTTTCATCCTGCAGCAGCTCACAAAAGCAGCGGAGCCCATCCTTGTAGGGATGAGTGAAAGGAAAACTTGAGACATATAAAAGATACTGTGCTTGAGAGCGATCAGCCCGAGGAAAGCACAAATGCTTGTCAGCAGAATAAAACTGCTGAAAGGAAGTACATTTTTAAAAAAATCTGAACGTTATTCTTGGGGAATCCATACACACCAGGATGACTAGAAAAGGCAGAATTATCTAAGATCGGGAAAGTATCCAAGAAAGGGTCCTCTAAGATTGGGATATAATATTTAAGAATTAGACATTTGAATTAAAAACTACAGTGAAAATAGCAACTAAATGCAATAGATGAAAAGGCAAAGTAACCTAACAATCATCTATTTCCAAGCAAAATAACGAAATGAAAGAGATACAAGTATAAATGCGAGGAAGGTATGTTGACTATAATGCTTTCATTGTGAAAGGTACTCTAAAGATCAGTTTAAAAAACTATTTATGTGAGAAAGAGGGAGAGTCTTGGACAGCCTCAGGAACGTTTTTTCACATCTGAAAACTCTAGAAGAAACACCTCATCAGTATTAGGAGAGAGAGAAAGACAGTGGGGAGCAGTTAAGAGATCTCTTAGATCTGAAGATGGAAGATTGTACTCAGCCAAGGCTGGCCTGGGTCTCCAGAGAATGGTCTAAGGAAAGCTGAAAGGCAACTGTCAGAAAAGCCCAGGATACCCTAAACCTCCTGGGGAAAGGCGAGACCCAAGGTAGTTGTGGCAGCAGCAGGAGAAGCCAGGAAAACGGCACTGGCTGCTTGGCATCCGCAGTGACTAAGCAGACTGGAGATGTCATTTCAAAAAGACTTGAGAAAATTAACTTTTTAAGAAGGGAGGGAGGAAGGGAGAGGGAGACAGAGAGAGAGAGAGAGAGAGAGAGAGAGAGAGAGAGAGAGAGAGAGAGAGAGAGAGAGAGAGAACAGAGTGGAGAGAGACTTCTGCTGTAAGGAGGCTTTGCTGCCCCAGATGCTTAGGGAGCCACACTCTGGGAAACTGGTAAGGGACTATGGTTTAACTCCAGAAAAGCAGAACAGTGTGCAACTGTGGAAAAGGAACCTTGAAACAGATCTGAAAAGCAATCTGGTAGGAACTAAAATCCACACTAGAAATCTCAAACAGACTCCAACATTGTCCTAGGTGTGAGCATGAGCTAAACCCGCCACACCAGCCTCTTCTGCACCTGGAGTCCAGAAGGAATTCTCAGAGCTGTGACTATACCTGTGAAGCACACTGACCAGGATAACATACATAATCTGACCCATTAAGGGAAGGCCCAGAAAGGACAAGACTTTCATTGCAGGGAAACTCCAAACTTGGAGGAAGGAATGTGAGAGTCTGAACCATGACCTTTAATAAAGAAGCCAATCAGTGCTGGCTTCAGTTGTTGGCAGAGAAGCTCTTTTTGCAGTGGGTTTCAGTCATTGCAGACCCGTAGCTGGTGTGAGTGCAGAGAACAAGCGGGTCTTGACCCATCCATCAGCCCTAAGGGATGACAGGAAGTAAAAGCATGGCAGCCCTACCCTACAGGCAGCTAGTCAGGGATACAAGACCAAAGAAAACAAAGGCATCCATATGTATGGTGGAACCCATAGTTTTCACCAGGAGTACAGAGGTTTTACAATAAATTTTACACAACCTGTGAGCTGAACAATGTAATTTACAAATCACTGACTTATCAGGATGCTGGGTAGCTATCCGCCTTTGTTCTTTTATTCCCTCCTCCTGCCGGATGTAACTTTGTCCTCCTTTCTCTTGCTCGGGGTGGGGGCTGGGGGTTGTCTTTCCTGAGCCTGTGATCTTTCACTTCATCCATCAACCAATCATAATTCACTACCTACGTTGAAGTTAACCAACCAGATGTCTCCAGCTGAATGAACTATTTATGCATGGGCAGGACTAAAATGACTCAGAACCAGGACTTGAAAGTCTCACTCCAAAATGCCATCTGGTAAATCATTTCTGAGTCTCCTCTTAGCTGTGGGGACTTGTTGCTTTACTTCTCAATAAACTTTTCTTCTCCTGTCCTCAGCTATCATTCTTCCTAGGTTTAGGGTCATGCCCAGGCTCAAGTAAATAACCCCCCAAGCAAAATAACGAAATGAAAGAGATACAAGTATAAATGCGAGGAAGGTATGTTGACTATAATGCTTTCATTTGTGAAAGGTACTCTAAAGATCAGTTTAAAAATCTATTTATGTGAGAAAGAGAGATAGTCTTGGACAGCCTCAGGAACGTTTTTTCACATCTGAAAAACGTCACGGGAAAACAAAACCCAGGAGAGAGTGTGACTTGTTGAGAAAAAAATGGATTAAGAGCTATGAAGGTATGGAGGAGTAAAAATGACCTAAATACAGTATGTACATATATGAAGCTATCAAAGAATTAAATTGAAGGTAATTTTAAATGCATTGTTTAACCACCAATAAATGCAAGTTCAAGAATATCAGAAACTACAGTCATGCTTACTCACCGGCAAAACCTGAAAGACACTTAAGTGTCCCACACAAATATTCAGTCAACAAAAGGCCAATGTTTGAAGCAGAGAAATGTTTGGCTTAAAACTTTCATAGCAAGCCATGTTGTTCTGCAGGGCAAGAAAAAGGCAGTCCTATCTTCAGGTTTTTAAAGTGCACTTTGCTTTTAGAACGTCTGCAGGAAACATGTGTAACACACAGGAGAAGATTAAAGTGTCTCCATCAAGTACTAACTGGATAGTCAAACATTGCTGAAATAAATTCAAAATATTCTGTAAATCTCAAGTTTCTACATGTAAATCAGATTTACTTCTGGTAAAATAATGACCATAGATGAGGTGTCTTTAAAAGTTTAAGTAGGTAAAAAGTAGAAAAACAAAGAGGAAAAGAAATAAAGAGAGAGAGGGAAAGAAAAAAAACCTTTTCATTAATGATTCCTCCCAAAATTGTAAATACAATGTGTGGGGGCATTTTGACATTAAGGATGATGAGTGATGAGATTAAAATAGAGTAAATATAGAGTAAGTCTTAACAGTTTTCAATTAAAGCAGATGACAAAACACTTGATGTAACATGATATGCATAAAATAATTTATACTCATACTTAACTGAGTGGTAGTTTGAGTGAAATGGCCCCATACGCTCATAGGGAATGGCACTATTGGGAGGTGTGGCCTTGTTGGAGTGATGTAGTGTTGGAGGAAGTGTGTTACTGGGTGTGGGCTTTGAGATCTCAGTGCTCAAATCAGGCCAGTGCTCTAGTCTCTCTTCCTGCTGCCTGCCAATCCAGACTTAGAACTCTTAGCTCTTTCAACAGCATCATGTCTACCCACATGCTGCTATGCTTCCTGCCATGATGATCATGAACTAAACCTCTGCACTGTAAGCCAGCCCCAACTAACTGTTTTCCTTTGTGTTGCTTTGGTCATGGAGTCTCTTCATAGCAATAGAAATCCTTACTACGAAAATGACAATGTGAAATGTAGCGTAAGTCCACATTTATTAGAACCCTATCTGTCTGTTTTATTGAAGACAAGGTCTCACTCCAGCCCAGACAGGCTTGATCCCTATTCTGATCTCCGACTCACAGTAATCTTTGGCCTCACCCTCCAGAGTGCTGGGATTACAGGAATGAGTCCTGTCCTGCCAGAACGCTGGTTCTTAAATCTCTCAGGTTTAAACCCTAGATTGTATCAATAACAACAAGAAAAGTGGGAAGTATGGTATTTGAGTTGAAAGTAGCAGAATAAAGGCCTCATTCAGGATTCCAGTATATTTAGGTAGAACATATGCATGGCTTTTTACTGGAGGTTGATGATTTCAAAGAAATGTCACATGCAATTGCTTAGAGCAAACTTACAGAGAGAGGTGTGAACTGAGCTGATGGGCGAAGGGTTCACATAGGATCCGCATCCACGTTGAACTCTGAGCACCCTGACCTTTCTGGGTCCATTTGCTGACCCTTTGCTGCTGACTGGCACCCTAAAACAACTGTAATGGTACCTGACACCAAATGTGGATCCCTCCACAGGTAGCTATGCAAATAAAGTAGTTCCTCCTTTCTCTGGCCTGTGGGCTCTCAGATACTTCAAAGTCATCTGGGAGGCAGACCCTCTCATATCATCTCTCCCATCAACCCTTGGAGCTCACACCTATCACACTCCCTAAGCCCAGACCATTAGCAGATGCTCTGCATGGAGCTTAGAAGTTCAAGTTGCCATTGAAGACCTGTCAAAGAGTCTGTTGTGAGCTTTTCATTCATCGGCTGACAGGACCCACTTGAAACTTCCTAGCCCAGCCCCTGGGATTGCCAGCCAGTGTGTGCAAACATAGTTAGGAAAACATCATCTTTCCAGAAGTGTGTATGAATTATCACTCAGAAGTAACTAGAGGACAGAAACAGATTTAGGATCTAGTAAGAGTCCAGAATCTGAGAGCCTTCTCTTGGGTCTAAATGCTTTTAATTTGCAGACGGATGCATTGGGGACAGGGATGTCAGAATTCCTAAACTCCACATCTCACAACAAAGCCACCCTGTGTAGGATCAAGGCAGCAGGACTCAGACATGTATCCCTGCCTGGTCTCCATCCTGCCTCCTGCTCAGAATCCTCCCTAGTCCCTCTAGGCTGAGAAACCACTGAGGCCCTGTTGAGAAGGCCGCATGGTGTTTGCTTTCTACTGTTTGCTTTCACACCTTTCCTGCTTTGGGGGGAAGTGATAGGATTCCAGGTTCAAAAGAGCCGCTTCTGAGCTCAGCTCCGCTCCATGGAGGAGTGAAAGTAAACAGGAAGGCAAGAACCTCACACAAGGCTTTGTAACCTGTATGTTAAATTATGTCAACAGGATGCTGAGAACAAGACTATGCAGGAAATTCCACAGCCGAATGATGAAACCTCCGTGGAACCTGGCTGGAAGAGACGCCTGGATGGCATTTGCTTTGATCTAACCAGCTATAAGGAAGATTTCAAAGAGAAAATATAAAACGAAAGGCAAATTGTAACATGACATAATCCAGTGAGTTAGATCATTGCTTAAGGGGCAGCTAGACTCGGCGTCCACCTTAATGGCTGAAAACAAGCTGGGGCTTCCAGAGAACAGACAAAACTTTTGAATCCGATTTTAGCTTTAGGTTTGGGGAAAGGTCTGTATGTTTGTCAGCGCTATTTAGGACTCCATTTCTGGAAAGGGACTGATTTCAGTCTCCGAAGCACATATCCAAGCTAATGACGAAGCACAGGGGCCAATAGCATTACCAGCCTCCATCCTGTGCACCTCCTCCAGGGCCACACTGCCATCGGGCTGTGCTTACTCCTCCCGTGGTCTTTCTCAGAGACATCAAAGGACGCCGAATTAGGCTTAATAGTTTACAATCAGAATTTGTCTTTATGGAAACGTACAGCTGGCTGCCTGTGTAATTTATGGAAATTAAGCATGCATACATTTCCATTGTGCTGGGACACATTGTTATACAGTATCATGAGACAGACAGGCACAAACCTCATAATGGATCAAAACCACTGTGTTCAAGCACAGCACCGAGCCTGGAGGGAGATTAAAAGTCTACTTTAGATCACAGAGGCAGGGCCTATTTCAAGATTAAATTAGATTCATTCTTGCTACTGTTGTTTTGAGAGAAGCCAATATTTCGGAGTGTTTCTTTCGTATTTTATCCTAAAGATCACATGTTTGGATTTTGTTTTGGTTTGCTTTTTCCCCACCTAGAGGGATTTTTTTTTTTTTTTTTTTTACAGTGTTGAGCTGATTTGCAAATAGAAAGGCCGGGCTGTATTCCTAGTACATTAGAATAATTTTATTTATTTAAGTCTAAAAGTTTAGCAATTTCTGATAAACACTGGGAAAGAACAAATCTTGCTGATTCTTTTCCCCCATGCTGAAACGTTGCTGGATATGAACTTTGTAAGTGGGGACTTTTTGCTTCATTAGAACGGTGTCTGCTCTGGTAGATTTATAAGAAATACTTTTTATTTACGTTTCTATCCCATATTGCATGGTGAGGGCTCACGCCTCAGAATGTTTTAGAGTACAGAAAGGCCAATGGTAATAACCGTGATAACTGGTAATAATACAAGTGGTTTTACTCACAGGCTCAACACATGTTTTCAGAGGTTAATGTGAGTTTGCCTAGTTGATCAAAGTACCTTCCCTTCTCGGGAAATTCACTTCAATTTCCCTTTATGATATTTATTCTCGGGCAGTCACAGTTGGTCAGGGGCAATGGTTCTCCACAGCAATGAGTATCCTGTCACGAATCTAACAGAATTCAGCAGATGCTCTTTGGCTTTCTCCAACTGTAAAGAAATTCCAGAGATATTCACACTTGTTGAGGGCTTGGCAAAATACCATACAAAAAAAATCACAAATACTTAATGAATGGTTCTTTAATTTTGTTAGCTAATGACACTGTGGATATACTATATATGATTAAAACGAAGAAATAAGAATTAATTTTACTTGGAGGCTACATACCAAATAACTTCTTCGATCTGGCTTTTTGAGCAATTGACTTATATCATTAAGAAATACGACCCCAGTGGTAAACGGGATCAGATGCATGGTATTTATAGCTGCACAAATGAACACATTTCAAAGTTTGTTTATTGGAGACTCTTGCTAGTTTGGAACAAGAGCGGGAGTTCTCCCGTTGAAATGGGAACCCTGCCATCTAGTGGCAATTTTTGGATATTATGTCTTAGATCAATATCATCTCAAGAAAAATGTTGAGTCAGTTTAAGAATGAAGCATTCTAGATTTTAGAAACTGAAAAGTCGAAGCAGGAGCACTAAAAAGGTCTTTCCTGGGACTCACAGTGAAATACCTACAATGTATCAAAATAGCTAGGCCTTAAAACAGGATATTATTCCTCAGTGTAAGTGCACTTCATTTAAAAGGAATAACATTTTTACAATTATGAATAGCTGTTTATCCAGTTAAAACCTTTGTGACTTTGCACCTACTAATCTGTGTCACAAATCCTGCATTCTTTTCTAGTTAATCATTTTTGTGCCTGCAGGCTAAATTTCAAAGGCTTGTGCAAAAGACTTTATTTTTGGTTTTGATTTTCTTTTACAAAAGAAAACATCTAGAAGGAGGTAACTTCCAAGAAGTCTTCATGCTTCATTGAGTCTTGAACCTTTGGATTTGTTAAATAACATTTGACTCAGTTACAGAGAATCACAGTACCACTGCATTAAAATGCATAACTAAAACCTGCATTTTAAAGAGACACTGTAACAAAGTGGTAACGAAATGCTATGTCCTTGGGAAAAATCATGCAGATAGGGGAAATATCATTTCTTGTCATGTAAAAATATTATATTTTGGTCCAGAGAAATGGCTCAGTGCATAAAGGTGCTTGCTGGTAAATTTGGTGACCTGTGTTCCACCCCCTAGGATTCATACAGGGAAAGAAAACTGACCTCTTACAAATTCTCCTTCACACACACACACAGAGAGAGAGGGGGGAGGGAGAGGGAGAGGGGAGAGAGAGAGAGAGAGAGAGAGAGAGAGAGAGAGAGAGAGAGAGAGAGAAATGACATTTTAAAAGTATGTTTAATCAGGAGCCTTTTACCTCATTTATTCAACAAATTCAATATATGAGAGGTCGGGCATGGGGAATATGGCATTGAAAAGTGTATCTCTTCTCTCCAAAAGCTCTTAGGCACTAGACTGAAGACATAAGAGCAGACAATAATATATGTCACTAGTGCTGTCATAGTAATACTTACACATGGGTCAGTTCTGCTGTGATATAGGGGAGGAACTGAGACCGCCCTTCCATTTCATGCAAAAATGTAATTCTGGGGATGGAACCAAGACTAAGGAGGAATTCCATGACCAGTGCACCAGCCCCAGAACTGTGCAGAATCTCTATTCCATAAATGAGAGGACTAGCTCAGGAGGACACAGCATGCACTTTGACGTGGACGCTGCAGATAGGAAGAACTGGTCCTCACATGGACATCGTGTAGACAAAAATGAACTTAAATTCTCTTCTCATCTTGCAGGTTTTTGCTTCTCTGGGACAAAAAGAGGTAGACACTATGGTAAAGTAGAAAGATCACTGCACTGGGCTGTAAGTCAATAGAAAAAGGGGAAGGTTCAGACAAGCCAGAATAATAAGTGTGTCATGTATTCTTTTCTATGAGAAGGAAAACTCTGCATGTATTATTTCATAAGCACCCTGACAATAAAAAGAGATTTTTTGTATGCAATTTTTATCTAGTTATAAGTGTGATGAGCTGTTGTAAACAAACATACTCATGTAATTAGGACCCAGATAAAGAAAAAAAAATCCATACTCTACAGACCCCATAGCTTTGCCTACTTGAAGCTTATTTAATGAAGCATTGCCACAATGTCTATGGTTTTGTGGATATACCTTTTTAAGTGCTAGACTTAACTTAGCAAACCATACTTCTTTCCCATCATCCTTCTCATTGAGAAAGATCAGTGTACAGTGTTCCTCAACTAAGAACTCATAAGCTCCAAATCAAAAATAATCTTCACTTCACCACACAGGCAGTGAATGCTGTGTTCACATGTGAATACTTTCATTTCTGTGCACATATGAGTCCACCTTGGTCCAGATTAGAATTTTTTTCTGTGAAGAGCCAAGATATATATATTATTCTTGTCATATAAAGTATTATGTTTCAGCCTAGAGAGATGGTTCAGTGGGTAGAGGTACTGCTGGCAAGTCTGAAGACCTGAGCTCCATCCCCAGGATGGAATACATACACACACACACACACACACACACATATATATATATGATTTTTGTAATGTTAGCCCCTCATACTGTGCTTTTCAGTTTATCCTTTTAAGTATAGGTGCCCACATCAATTCAAGAATTGAATATAGTTGATTATCCAGGGAGGAATGAGAGTAGAGATGCCATTCTCCCTTCAAGTCAATTGGTAATAATACACGGGCTACAGAAGCTTGTCGCTAAGAGCCACTATGAACAGCCTTGAGGGGACCCTTCCACCCTGTGTCTGAGCCCACCTGCATCTCTGGAAAAGTCACAAAGCTATGGTGACATCCTGAAATGCAAGCAGTCCTGACTATCATAGGGTGGGGACTATTCATTCCTTTTGGGGGAGGAACTTGAAGAAGCCCAGAAGCACAGAAAAAGCCCAGAAGCCTAGAGAATACGATGGTTGGTTTTATGTGTGTGAGCTTGTCTGACACTTATGTGCAAATGTGAGATGAAACATGGGCCACGTTGTTGCTGTAGTTCTGCTTTTTATATGTAACTCCCACTCAAGGACCTTTGAGTAAATCAGGTTATCCTTTATCATGTGGTTGGACCTTATCCAATCAGTTAAAGGCCATAAGGCATATACAGACTGAGATCCCTCCAAAGAAATAGTTCTGTCTCCAGACTGTCTTTGGCCGCAAAACAGCATCATGGACTTTTTCCCTGGCTCTCCACTGCTAGTACAGTCTGGTGTTTCCATGGAAATTCTATAAGTCTTCAATAAAATAAATGTTTCTGGGGCTGGAGAGATGACTTGAAGATTAGGAGTACCAGCTGTTCTTCCAGGGGACCCAGCTTCAATTCCCAGCACCCATGTGGCAGTTCACAATTGTTACTCCAGCTCCAAGGGATCCCATGCCCTCTTCTAGCTTTTACAGACACTAGGCACACATGTGGTGCACAGACATACATGAAGGCAAAACCCCCCACATACAAAATAAAAAGTAAAATTCCTTTGGGTCTGGAGAGGTGGCTCAGTAATTAAGAATGCATTTTTGCTCTTGCAGAGGAGTTGGGCTCATTTACTAACACTTACACTATGCAACTCTCGGACATGTTTTCTCTCTCTTGCTTTCCTTTCCCTTCCCCGTCTCTCTCCCTCACCCCTTTCCCTCCATTGCTTTTTCCTATGACAAGTATCACTTTCTTACCCTTTCCATCTCCTCTCATGACAGACATATCTAAAGGATCAAGCATCGCTTCATCTCTAGAATGAGAGTATAGGAGACTTACCTCCCAAGCAGGCTTTCAATCTGCATGAAATAATGGAGCATCTGTAAAATATATGGAAGGTACAAATGATGTGGGAACTATCATTGTTTAGCTGTAGCTATGGGAAATAACTTAGGTACCTGAACTATCCTAGTCCCACCCTTCTCTGCCTTTGTAGATCATCTTTCTCTAGATAGTAATATGAATCCTTTACAGACTCTGAATGTCCAGCATGATGGTTACTTATCCAGAAATGATGTAGGTGAGGTTTTCGCAAACACAACAGTAAGGTCTGTATTTCAGACCTGAGTAACTTCAGTAAATGACACCAAATTATGAAAATGGAGCAATGCCCTCATGGCATGCTTTCTGGCCTTGTTATACCTGCCTTTCAAAGGACAACTTCCTTCCTAGGGAGTCTAGAATGAATTGTGAAAAAGGAATCTCTGAAATTCTGTAGTAGTTACTTGTTCTTCGGAAACAGTTCAAGCATTCATAAATCAAACTCATTCAGAGTGTTGATGGCAGATCTATGTGTGCTGGAAAAAAACACATCCCAAATCATAAAATTATTTCTCAAGTGAGAAAGTGTGTGTGTGTGTGTGTGTGTGTGTGTGTGTGTGTGTGTGTTTGCTGTATGTCTATAATGCTACCTTTGTACAGGAACTGGGGCAATTTCTCTCGAAAATTAATGTTTACATAGCCATAATCTGAACATACTTCAAACCAAGTCATAATCCAAATGGTCCTACAACCATACCGTGAATATGAGTCTGCAATAAAAAGCAACACACTATTGACTCATATAATGACCTAGATGGATCTCAAGTGGATTCTCAATGAAAAAACTAAGCCCAGCTGCATGGTTCCATACACATGGCATACTTAACATCACATAATTATAGAAATGGAAAATAGATTATTGATATCTAGCCCTTGAAGTTGTCTTGGAACAGCTTTTCTGGTTTAAGCAAGGTGGTCCAGGAGTTCCAAGATAGCAACAAGAAAAATAGAAGGTATTGATTATCTTACTTGTGATATTGATATGTAATACCAATATGTTTGCTTAATAAACATATAGAGGTTTGAAGAATTATATGCATGTATATGGGAACACACAACTTAAAAATAAACATCATTAAAATCTTAAAGTTGGCACTTGCCTCCACGACTGAAAATCTAAATTTCGTCTAAATAATCCACATAGTAGAAGGAGAGAACTGATTTTTGCAAGTTGTCTTCTGACTTCTAGATGCAAACCATGGTAAAAATGTTTGTTTGCATCCACATAATAAATAAGTAGTGAATGTTGATGCAATCAATATTTGAAATGATTATATTGAGTAAACAGTGGATGATAATTGCTTTGGGAATGATGAAAAGAAACAGAAAAATTGACAACTAAATTTTGAGTTGCTAGAGAGATGAGTCAATGGTTAAGATCATTTGCGACTTTTCCAGAAAATCTAAATTTGATTCTCACCTGTTGGCCAGGGTGGGAGGGTCTTATATCCACCAGTAACTTCAGCTCGAGGATATTCAAACTCTTTCTGGTCTCTATGGGAACCCACCCTCACACACATGACACACAGACACATACATAAATAAAATCTTTTAAAATACACATTTTGTCTTCCACACTAGAAAGACAAAAACATATCTATTCTTTTGAAGTTAAGATATAGTAGCCAAATAATTATTAATTTATAAGTAAGAAATATTAAAAGCAACAAAATCTTTTGAACTTTTGTTTTACGAAAGAAATAGGCTTATTTTCTAAGTCTTGTTTGTGCTGTTTCAATCATAAACTTATTATATTAAACTTCAATCAAAACTTATTAGAACTATTGAACTCTTAAAACTATGATAAATATACATGAAATTAACTATGTAATCTCATGAGTTTAGAGCCAGTCACAGCAATTCCACAGCCTAGACTTAAAAAAAAAAAAAACACAGATGGAGTAAATACAAAGACATGGAGATGGTCCATAGATCATGGGAAAGATACAGAATGAATAGAATTAATCTAAACATAAGTACGTGGAGTAAATGAGAGCTCATTCATAAAGTTGAAAGACATGAAGCCAGGAAAATGTCCACAAAGAGCATTAATATATTAGGAATATGATCATAGGATAATAACATAGAGTGTATTTTGTAGGTTTTGAATAAATAAAGGATATATGTATACATATATATATATATATATATATATATATAGAGAGAGAGAGAGAGAGAGAGAGAGAGAGAGAGATAGATGTATGTATTGAGGTATTCATATAAAAGAAAAATACTTGAAGGAAATAACAGTTTAAGGCCATGTATGTTTTATGATATACTTCAGTATTTTATACTGAATTTTGCAGAATTTCTTAATTCTTTTTTGATCATAAAAAATAAGCTGTATTTTTTAACAACGAATGAATAAATCTCCATAAAGTTAGGGTGTGAAAATGAAGTTGGTTCAACTTGGCCTAGTGGTGATTGTGGTGATATTGTGTCCCCCAATATATTGTGCACCTTAATACCTTAATAAACTTATCTGGGATCAGAGAACAGAACAGCCACTAGATAGACATAGAGGCCAGAAAATGGTGGCACACATGCCTTTAATCCTATCACTTGGGAGCCAGTGATCCACCTGGATCTCTGAGTTCAAAGCCTGAGTTCAACCAGGCATGGTGACGCAGGCCTTTATTCCCAGGAAGTGATGGCAGGAAGCAGAAAGGTATATAAGGTGTGAAAACCAGGAACTAGAGCCTGGTTAAGCTTTTAGGCTTTTAGGAGCAGTTCAGCTGAGATCCATTTGGATGAGGACTCAGAGGCTTCCAGTCTGAGGAAACAGGATCAGCTGAGGAAATGGCAAGGTGAGGTGGCTGTGGCTTGTTCTGCTTCTCTGATCTTTCAGCATTCACCCCAATACCTGGCTTTAGGTTTGATTTTATTAATAAGACCTTTTAAGATTCATGCTACAGATGATTTCACTGGTATACTGACAGGAATTATATCTGTTGGTACTTTTGCAGTGGAACCAGCATAGAAGTATGTGGTGAATGTTTGTTAAATCCAATCCATAAGCTCTTCTGTGTATGGAGTCCCTAAAAACCACACGACTAAAGGCCATAGCTCTTTGAATGATAGTCATCTGAGTAGATACATTGATGCTGTGGCTTGCTGTAAGGAATCATTGGATTCTACAAAACAGAAAGAAATACTTTTCATCTATTCTGAAAAAAATATTTTTTTCATATGAGACATTCACTTCTGATAAAGCAGAGAGTAGCTCTGGCCAGACAGCCCCCTTAACCACAGGCAATTGCTGGGGCAGTGTGTTAGGCTGTTGATTGTGTATAATAGCATCAATGATGTGTGATAGGGCAGGGCAAACTTGAATCCTAAAAAAGGCTCCAGGAAAAATATAATCAAAGCAAAGTGACAGTATCCTGGAGGTACTCTACAATAAAACAAGAAATGTCAATTTCACTGAGAGGTACATACTCACGAGGCCCAACTGGGAAAACTAAAGTGGTCTGATTTCAAAAGTAAAACACAGTACCATGACATCTCTTATGTTTCTGGGTCAGAATTGTACTTTGACCAGGCAAGAGAAATGTCATATCCTTGGTAATGGTGATATTTGGCAGGCATGGACAATTGTGGTTCCTTATTTTGTATAAAGCCAAAGCCAAATACACTTGTTTAACATGATTTTTCAACTGTGATTTACAGCTGAAATGTTTTAAATTTTATCCCTTCATCCATACCACATATTCCTCCTGCCTTTAGAGACCAAAGTAAATTTTAAGACCAAAACTAAGCAACAAATTCAAAGAGTGAGGCAATAGATTTCACCTTTTGTTTTGATTTTTTTTTTTGAGGGTAGGATCTTACTATGTAGTTCAGCTAGCCTTGAATTCATTATTTAGCTAGGCTCAAAACTTTTGTGATCTTCCTACCCCAGCCTCTTGAGGGCTGGAATTATGGATATGTACCACCACACCCACCTGAATTAACTTCTTAGTGGACTGATTTCCACAATGAGCTCACAAAGTGGGTTCATAAACAACTGAGAAATTATAACTACTGAACTTATTCTACTTAGTCCCAGAGTTTGTATATTTTCCCTCATTACATGTTTAACTTGTTATCTGCTGGATATATCCCTCTATTTTACATAATTTGGAAAAGATGCCTTATGGTGTGTAATGTACATTATATTGAAAAATTGTCATGTGTTGTTTATGGTTGCTGAAGGTGAACTCTAAGTGCAATGAGAGCTCTTCTGTCCCAGACTCTGGAATGTTTATTTCACTGCCTCCAAAACCCTTTGGCTGGGATTGGTTGCAACCCCGACTCTACCTAGGAGATGGCAGAGTAGTGAAACAAACTGAGTGAAAACTTCATACCCTCAAAAACAGCTCGAAGGTAAGTCCTTGCCACTAGTCCTTACCAATAGACTGTAGCTAGAGTTTTCCTGCCTGGCCCACAGTCAGGACAAATCTCTGTCACCCGCCAGTCCCACAGCCGCTCAGACCCAACCAAGTAAACACAGAGACTTATATTGTTTAAACTGTTTGGCCTAATGGCTCAGGCTTCTAGCTATCTAGTTCTTACATCTTAAATTAATCCATTTCGGGGCTGGAGAGATGGCTCAGAGGTTAAGAGCACTGCTTGCTTTTCCAAAGGTCCTGAGTTCAATTCCCAGAAACCACATAGTGGCTCACAACCATCTGTAATGAGATCTGGCACCCTCTTCTGGCCCGCAGGGATACGTGCAGACAGAACATTGTGTATGTAATAAATAAATAAATAAATAAATGGATGAATGAATAAATAAATAAATAAACACATAAAATTAATCCATTTCTATAAATCTATACCTTGCCATGTGGCTCATGGCTTACCAGCATCTTCAAATGCTTCTTGTCATGGCAGCGGCTGGCAGTGTCTCCCTCTGCCTTCCTGTTCTCTCAATTCTCCTCTCTGTTAGTCCCACCTATACTTCCTGCCTGGCCACTGGCCAATCAGTGTTTTATTTATTGACCAATCATAGCACACATTTGACATACAGATCATCCCACAGCACTTCCCCTTTTCTTTTCTTTTTTTTTTTTCTTTTTTTAAAGAGGAGGGTTTTAATTTTTACACATCTCCAAAGCCAGCTTGGTATATTTGGGAATTTGGGCATAGCTTCTCTTACTACTTCCTACTGGAGGGGGGGGGCACTGTATCTTATGGAGCACAAAGAAAATTTTAGAATTATGGAGTAGTCTGTGAGGGTGTATCATCTGAGCCAGTTGCCTTGAAACGATTCTGGATGTTGGATCATCTGGGCCATGGTGTCATCAGAGACTTTTCAGGGGTGTTGGCTGGTCAAATCTGATGTATCTTAATCTGGAACAAATTCATAGCCTCTGACTTTCTGTGGAAACAAAAGCAGAGCCTCTTTTCCAAAGCAACATATCCTTACATCCAAATTTTGAAGTCAAGGTACCTTTAAAATATACATTTTGGCATAACTCAACAGCTTTTGCAATCAAATGTTTTTCTTCAGTTATGAATATCAAAGAGAACATAATCCAGATTCTCTGTGTGGTAGCCATCTTTACAAGGCTTATTTTTTATATTACCTTGAGCCTATTGCTTTAAACTGCAGCCTTCTAAGACTGAAATGGCCCTGTGGCTGCTGGCTCCGCCCACTTCAGCTTCCCAACATGGCGGTGGTACGTTTTCCGCTAGCTCTGGGAGCATTAACTTTCAGAAATAGTGGGTTGTTGCTTCTATCAAAGCAGCGTGTAGCCCAGAAATCTCTCTTTTTTTTTTTTGTTTTGTACTAGCAAAGACTAAATCCACCAAGCAGCTTAATGTGCCACTTGCAGAGGCCCAGCTTAATGTGCCACTTGCAGAGGCCTCATTCCCACCATATGGCAGGTCGAGTGTGCACACCAGGAACCCACCATAGTAACTAGTAGCTCAAACAGGCACGCAGCTGCTAACTTGAAAGAGACAACTAGGAACTGTTTATAGCTCCATTTTAGAATCTTTTTACTCAGGTTTTAGGTGGAAACTTTTGCCAACATGTTAGGTGCCATTTGTAGCTACAGTTTTCCTGTCTGGCCCACAGTCAGGACAAATCTCTATCACCCACTAGTCCCACAGCTGCTCAGACCCCATCACTATTGTTTATCACCTGATGTAAAAGTGCCTGCTGTGGGAACAGGGAGCTGGATGTTCAGACACGGAAGTCCATCCAAGGAAAGGATGGACAACAGTCTGAAACTCATCAAAGAACTCCATGTAACTGGACTGACTCGGCTTCTTCAGCTGATTTAATGATGTTTTCTATCTGCTCCTATTTGTTTTCTTACTTGGCAGCCTCTATGAGGCTTCATCTAGGACTCTCCAGGAGGAACTGCTTCAGTGAGCATCCCCAATCAACTTCTTCTAGATGTGTGGAAGGTTACTACTTGATGATGTTGTCTTTTGTTTGCTGTCTCAATTGGACCTCTCTATTTATCTCTGCTGGATGGTTTGAGTGCCCAGTTTGATAATATTGTGTTGTCTAGCTGCTGCCTCTCTCTATCTGCTTTTTACAATTTATTCTTTCATTTTTACTTGTTAAATACTTAACAAATGCTTTCAAACAGAAAGCATGGCTATTATTGTAAATCATTCTCTGGATTGTATGCAATAAGGTATATTAGAGACAGGATAAAGTGCCTACTAAACCAATAAACTTAACTAAATAAATAGATAACAACACATACACACACACACACACACACACACACACACACACACACACACACACGTTGTGCTAGTTTAGATCAACTTGACACTCAAGTAGCCTGGGAAGAAGTAACTTCAATTGAGGAATTGCTTACATCAGATTGGCCTGGTCATGTCTGTATGGCATGTTCCAGGTTAATGATTGACATGTTAGGGTCCAGCCCACTGTGACAATGCCACCTCTGGGAAGATGGTCCTTGGTTGTTTAAGAAAATAAGCTGAGCAAGCCACAAACACAGGCCAGTAAGCATGAGTTCCCTGTGGCCTCTGTTTCAGTTGATGCCCTGACTTTCTTTAGTGATATACTATGACATGGAAATGTAAGCCAAATAAGCTCTTTACTTCCCCAAGTTGGTTTAGTCAGGGTGTCTTGTCTTAGCAACATAAAACAAACTAGGACAGAAATATTTGCTGATTGGCCCTTTACTTAAAATTATTAGAATACTATTCCAATGGGAAAGAAATAAAAAACGTGATATACTGAGTACTAATTATATACATTACTAAAACATCAATATGACTAAAAATAATTTAAGTAATCTCTTATGCTTATTATGGATTATTCAATTAAGTGTTGTTTTGTTACTTGATTCCTTTAATATTATAATTGTTCTCACTGACAGAAACTGTGCCAAGATACTTTATATGTGCTTATTCGATTTGCTCTTCATAAGACCCAATGGCCTGAGAGTATCATTCTCATTGTTTTTAATACATGAAGCAAAATTTGAAGAGATTAAGTCAGTAGCTAAGTGGAAGAATCAGAACAGAATGTCTTAGAATATAAACCATAAATTATATTTTCCTTTGTAGTTGAAAACCATTCTGTGTGACAAAAATACATTGATTAATTATTTATGAACATATAGTGCCCTTTATTTTAAAATACCAGCAATCACTCCTCATCATTATCACATAAATGGGAACATCCCATTAACACTTGAAAAATATCAAGCCCTAAGAGGTCAGATCACTTGAGCTCCCTCCCATGTGATGATTGACAAGATAGCAGGCAGAGGCAGAGGCCTGCTTCTCAGTGATCCTGAATAGTTGGCGACCTTTCTTGTCATAGAGTCATAGGGTGGAGAAGTTACTTCAAGATCATCCATCCTGGCTCTAGCCAAGATTTGAACTTGTCCTAACTATCTCAGGGAAGTTGGCAGGTTGGCTCAAATTGCTAGTGTATTTAGTCTGGGACACATACTGTGTGAGACGCTTAATATGCTTCACCCCATTAAACCTTCAAGGCACCTCTGGGAGATAGTTATTAATTCGATAAGATAAGGAGAATCTAGATCAGTAAGCTAAAGTCATTTGCCCAAGGTCATATAACTGATAAGAGATAAAATTCAGATTGAAAGCCAGTCTACTCAACACTGAAACCTGTCCTGCCTCTTTATCACACATCCCATAGCAACCCAGCTGCCCTAAAGTATCCGTGGGCCCCCAGCTAGGCCTTGTATACTCAAAGAGTAAAGTCATAGAAGTATTGGCTATTTAGAGTTTTCCTAGTTTGTGGAAACAAATATATTTTCAATAAAAGTTAGTGTGTAACTGGGAAAAGCCTAAAATTCCTCAGCCACTATTTATTACAAATAAGTGGTCAACCATGAATCTTCAGCCTGTTTAACAGAAAAGCTATTCTGCCCACAACATTCATCAAAATCAACTAGTCCCAGAGAAAGGACACTAATACTTTATAGATCTCTTATGGTCATCACCCTAGGACTATATGCCTTCTTATGTGCTTTTATGTGCGTCGTAAGGTAATGTTTATGAATAATGCCACATTTTAATTAAGCATATCCTCAAAATGAACTTCTTCATCTTACCAGCACACATAGTCCTAGTTACATTTCCAACTCTTTATCATAACCCTTTCTACCCAATGTAGCCAATGAAATACCAAATAACATCATCAAAATCCTTGCAACATCAAGAGTTGAATTGAAGAAAGTTAGGGATCGAGTATATAAAATACACATAAGCTAAGTAGATTAATAAGTAAATGAACAGTTATTGCTGATCAGCCATACTCACTCACTTTAAGCAGCCGCCATGAAAACTATACTGTAATACAATATCTGGATTTGGCAAACACTTTTTAAGAAGAAATGACAGAACTAAAGGAAGTTGCATTAGAACATACATGTATATGCACATGCATACATACATTAAAAACATGTACATCCTTAGAGGAATGGATCTCAGAGTACCAATATTTTGTGCTGCAGCCATGCAAAGGTATTTTCAGAGGCTCCCTGGGTCCTCTCTTTCTTCCCTAACACCTCCCTCATCCTTTCACAAATACTGGTCTGTGCTCAGGAGTCCCGATTCCTCCCCACTTGTGGCATTTTCCACTGTAGGTTTTGCCTTTGATTTGCCCTTGCTGGAACCTCAGATACCTAGATCCAGCCACTGTCCAGATCCACGCCTATTCCTACCTTACACACTTTACTATGTCAGTTTAACACAGAGATTTGGGGGTTTCCAATGCCAAATAATCTTGAGGAAAATAATCCCTTGGTAGTGGATGCTCCTGTGGACTCGAGATGGCACATGACAATTGTAGGCAGCCAGTTAGCACCCATTATGCAAAAACATAAGCAGGGTACATCCATCTTTTGTAAGGTTATGTTTTACTTTAACTGTTGAGGAAACCCTAGGTTGGTGTTTTCAATTGGATGTGGTCATCCATGAAGCTGGTTTTATAGCCCTGAGTATTCACTGAGTCAAAAATTATTATGGCTGCATTTTTTTTGCAAAGGCTGAATAATTTTATGGCCCTCAATGAGATTGGTAGCTGAGGAAGCCGAGGCAATGCTGAAAATAATTAAATCATGTGCTTCAGGGCACAAAGCAATCAAATGCAGATGAACAGAGAGAAATTTTGCATTCCCCTCCAATCCTTTTGACCTCCTTCTACCACCAGCTGCCCCTCCACCACCCCCAGAGCCTGATAGAACCACTGTCTAAGAAGACCAAACAACTGTGCCTTTCACTGGCAACTTAGGGAGTTGCTGTGGCCTTAGCCAAACAGGATTGGATCCAGACAGCCAGAAGATGAGGTTCTGCCAGCGATGAGCTTTATTTCCTTGGCTCCCTTTCTCCTTTAGCTGACTGTGGAAGGACTTTTTCTAGCTTTATTTCTTATAATTAATTGTTTCACTTCACTGATCAAAAGCTGCTTCTAAATCTGATCCAAGGACAAACACAGTCCCTGAAATTCATGGATCTTGACATTGCAAGGCCCATAAACCGCCAATGAGGAAAGGCGGACTTGGGCAGAAATGCCTTTGGTGCCCTTTCACAGACCACAATCCACTCTCTGTATAGAGCAATGGGAATGCCTGGCTCCATCTCTACAGAGGAGACTTCAATGTGCCTGCCTTTGAACTCTCAAATGAACAATGCACTCCCACCTTACCCTGTGACTATCTGTGTACATAGCTTTTCAGAAAAAGACATCATTGCCATTGTAATCCATTGCTCATTTATAGGTGACTTAGAAGAGTAAACACTTCTCCTGGGGACATTAAATGGGCTTTTCTACTATGACATCCTATTACAGGAAGGCTTGAAAATAGCCTGTTTTCATTGTAGTTTAAAGACTATTATGTTCAGATGTTTTTCTTCCTGATTCTTACAGAAATTTGTTTTAAAACATCAAAGCAATCATTCTCATTAAGAAGACAACCAAATTCTATGGAAGAGAAGGTGACTATATCATTGTTTCACAGTAATAATTTCAAAGATAAATTCACTGGTCACCCTTTTGTATGCTAGGGATCAACATACAGGCTGTAAGTCTTGAGGTTATTTTGTAGTGTTCTTTATCAACACGGTGCATAGCTCCTCCCAAATCCAATAGTCAATAAAGTGTTAGTTGATCGATTCCATGACTGGCCACAGAGGAGCTCTCCTATAGCTTTGTGCTCCTAAGCATTTGTTCTATTAATTTGCTGCTGAGCAGCACAACAGTTCTTCCTGACTTGAATACTGTACCTAGCAGAGATTTAGTTTAAGAGGGAGAATCAGAGATTCAATGACTGTAGAAGTATGTGTAGAAGAGATGGGGAGGATCAGCAAGTCAACCCAAAAGGGACTCTAGATACCAGTGAAATGTGTATTAGCAGATTTTTAGCAGGGAGCTTTGGTGACCCATCAAGACCACTCCCTACATACCCTTGATATGGCATCCCCTGGAGGTTACCCAAATCTTGCATACCTCTCATACTAGCGTGCCTTTTCTTTTTCCATTGATATATATTTTCTGAGAGGAAAGGTTCTGTAGCTATTATGAATTGTCTCTGAAGTCTATGGATTTTTAAGATACACAGTTAGATGATGGATTGTGATACAGAATACAGTTATGTTTTGTTTAAGTCATCCTTTTGGTATTTGTATTTCTGGGGAAAACAATTATTTAGAGATCTGAAAGTTTATTAAATATTTTCTCTAGGATATACAATTTAGAGAAAAAGGACTCTATTTGCTTCTCATAAATGTGTGTATAGGAACAGTGAAATTCTTCTCCAATAATTTCTACAGGGAAGACAAATCTAATTCTCACCTGATTAAATGGTTCTTTATTGAATTTTTAATGTAGATGCTTACAGTGTGGGAAGAAGTAATGTTATAAGGAAGGGAAATTATTTTATTTACATGGAGTGCTTCATTTTAGGAGAAGATAAAAATATAATGTCTAAGTCTACAGATTCATTTAACAACCAGTTGTTTCTAACAGACTTAGTCTAAAACATCAACAGCATTTATACAGCGTCCCAAGAGGAAGTACAGAAGTCACCCCCCTCAAGGCCTTCATTTCTTTCAGTCCCCATGACTATCTAATTTCTCTTCAGGACAAATTCCATTCAAAGACATCTTCTCCAGAAAGCCTTCCTTTGTGGTTAATGGCCAATGAACACATACCTCATTTCTTCTTCCTTACCTTCTAGGTTAGCTCTGTTACATACTTCACTCTAGAAAATGCCCAAATTTTTCATTAAAAAAATAATTGAAAACTCTTTGCATTTAAACCCACTACATCAGTTTACTAACCATCCCTGTTTTCAACATTCAACATACTGGTGCATACAATCCCATTGCTATTGTCATAAATTACCAAAAATCTTAGTGGCTTAAAAATAACATGATTTGATTATTTCACAGTTCAGGAGGTGGTGGGAAGGACAACTTGAGCCTCAACAGGTTAAAAGTGAAGGCCAGACCTCTTCTGCTTCTGGGGTGCTCCCTGGAGAGATGCCACATTCTTGTCTTCCCAGCTTACAAGGGCAACCTGTGCTCCGTGGTGCATGGTCGCCCCTCCGTGTTCAAAGTACATTGCTTTAAGCTCTGCTCACACCTTCAGGTCCATATTTCTGAGTTTTGACTTTGGTCTCCCACTATAAAGACCCTTGTCACTCTACTTGGTTTACCTGGTTAGTCCAGATAATCTCCTCATTCAAGATTTTTAGCTTGATCTTCTACAAAGTCCCTCTTGCCATTTAATGTAATATATTTGGGGATCAAGATACAGACATCTTCATAACTCTACCAGTCTATTTACTTCATTTTTTGGTAATAAAATAACATCTAACAGACAGTAGGTATTTAATCACATAAATTCCATTAATTATAAAATATAGAAAATATTTATCACAATGAGGTTATAATTATATAACAAAATTATAACTATATAAACCTGTAGTTTTTTAAAAATTGATATACTTGAAAACAGATAATATTTCAGATGTTTTATAACCATGAAATTCAAATACCCTGTTCTCCAGTAAGGTGATTGGTTTTTTTATAATATGTTTTGTGAGATGACTTAAAGAAACACAGTATCATTTTTGTAAAGAAATAATTACTCTTACCATAGTTCTAAGTTCAAAATACCTAAAACAGTATCTATATTCCTTCATCCCTATTGCCATGATCTGATCCATGCAATGCTGGCCCTGTCCTAGAATGACCTCCTTGTACCATAGCCTCCTCATTTTTCCCTCAAAGTCTATTCACCACCAAACATATAGATAACTGAGTAGTTGGTAACAGTTTAGATGTACTCCCCACTTAAAACTTTCCGTTGGTTTTTTCATTTGGTACAAATTTCAAAATCCTGAGTCAGGACCTGAAGCTCTTTCACGAGCTGAATTCCATCTCTCAGCATAACCCCTCCTCAGGACACAATATACTCATGCATTTTATCTTCAAATAACCACATCTGACAGGGTCATAGACAGTCCTTGACATGAGTGCTATTCTGTCTTCAAGAACCATGTTCTCAGCCAGGCAGAGCCTAGATAATCTGATCATTATCCAACTTTCAACCAAACAAAATGTCTAGGGTAAGCTTTTGAGAGTTATTGTCATTTTCTCTTGTGGTTCTTCAAAATTCTCTTCTAGCATTAACTGAGCAGTTTTAATTAATATAAGCCTCTGTGTGTTTACTTGGGTTTGAGCAGCTGTGGACCAGGAAGGACACAGGAAAACTTCTACTACACTGAATGTCTGCCAACTCCACTCAAGTAAGCATGGCACTGATTTTATTTACAACTGACCCACACATAATGCACATACACATTACAGATAAACAATTCTGGTAAATAGTTGACAAATTAATAAATGGTACAATGAATTCCAAACAGCCTTTTACTTAAAAACAAGGAGACTTACATCTTTTCCCAATGGGAAAATTACAAATTCTTCTTTTTTTTTTCTTCTGTTTAATCTTGGACTTTAGTAGAATGTTTTCCTATGAAATTAAGGATGCTACAATAATGATGTTGTCTCACAGAGTGTATGCAAGATCTCTTGAGAAGCACCACTCTAAACTGTTGGTAAAATTCAGGGCAGCACTTCTGTTTGGGGAACAAGGGTTATACAGAAGGAGCTGATAGTTCTTTTGTCCTGATAAGAGAGATTCAATGCTTTTTCTGATAATGATGCCCTGCCTTTTAACTTCTCTTTGGATAGACATCTCTCTGTTCTTCACTAGCCTATAATAGAAATACCCACTTAGCGGACAGGACTGGTGGGAGATAGCTAATATTCAAGTGTTGACAAAAGGAATGGGAATGTAACTGCAAACTCTGCCTCCTTTAGCATATGCTAAAGAGGACCAGAGTGTTGTATAAATTCCATAATGTCCAATTTAGCCTATCACGATGGACAAAGAGAATACAATGTAGAAGAACCTTGGAGGGAAATACACATAATTATTTGCCTTCCTGTATCCTTGGACGTTTACTTAGTGCTTAGACCACTAAGTAAGGTAGAAGGAATGCTCCATGAATGCTTTCTGAATCATCTATCTACATATGACTTCACTCCTTTGCAGACCATACACTACAGCACGTTCCAGGTGTAACTGCACTCAAAGTAAATTTTGTGATACCAATATCATCCCTAATAGTTTTCAGTGTCTTGTTTTTATTGGTGGAAGATCCTACCTTAACAAGACCTGAAAGGATTCACCTCTCTCATGACTTGTCACCTTTTATTGCATGTCCTGGGTTCTCATTTTCAGGTTTCTTATCACTCCCCAAAAGATGTGCCACTGTGCTTCTTCTACAGTATGTTCATCCCACATTTTTTTAAAAGTTAGTGTGTGTGTGTGTGTGTGTGTGTGTGTGTGTGTGTGTGTGTGTAGGAGAAATGCAAATAAATGTAGGGACTAAAAGATACCACCCAAAACTGAACCAACAACAAGTATTTTTGTGGTTACTTATAGGAATATGGATGAGGAGCAGAAATGATGCAAAAACAGCTACATCACTAACTTGCATTCCAGATCAGATCATGAAAGTGGAAATCTAGAGCTTAGTGGACAGCTAGACAGGTTAGATAGAGCAAGAGGAGTGTTTTCTCAACCTGGGGTCGCGATCCCTTTGAAGGACAAATGAGCCTTTTACAGGGGTCGCCTAAGACCATCAGAAAACACAGATATTTACATTACAATGCATAATAGTAGCAAAATCACAATTATGAAGTAGCAACAAAAATAACTTTATGGTTGTGAGTCACCACACATGAGGAAATGTTAAAGGGTCGCAGCATGAAGAAGATTGAGCAC
The DNA here is from genome assembly GCF_004664715.2 of Peromyscus leucopus. Classification (NCBI taxonomy): domain Eukaryota; kingdom Metazoa; phylum Chordata; class Mammalia; order Rodentia; family Cricetidae; genus Peromyscus; species Peromyscus leucopus. The sequence goes on along the minus strand of NC_051071.1, from coordinate 34,919,120 downwards.
CACCAGGTTAGAGAGTGTCTTTTCAAAGCAGCTCAGTTGGTCCAAGCCTCTTCCAGGCAGCTTGTCTTGCCTAAGAGTGTCTCTTAGCAGTACTACCAGGTTACATAAGGTTGGGGATGGAAGGATTTAGTGCCTTTGGTCAGTTGCTGGGAATTTCTGATATTTTTGAGTTATTTCTTGAATCTTTGTGAGCCTCCTTTTAGAATCTCCTGTCTTAAAAGACTTCCCTCCAAAATGGAACATTTATTCACCAATGAAATTTCTATATAACTGTGACTTTCTGAAGTCAGAAATTCATTCTTTCCTGCCACAATGTGGTACCCAGAGATCGGTTCATCAGACTTGCACGCAAGCACTGTTTTTACCGGGAAAGCAATCTTGCCTGTCTAACAGACTTGGTCTAATTGTTCCTGGACCCAGCTTCCTTATATTCAAGTCTCAGAATATTGGCTCTGTGAAGTTTCATGCCATTGTACCCCAGCACAGGTTTCCCTTTGCCACATGCTCTTACATTCTGCCCTTCTGCTCTTTAGTGTTTACCACAAATGCAATCAAATGCCAAATTGTAGCTGGCTGGTTAAACCTTAGAATGTCTCAGAAACTAATGCTCCAATGCTTTAGAAACTAAAATCATGTAAGTTCAAAGAATGTTATTTTCATTCAATGCCAGACTCCCTAGGAGCTCTTTCTTACACTGTGTAAGCTCAAAAATGGTATATCAAATGATAAACTGAACAATGTGGATATCAGCCGCTAATTGTTCTACAGCTATAGATCACTTTTCACATTTGAATGACTTGCTCTTCCTCAGCATTTATATATTAGGTCTATGGTCTGAATGTCCCTCCAAAGCATGTGGAAATCTTAATAAGAAATGTAACTCTCATCTTGGTGGTATTAAGAGGGAAGACCTTTGGGGAATTCATAGCTCTGCCCTCTTGAGTTGATTAATATGATTTATAAAGAGATAAAGGTGACTAGTTTGCAACCTTTTCCACATTGACCCTTCTGCAATGGAGGACACAGCATTTGTCCTCTCTGGAATCATTAGGAGAAATTAGGAGAAATTCATCTTGGAAGAAGAGATGAGACCCTCCTCAGACACTGAACTGGTTGATACCTGATAAATGTTGTTTTTTATAAATTGCTCTATTTTAGGTATTTTGTTACAGTAGCATAATCTAAAATATTTAGGAGTAACCCCCAAAATTGTAGTGCTTAAGTGTCTGACTTAAACTAATACATCCCAGTCCCAACTATTGCCTTAAATTTTTGTATTTACACAAATGTAAACTTTCCAGTTCTTGTATTTTCTTATCTTGATTTGTACTTTTTCTAACTTTAAATTCTTTTTTATATTTTTATGTTTTAAGAATTTTACACCGGGCAGTGGTGGCGCACGCCTTTAATCCCAGCACTCGGGAAGCAGAGGCAGGCAGATCTTTGTGAGTTCGAGGCCAGCCTGGGCTACTAAGTGAGTTCCAGGAAAGGTGCAAAGCTACACAGAGAAACCCTGTCTCGAAAAACCAAAAAAAAAAAAAAAAAAAAAAAAGGATTTTTCCTATGAGCATGATGCTTAATGTTTAATCATTACACATCTCCCTCTTTCACTCCAAATTCTTCCATGTTACCCCCACTCTCAACTTCATGACTTCTTGTTTATCTGTTATTCCTACACACACACACACACACACACACACACACACACACACACACACACACACATTTATATATATATAAACCTACTGTGCCCAGTAAGTGTTCCCCTATAAACATGTGTTTAGGGCTGACTAATTGAAATTGGATAACCTATCAGGGAGCTCATCCCTAGAAAAGATTGCTTCTCCCTTTCTTAGCAGCCATGAATTGTGTGTAGCTCTTCATGTAGGATTAGGACCTTGTGAGATTTCTTTTATCTGTGTTGGCATGTCAAATGGTATTGTCATTGGGCAGATCATGTTTAAACAACCATATTGTTGAGATATCATGATGTAGCTTCCCTAGCACATATAGAAGACACTATCAAGCAGCAGGTGTCCTGGTCTTCTGGCTCTTACAATCTTTCTGTCTCCTCTTCTGCAATGTTCCTTGAGCCTTAGGCATAGAATTACAACTGGGAGCTGGGCATTAGAAATCGACTGATTCTTTACATTTTCACCAGCTGTGGATCTCTCTAGAAGGCTCCAGTTGCTGTTCGGCTAAGCTTCTTTAATGATGGGTGAGAGTGCCGGGCAGTGGTGGTGTATGTCTTTAATCCCAGCACTCAGGAGGCAGAGCCAGACAGATCTCTGTGAGTTTGAGGCCAGCCTGGTCTACAGAGTGAGATGCAGGACAGGCACCAAAACTACACAAAGAAAACCTGTCTCGAAAAAAAAAAAAAAGGATGGGTGAAAACTGCACTTATCTGTGGGTATAAGGAAAAGCATTTAGAATACAGTTAGGTGTAGCTGGAGTTTTCTCCAGTCCCTGCAGTTCCGCAGCCCACTTATAGAATAATCACTCAGAAGCTCATATTAATTAAAATTGCTCAGCCATTAGCTCAGGCTAACTATTGACTAGCTCTTACATCTTAAATTAACCCATTTCTATTAATCTACAAGTTGCCACGTTGCTCGTGGCTTACTGGTATCTTACATCATGCTTCTCCTCATGGTAGCTGGTAGTGTCTTTCTGCCTCAGCCTTCCACCTCCCAGAATTCTCCTTCTCCTTGTCCCGCCTACACTATCCTTCATGCCTGGCTACTGGCCAATCAGCATTTTATTTATCAATCAATCATAGCAACATATATTTACAGCCTACAGGATATCCCACAGCAGTTAGGAATTATACTGGTTTAAGAAAATAGCAGTAGATTCTCCTCTAGGACCTGTGTCATCCTCTCTTGCTTTAGGGAAGTAGCTATGTTTACAGTACTACAGTACAGTTACGGGCATGAATTCTTTCCTGATATGCAAGCTTTATATCCAATTAGACAACTGTTGGCTGACTCCAAGATAAAAGTGCCAGAATCACACCATTAGGAATATCTTGTGCTGTTTATGGTTGTGGCTCATAGACTTTACAAGTATGTTGGACTATTGATTTCTTCCCTCCCTTGGCAGCCTGCATAGCACCACTGACTACTGTGAGAGCTAGTCCTCAGGAGTAGGCTTCCAGGTTAGATCCAGCTTGATTCCTCCAAGTCTATTGTCCGCAGTATATGACATCCTCATCGATAGAATCTTAGCTTCGTGTTCTGAGAGGCAACCACGGACAGCTGCAATAGCTTACATGATTTGAGTAGTTTTTTTGGAAGTCCCCAACCAACAACTTGGAGGGAGATTTCCCATGCTTGGCACTGGGAATTTTGTTAGTTTGTCTTTAGGCTATTAGGGAGAACATCACCCCATGTAAAATAACTACATTGTATATGTGTGTTCATGTAAATATATAATGATATTTTTCCTTATAGCTTTTCCAGATATCCTGAGGGTCAGTTTTCCTCACTCTCCTTCTATATTACCCTCCTTCTCCACTCCATTTGTTCTTGACATATCTTTCTGATTTTTCAAATTTTCATTTCAGGGTATAATTTAGCTATCTTGCTGTTGTTTTGTTTGTTTGTTTGTTTGTTTTCTAAGAAAAATGAGTGGGTATGATGCTTCTTAAATCCCTACTGCAATGTATTTTATTATAATTCTGCCTGGTATGCAAGGCAAAGATACTAAGTGGTTAATTGTGTAAGTCTTACATAAATTTTAATCTTTGAATGTCCTGATTAATAGTTTCCTACTCAAGTATTAAATAAAGGCAGGAAATAAAGAAGGCAGAAAGTTAATTGGGGTAGACAAAAAGGAAGGGGAGCGAGAAGGAGAGTGGGGAGGGGGAGCATTATGAGTATATGAAACATTAAAAGTAGGTTTATTTCATAAAATCTCACTCTGCAATTAATTAGCCACAGCAGTTTCTCTTTAGCATGAGCTGTCTTTGCCTCAGTGGTTGAAGGTAACATGCTGAGATAGCCTCAGAATGTCAAGAGAACTATACCTCCTTTGTGGCATATGTACAGATCCTGCCTGCACCTTCTATACCTATGTTAACTTCAGTCCCTTATTTCACTTAAAGCAAAGTATTTTCTATGTTTTTTTCAAAATCTCAATACCTATAAAATAATTATAAGTAATTTGCTCGATGAAATCATAGTGCTATTTTCTAACGTAACAAGTCATTTTCAATAGATACACATGGCCATCTATAACATTTATTCCAAAGTTCTAATTAAAATTACCGCAAACTTTCATTAAAAGAATTCATCCTTTCTTATTCTCATAAATTTGTTTCATGTTTTCTCTACAACTTTTATGCTCACCTGTACACTTTGATTTTTCCTTTTGTACATGGTGAAAGCCATAAATACCTAGAATGAAACACAGCTTTAAAAGGCTCTACCTCTCAACTCAGCAAGACAGATGGGTGAAGGCATTAATGGATATATGAAAGCATAAATCTTGACTCTGAAAGAATGCAGAAGGCAATATTTATCAAAGTAAAGCCTCTCTCACTTCATGGTTCTTCTCACTACATGGTTCTGTCACTTCATGGTTCTGTCTACGTATCTTGGCCCTCGCTATGTAACTGTGGAGGTAGCATTTATCATCTATGCATATCAAAACCAGCTTCAAGACTGTACGTGTTTCTCACCACCCTCCTAGTATCCATATTGTTTCTCAAAAGCATGGAGACAAGGACTTCAAAGGGAATTCCTTCCTCAGATCAGCTCCCAGTGGGAAGCTGAGAGCAACAAGAAACAAGCTTCTGCTTAGTATTTATTGAGTGCCAAGTGTTTCCTCAACACTGTACAATATACAGAGAAAGACATGGTCCATGCCCCATGGGGTTACCCTGTAAATAGGACCAATGAGGTGAGGCATAATTGGCTGAATTCTTACCCTGTGTTGATGACTTCTCTATGGGAACCCAAATCGTCCTCTGTGGAGACTGGTGCTATTCACCAAGTACTTAACAAGTGCTTTATGTCTTCTGAGAGCCTGGCACAGAGGGTCCCATCAGGAGGGAAAGCTCTGTGTTTGTCATAACTGCCTTGCATTCAGGCTGTTCCTCAGACAGGGTCTTCAATGGTCTTGACAGCAGTGGGGAGTCAATAGATGGCTTTGTGGATGATCCAGGAGAATCAAGAAGACCCTTATCCTAGAGACAAATGCTCAGCCTAATACTTCCAGAATTGCTCTCCTGGCTGCCGTTTTTAGCATATCACTTCAATGGTTACAGCTCCCTAGTGGTCCCCTGTCTTTCCTTAGATCAAATAAACCCCTTTGAGTACTGTCACAGACTTGATGCTGCCCTCTCGATGGCCTGATTATGTCTTATTCTGTAGAACCAAGGTATCTCACAAACCTAGAAAATGCTAATCCTTCTTTATGATGTGACACCCCCCATTCTATATGCTTGCCCTGAGGAGCGGAAAATACTAAAGAATTTGTGCAAACTCTAGTCTAACATCTCACAACATCCTTTTATAGTTTTAGACTTCATCTCTTAACCTGATCTATTTTTGTTTACTTTGCCATCTATTTTGTATGAAAAGCAGTTCTTTATTTGTAGCTAATTGTGCAAATATGGCCCAACCTTCTATAAAGCCTTTATGGTCAAATTACATGGCTCCATTATTTCCTAAACATTCATAAGATTTCTAAGGATAAAACAAATATAGAAAAGGTTGGTAGTATGTTGTTATTGTTGTGATTGCTATAATTTTATCTCCAACTGTTTCTTGTTATATTTTATGGATTTTATTTTCTCTTGCTTTTAAATTTTTTAAAAATATTTTTGGTACAGCACTGCCCATAGTCCCGGGTGGCCCCAAACTCACTGCATAATAGAGACTGAGCTACTGATCTCCCTAACTCTACATGCCAAATGCTGAATTTTCAGTCATGCACCACCACACCCTTCTTGTGACTTATCTTAATATCTAAATTCAGCCAAGGAGAGTTAAGAACTATGAGGTACTATAGACCAATGATGAGGCAAAGCTTCTATATTAAGAAGATTCTCTGCATGATAAAATGTTCTAGTCTTGGAGGAAATTTCCATACAACAAAACCTCAGTTTGCTAAGAAGCAAGAAAAACACATTCTTTGTGAAACCGTTTGACCTTGGCCTAGAGCTCTACAGATTTCAACAGATTAAGTTCACCTGAATATGAATTTATAACCTAGTATTCAACAACCTATTAAAAATAAGTTATGCTGTTTAGAAAAATAAATCATAAAAAAATACAGTTCAAAATTTGAAATCATATAATTATCAGATGAGGAACATGAAGTATCTATGCTTCAAATGTTTAAAGAATATCACAGATGGATTCAAAAGTATGAATAAGATGTATAAAGCTATAGAAATATAAGAAGCATGTTTAAAATTTGACTTATACAAAATTTCAAAATGCCAGCTCTATAGTTAAAATCAATACACAACTCAAGTAAAAACTTGTATGTAGCCAAAGAAATGTTAAAGTGAAAGACATTTTTAAAGTAATACTCAGTCAATAGGAGATGGCTCAGTGGTTAAGAGCATTTTGGTGCTCTTGATGAAGAACCGAGTTTGGTTTCCAACACCCACATCAGGTGGATTACTTCTGCCTGTAACTCCAGTTCCAGAGGAACTAGCTCCAGACCCCTCTTCTGGCCTCTGTGTGTACAAAGCACACAGAAACACATGTGAATACATATAATCAAATTTTAAAACAAATCTAAAACATAACAAAAATACTCAGATGCAGTATAGAAAGGAAAAAATTTGAAATATATTCAACTAAGAAAGGATTTTTTCAAAGTCTAAGATGTATCCAATGAGCATTACCAGACAGGAAAGAATGAAGGAGCAGAGTATCAGCTTCTATGGAGCCTATTCATGTTGTCAACTTGACTACATCTGGAATTAACTAGCACCGAAGCAGCTGGGTATACTGTGAGGGACTTTTCTTGACTGAATCATTTGAGGTAAGAAGACACATCTTAGATCTAGACCACACCTTCCCGGGACAGCCTACTTTGCCTGCTTGCCCTCACTCTCACGGGAAACTTCAAACCTTCACCTGTATTAAAGGCTGCTACTTCAGGATTACAATGTATACTGAGGACAAAATGAGGCATTCAACCTGATGGACCAAATAACTATTGTACTCTTGGACGTTCTGTTGGAACAAATGAACTGTAAGACTTGTGATTCCTCTCTCTCTCTCTCTCTCTCTCTCTCTCTCTCTCTCTCTGTGTGTGTGTGTGTGTGTGTGTGTGTGTGTGTGTGTGTGTGTGCAGTTTTCCAGGATTTGTCTTTTTCTTTCTTGTGTTGCTTCATTATACTGGCCAAGACTTAAATGGAGAATTATAAACTCAGTCTAAATGTGAAAATTTTAACAGCCTCACTTGAAAACCTTCAGGGCACTCTCATGCCTGTTATATCTCCCACTAAAACTGCAGTTTGAGTTTCGGGGTATATGAAAAGACAGATTTCAGGACCCTAATCCTTTTTTTTCTGGTGAAAACTGTTACAAGGGTAGATCTCTGTACGGAATCTTATTTCCAAACTTAGATGAGAATTTCAACAATTTTCTAGCCTGTTTCTTGTTCTTTTCTATTGGTTTAGAGGAACAAACTATCATAGGCAGTTGTAGTGGGTACCTGTTCCAGCTTTGACCTGGAAGTACTACCCCTATTGAGGCTAGCAAAGTATTGGAGTCTATCAATCAAAAGCCCCATTTGGCTCACTTAATTAACTTGCCTAACTAAAATTAAACACCTTGTCCCAACACAAGGTTTTCCATCTCACCTTTATAATCCACCATTTCCCTATGGGCCATATCTGTCTCCTTTCTATCCAGAGACAGTCCTTTGTCCATATTCCCTTCCCTTTTCCCTTGTTCCATTCCCCTTCTCCTTCATCCTCTATCTCCTGTCTTTGCCTCCCCTATCCTCTGGCCTCTGTCTCACCGGGGCAAATAAATTTCCTTTGTGTTAAGAACTTGGTCTTGGGGGTCCTGAGCCGATACTTTTCCTTTCATTATCTGTACATATTTAATCATTATGTGCCCCCTGAAATTGCACCCAACATCTGTCAACCATTAAACATGACAAGCCCTGAGCAATACAAACTCCAACATGCTGATGTCCTTTGTATCCCTCTAACCTGAAGAATGTCCCACCTTGCTGAGGAGTGGCGTCAGCTGCATATGCTGTTTCTATGGCTTCCCCGCCTCTCTATGGATCTCCCTGGGATATTCTATTCTGTTGTCTCTGGAACATTTCTTACTAAGACAGACTTTCCCCGACATGAAAATCCTTCCCTGTGCCCCTCAAAGTGTCTGTATCATCGCCTCCCATGATCCGGTCTTTCACATCCCTGGACTCCTTAATCACACTGGAAAGCACTTATAATGGTTGTCCCCCTACCATCCTAGGTTCAGCCCAACCAAGCCTCTCTACATAATAGCCAAACTACCTTTCTTAAATGAAGCTACTTCACCACCTGTTAGAATATAACCCTTTCTGTCACTCCAAATTGTCCTATTCCACTGCTAGCTTGTGGGTTACCTTTAAATCCTGCCTTCCTTCTTTCTCTTACAATAACATATCAAGCGTATGTTCATTTCAGGAACTTTCCATTGCCTGAAGGGCTTCTGCATAGATTGAGTGCTGCCTTCTTTTTAATTAGATTTGAGATTCATATCACCTCCTTAGACACATTTTGTAATGCTTGTTTTATGTTTCAGCACTTACATCATTTCTAGTTAGCTTTTTTCTCCATCCCTTGATATATTCTCTTCCCACCAGAGATAAGACCTAGTCTACTTTATTCTGTACTATAACCAAGTGTCTAGAACAAGGTGAAATTGAAATGTTTGCTATATAAGTGAAAGAATGTAATACCAGAGCAAATACAGATGAGTCTGATACTAGGATCTGGACATTCAGATCATGGAAAGTGATCCAAATTCATTCCTCTGTTCTAACCCTTTGGACTAATCATATAAGCAATATTTAGTTTCAGAATTCTGAATTTATACATCGAATCTCTGTCTTGATACATTTTTTCCTTTTCCACTTAGTTCACCAATTCCTTGTTCATATCACATGGAAAACTGTGCTCAAACACTCTAAATTCACTTTCATCATGGCTGTCATAACATATTGTAACATCCTGCTCTCTTGATGATCTTCTCCATCAGACATTGAACTTCTTAAAACAAAAAACATGCTTGTCTTCTCTTAAGTATCTACTATGCAGAGGACACTTTTGTGCTTGAATTATCCTTCCTAGTTGTTGAATGAATACACTTTGCTTTTGACCTTCCTAGACCAGGTTTAGCCATTCCTAAAGGCTTGTGTTAATCTTCATGCTCTCTGATTTATAAAGAAAAATCACGAAAATGGGGCTGAAAGCTCTGAAGGTCTGATGATGATGTTTTGGAATAACTAGGAGCATTAGACACAGAGGGATATAACTGATAAAGGAGGTAATATATCTGCTTTAACTTTTGAAATTGCCATGTTAAAATCACTGAAGATCACAGTGATGTGGGGGGAGGGGAAATAAGCCTATCAGAAGGGACACATAAAGGCGATCATTCATGTTGTATATGAGCACTGAACAATTATAGCCATCCAAGGTTTCTTGATAACTAGTTGGGTATTGGGGGGGGGGGGGCGTTAAACACCAGCATAATGTGTTACTCATCCTCCTGATACTGAATCAAAAATATAATTCAAAAAGAGGAAAGATTTGTTTTGACTCCTTATGTCAAGGATTTTGCTCCATGATTAATTGGCTCAATTGCTTTGGGTCCGTGGTAAGAAAGCACATTGTGGTGGGATCACATGGTGGAGGATGATCTCAAAGTAGCCAGGAGGCAGAAAGGGAGATAAAGGAACCAGCAACCCATGATCTCTCAAGGCATATTCTCAATGACCCGAAAACTCCTACTAGGTTCCAGGTCTCTGTGCATTCCACTGCACATGCCCTACATTACTTCTCTACTGTGATCATTTGACTACCATTCAAATGATATTCAAAGTGGGAGCTGAGGACCAAGCCTACAGTACAAATGTCTATTGTAGAATATTTAAAATCAAGTAGCACCAAAGCCAGCAGCCAAATTAGATTTTTGAAAAAACAAAAAAAAAACCAGATCCAGAAGAGGATGACAGATAGATGCAACCTTCAAGCAAATGGCACCATTGTTTGACTCAAAAGGGGTGTTTCACCCTAAATCTTGGTAGTTTTCCATTCTCCCATTATCATCAGTATCCCACAATTTCATCACATAATAGCCATTTTCATGTTGATTGATGTTGTATTACTGAGAGTACTCTTTATCTTCTAATGCACCTCAATTGCAAATATTTTATCTTACTGATACAATGACTCAGTGGGGCTTTAATAATAAATCAGTCCTATTAATGTTCTAAGAAATACAGTGTCTCTGGCCCTACCCAAAGCTCTAAAATGGTAGTCATAACTGTGGTCTATTTAAGAGGTGTTTCTCTGTGGAACTCTTCAGTGTTTCTTTATATAGACCTGCAGATACTGGTTGGTCCCAGGAAACTAAATCTCCAACAACCAGGAAACAGTTTTCCTGAGAATTAGTTGATTTTCATTCTTTCAGATAACACCAGAAGTTTATTCTTTTTCCTAGGATTACCTCTCATTTCCAAGAATATAAAAACAACTGGATGCCAGAAATGGGATAAATATGCATCCTTTGCTTAAAGACAGGCATGACTATCATTTTCCTACTTTATATGTGTAAGGATTCTCTCCTTATTACATCATCAGCCTGCAACTGTGTCCCAGCCTAAAAAGCAGACATGTGCTCCCACACGTTCTCTCTCTGTGTTCTCTCTCTCTGTGTGTTCTCTGTGTGTGTTCTCTCTGTGTGTGTATTCTCTCTCTCTCTCTCTCTCTCTCTCTCTCTCTCTCTCTCTCTCTCTCTCTCTTTCTCTCCATTCTATCTCTGTACTTCCACTCTGCATAGTCTCTCTGTCTCTGTCTCTGTCTCCTCCTAATAAAGCTCTAAAAAGGTAACCATAGCTCATGATTCTTCCACCACCGTGGGCGGCTGCCAGTCACCAGCGCTGCCATATACGCGCGGTATTCAGCACCGACCAAACCTAGGCTGCTGCAATAGCTGTGGCCAGCCACAAGCACCATGGTCCCACCCTCTACATCCCTTCAATATGTACAAAGCAAGTAGAATTAAATAAATAAAACCTAACATACATAAGACCTATCAAATTTAAAATAATTAGGCTAACAAATATGACTATCAAGACTTCAACGCATACATGCCTTGGTTTTTATGTTGTTTCAAGAATGTATAGTCTTAGGGTCATTCAGTAAAAATATACAAGATGAATTAGTATTATTTTAGGCAAGAGAACAAGAGGATGTGGGTCTAAACTTCATGAAAAGTATGGTTTACAACATTTACCCTCTTAGTTGCCTTGTGCTATCTTTATTTTTCCTTTTTTCTCTCTCTCTCATACACACACACACACACACACACACACACACACACACACACACACACACATATATATATATATATATATATATGGATGTGACTGTGTATATTTAATAAAAACTAGCTCACATTCTTTCTCCAAATCCAAATTCACTTTCTGTTGCATTTGTCAATCCAGCGGTACATATGACTGGAACAAGTTATCTCAAATCATCCCAGCTACTTTGGTGCATGACACAGGGCAGATGAGTGCGCCACTATACTTTGTTGATCTTAGCAGCCACTACCCTCTCACCCTCAACTTTCCCCCCAAAGTCACTCTGCAGGGATTGCAGAGCATCTGTTCCCATTTCATTCTGCTCAGAGTGCAGCATTCTCTTTCAGCTTTCTCTGTGCTGGATCCAATTGATGACATTTGAGGTGGCTGCGACCCACAGTGATGAGGATCGCAGACGATGATGGGCTCGTTAAGCACATCTCATTTTAGACAAACTGCAAGTGGCATTTTGTTTATATGGTTCATTTCGCCAACAAATTAGATTTCAAATTGATTGCTTTCCAAAATGGCTTTGTTCATCAATTCTGAGGCCAGGAAATTACAATCAGAATCCTAGTAATTAATAGTCTCCTATATTAAAAATGTTTTTTAAACAGCAGGTCAGTCATGAACTCCAGTAGAATGTAAAATGTTCTCTTTTAGCCTCTCTCAAGCACTTTATGGTATAGGAATGAAATAAAGATTTTGCACACACTCAGTGTGAAAATAAAAGATCTAACAATTCACCAAAGAGGTGACCAGTACTTCTTCTTTTTCTTTTTTTTTTATTTTTTTATTTTTGTTTTTTTTTTTGTTTTTTGTTTTTTGTTTTTTGTTTTTTGTTTTTTGTTTTTGGAGACAGGGTTTCTCAGCACTTCTTAATCATAGAATATATGACCAGGCAGAGAACAAACCAAAGTTTACCTCTGGATCAGAAAGACCTTGTACTAGGTTGTGAATTTAAAATGTTTAGACTATTTTACTAAAACACAAGTAACAAAAAGGAAGAAAACCAAGGTCTATCACACACCATTTTTATTTTTCAATAGTACATAAAGATACTTAATTTTGTAAAGTTACTATCCATTCTTTGATTTCACCCTTGAAAGAAAAGTATTTACATTGCCTCCTTAAAATCAAATTGGAAATCAAAAAAAGAGGAAAGAAAACCATGAGGTTTTCTTAAGTTTTATTTGGATGATGTTTTCAACTGCAGGTTTTTCCTGCAGCTAACATCAGAATCCTCAATTACCCTGATGAGGGTTTATAGTTTTCACAGCTGTATGTTGTAAAGTAAACCATAAATGCAGATTATGACATAAATCAAATGCACAGCTTAATTATTAATGAAATGACTCAGGAGGGAAATAACCTTTTGTCCCCATTTGAAAAGGTCCCATTATTAGCTGCAGCCTCGTGTCCGTATAAAAGATATGGAAGTAATTGTTATCCTGACTTACACAGCAAGTACTTCCTTCTATTAAAAAATAGTCAAATTTCCCAAATGATTATCTTTAAATTGGATTTAGTATTTCTCCAGGAACTGGAAAAGTTCTTTCACTTTTCCATGTCCTAATCTAGAAATCTGTGAGATGCAGATCAGTTAGCTTCAAGGTGTACTTGTTTGCAGACCATACTCAGCTCAGTGGAGGTACTTATGTGTAGTCCACTCTATCCTCTTCTACTTACCTAGAAAGAAGACATGACCTGTATAGACGACAATAGGAACAAATCCAGAACCCAAAGAAATGAAAAACCTCATAAGTCCTTCATTAAAGAGAAACTCAGAATTCAACCTTGCCTGCAAGCAGAGGTGGAGAGATAATGGAGTAAATTCACTCCTTCTAGTTAGTTATAAAATTCCAATTCAAAAACCAAAGATTCCACACTTGCACATTTTACTGGCACACTATAGAACCTGCCTGCTCCTGAACTAAGGCTTGAATCTCAGCTCTGGAACTCATAAATAGTTCAACAGTTGATAAGCTGTTTTAAAATTTAAGACATTTAATCTTGAAAAGAATATTAGATGATACATTAATTCCCAAACTCTTTTTTTTTTTTTTACCCTATAAGGATGGAAAAATCAACCCCAGATAAAGAAAAGTTGATTTTCTCAGCTTAAATCACAGAAACTCAGACCTCGAGATTGGATGCAACTTCTTTTCCATTGTTTCCTGATCTCAAAGCTTGGGGTAGCTTTGCCTGCTAACTGCCTAAATCCAGCAGTCTTTATGGGTCTCCTTATGAAGCAGTTAATCCCCGGACACAGTTTGAGGACTGGATGATGCTCTCTTCCATTCACTTTACATTCCAGAAAGAAAAGGTGTTCTGGCAGGCTCCCCTCTGTTTCACGTTCCAGAGGCAGATTATTTTGCATCTGAGGAGTGAGCAAAAGTCTACAAACCTGAACATATTGGCGCGTTGTGATGATGTGGGGTTTGGAGTTTTATCGATCGGAGGTGGCAGAACGCAAGGTTTAGAGAAGCTGTTCATCATTAACTAAGGGAACCATGGAGAGAATGATAGTTAATATCAGAAAGACCTCTATGGAAATGAATGAGGGGCTCGAAGACCAGTGACCAGTGATGTAAGGCCTCTTCCCTGTGGCAACAAACCGAATCAGACAGAATTGGAAAGCTCAGGTTTAATGGGTAAAGCGCTCCAGGGCGATTCCCCACCCTGAGAGAGGAGACTGAAGAACCAGGAGTCAGTTTTCTGGGATGCTGCTTATATATCCCCTGTGGGAGTCGTCCTCAGCGTCTCTGGGGGAGGAGCTTTGTTTGGCAGGCTTTGAAGGGGCAGGTTTGGGGAGGAGCTGTGTTTGGCAGGCTTTAAAGGGGACAGGGTTGGGGAGGAGCTGGTTTGGCAGGCTTTGGAGGTTAGGGAAGGGAGCCAAGGTGGATCTTTCACCAGACTTCTTTCGAATATTCCAGACTCTTTGGGTATAGGGATGCCAGCATGCCAGGGGTTGAGGTGGAGCTCCCACCCAAACAGTTAACCTAAGAGAACCATGGAGAGAATGACAACACCAGGAAGACCTCTATGGAAATGGATGGGGGGGGGTGTGCGCTCAAAGACCAGCGATGTTTGGCCATAGGGAGTGTCATGAATCCTCTTTTCCCCTCTCCCATGTAAACTCCAGAAAGCATGAGTTTCTTGCTTATGTCTTCTATGGATAAGAACTTGAAGGACATATCAAAGAAAAGATTTCATTCATGCTTTTCACTACTTGAAACCTTCCCTCACCTCTGCTTTTGTATGAACTGAATGTGTGTGTGTGTGTGTGTGTGTGTGTGTGTCATGTAATTCACGAGTGCCTACTAAATAACCAGCATTGAAAACTTCACTATGCCATTTGACTCTCAAAGTGGCAGAGGGTATCTTTGCTAACCCATTTTTTTCTTCAGTGAGACTAAGTTGTTTGCTCAAGATTTTTACTTCTAGAAGAAATGGAAGAGGGACAGGAACTCAAGTAGCCTAACTCCAGAGCCTGTGCTCTTAACTCTCACACTCACTTGCTTCTTTATAGCATGTCAATCAGCTAACTCTGTGTTACTGCATTTTGTCATCTCAATTGTGACACATTTGTATTTTTCTTTATCTTCTACAATGGTTACTTTAGTGACTTGAAAGTTGGAATAGATTAGTACCAAGATTTTAAATTTAAGACTATCTCTCTCCTTTTAACAAATGAAATTGAATAGCATATAGCAATAAATAGAATGGTACCATGTGACAATAAATAGACTATATAAAAGCACAATTTTTTTTCTGACTGGAGATGGGATCTTATTTTTGCTTTCATTTGCATTTCCCTGATGGCTATAGATACTGAACATTTGTCCGTGTTCATCACCCACATGCATCCTTTGAGTGCTCTCTATTCATTTCTTTAGCCTGTTTGGATTGGGCTGTTCGCTTTTTTGGTAACTTTTTTTTAAAGTTTTTTATGTATTCTAAGCATTAACCTTGTGTCAAATGTTGAGCCACCAAGCATTCGCATTATGTAGGATGTCTCTTCACTCAATCCGATGTGTCCTTTGAAGCAAAGACCACAGGAAGCAAAGACAGTCAAACTGATAAAGACTAATAGCTTCTCTAAACCTTGCGTTCTGCCACCTCCGATCGATAAAACCCCAAACCCCACATCATCACAAAGCGCAAAATAATCTGCCTCTGTAATTCTCACCTGTGAATGCTAAATATTATGAAGATGCACAAAATGTGTATATTTGTTTTTACAGACATATGTAAGATCATAAGTACATATGACATAAAAACAGAAGAAAGACCAGGAGAGTGCAGAGTCAGGGAGAAGAGTGTGCTGGCCGATGTGATCAAAGTATAAGACATGCTTCTATAAAAATATCTTCATAGGATTATTTTATGTTGTTCTTCATCGTGGGTATGTGTATGGATCTGTGTCTGTCCTTCTGTGTGTGAGTGTATGCACATGCTTACAGGTGCTCGGGGAGGCTTAAGGTATCAAGTGCTCTGAAGCTGAAGTTTCACACAGTACTAAGTCCCCTGATGAGTGTTTTGGGAACTGAAATTGGGTCCCCTCTAGGAACAATATGTGCTCTTAAATGCTGAGCCATCTCTCCGGCCCCATGAAAATGTTTCATTGAAACTCATTATTATATACAAAGAATATTTAGCAATAGCAAATTTCAAAGACCATGGCATTTATAACAAAGCTTTTACAAATCGTCTCAAGTCAAAGAGTCGTGTAAATGCTAATAAATTCAATTTACAATGTTATCTTAGCTTGATTTTTTTTTACCAATTATATGCAACTTTCTATAATAAAACCTCATGCCAGGAGCCTTAAAACTCAGAGCATAATATTCTATCATTTGATTAGGCAGTATGATATGTAAAAGAAGTATGGATAATTTTAATATTATTCATTCAAAATTTTGTGCCTAAAATTTTTACAAACTGCTAGGAATGGTGCACATCTGTTGGCAAGTGATACTTTCCAGTATGTCTATATTTGTGAAAAGTAGCATTTGTTACTCTGTAAGACCCTGACTGACAACTGGAAATGTCTGAAAATGTCAAGAGGTTGTAAAGTATGAGTGTTCTGTGTGAAGCTCTGAATTCCCTAATGCTAGAGATTTGAGGCCCAGGCATCAAGGTGACAGCGCTCTGGAAATGTCATCAGTGAACTGCACTCTTTGTTCAGAGGAATGGTCTATAGGCCTTTTCCCTTGCAACTCTAAAGTTTATCGTCCTATCTGTCTACCACTTAAAGGGCAGTTCATATCTTTGGATCGTGACTATTAAATGTAACACACACACATATCTTAAATAGCACTTAGATCTTATGCATGTTTCAGTAACATTGCTGATTTTAATTCTTATCTTCCTGGAAGAATATAGCAATCCTTTCTATAATTTACATTCAAATCAACAGTATTTGAATTTCTTGTTAGAAATAGGGGATTTCTAACAAAATAAATTTTCATTTGCCCAAATAGCATAAGCTCAAATATTTCCTTCATTGACAAGCAAATTTTTCTCTTTTTTCTAAATTAATGTTTTCATTTGTATTCAAAGACAATCATATGGCATTAAGAATTCTTATGAGTTTGAATTGCTTTAATGCCCATCACAGTTCTCTATACTGGGCTTTTGAAGACCTCATGAAACAAAATGCAAATTAAATCGTGTGAAGAAGAGACAAATGTCTCTTTCATTCATAATAAATTGATGCAAAAAGCTTACTGATTATCTGAATGCTACATCTGGACCTGGTGTTACCACATGGAAATTCATTATAGAAAATATACTATGCAGATTAGGATGATTAATGTAGCATGAAAACTATAATTTCTATCGTGATTTAGAATTATACATTCTCATCTACATCTAGATTGCTCTGACAAGCATTGACATCAGCTTCCTCAAATTCTGGCATTTGACCCAAAATATATGAAGCAAACATTTATATGAAATGCCTAGTATGTCAAATCATGTCATAAGGTTACATTATTTCCTAATTCCTAAAAAATAACACTTGGTTAGATACCACATTATCTTATCCAGCAGAGAGCTGGAACATTAGCCAGCAATTCATGTTTTTAATCCATATCAAGCAGCTATCTCTCATGAACTTCTAAAGAAATAAATGTTTGCACCAAGTTTTAGTCGCACGCAGTTTTAAATGTTGGCATCACTTAAACAACAGAAAACAGAAGCAGATGAAAGTCATTTTATAAACAGTTTATTTAACCTGTCATATACAAAATATTTGAGATTGCTATTTATATTTGTCGACTCTGTGACCTAATTCCTGCATGGGATCCAAGCATTATGAATGTCTACTCCAATGCACTCTTTTCACTTGAATCAAGGGCTCTGGAATACTGTGTGTGCCATGATGGGCATGCTTACATGACTGGGTTTAGACTGCTGAGTGTAGCCAGGGACAGTATCCAGCCTTTCCATCTTACTTACCCTGCTCATGGCTCACTGTCAGCTTGCCCCCTGCCTTGGTGCTGGCACCCTGACAGAAATGACACGGATGACTCAGCCTGCTATAATTATTTTTCTTTGGCCACCAAAGTGCACATGAAACAAAGGCAAGATTAATCTCTGCTATAGAATGTACTCAAAAATCAATAGCCATGCTGTTACTGAATTATATGTGAAATGAAGCCATAACTCAACAGAAAGACATATTTCTTTGCATTATATACCAAGTTTTATTGGACTAGACAGTGAATATTCATTTTACACCTAGCAACTCAATAATACACATCTCAGGAAATTCCCTTGAGAACCACATTTCCTACACCTTGCGTTTTGTTCCTAAATCCTCAAATTGCCTCTTGAGCCAGTTTTAGGAAAGTCTTCATTACAAAGTTCATATTGCTATTTTTGACAATCTACCTTCATGAATTTCCCAAGACTGCCATAATAAATTACCACCACATGGGTGAGTTAAAAGAGTGATGATTTGTTTTCCTATTCTTTTAAAAGCCTGAAATCTGAAATCAGATTTTTGGCAGGGCCTCACTGTCTCCAGAGGTTCTATGGGAAATCCCATTCATGTATCTTCCAGTTTAATATTGCATGCTGTTTAAAGAGTTTCCACTTAGAGATTAGAATGAAACAGATCTAGGTTCTAATCCCAGATTCCCATGCTAGCTGTGTAGATTTAGAGGAGAGCCTCACCTTTCTGAACTTCAATTTCTTCACTGTAAATTGAGTCTATAATTGCAACCACTCACAGAGCTGTTAATGAGTATTAAATGGAGGAATGTTTAATCGCTAGTTGGAACAGAGACTAGCTTCTCATGAGTAAGTTAAAATAATCACCCATGATCTTTATTATTGCAGACATCATGTGTAGAGTTATTTTGTACAAAAGAAATAGGCTCTTTGGAACTATATCTGTAATTTGATCTCTATTGCTGTGTCCTGATGCACAAATAAATGCTTAATGTACCACAACTTGTATTAACTGAAACTCATATAATTAGAATTAAATCAGAGCTATTTTTAGGATTCAGTGTAAATAAGTTTTATGGAATATTAGCACAAAATCATTAGTCTCTGTTCCCTATAGGGTAACTATGCTGCATTTTTAAAATCACTGAATTCAATAGACCCAATTAGCTATACAGTGTTCACATGGCTGTCCCTGGTGTATACTGTATTGTCCTTGAAGACACTACTCTAATTCTGCCTCCTTGGTGACTGTTAGATTACCATAGTCTCCACAGCTCGAGGGGCCTCTAAAGTTCTTTTGCCATATATTGCCAAGCACTCGGAATCTGGCATATGGAGCTGTATTCTACTTTTTTCCTCTGAAAATTTTCCCTCCTACAGAAAATTTGAGAAGGGAATGCTGATCACTCTAATCTATATGAATTCACCACTTAAGACTTTTATGCTTTAAGAGTTTATTTCTGTTGAACACATATCATTATTTTATCATTTGCTGAGAGTAAATTTATCACTCACCTTTAAGTGGCACATACCTTCTAAGAGCAGGATTATCTTTTAGACTGTTGTCAAATTCAAAACTCCAATATTAAGAAATAATGCTTTCTAACATATAGTACATATTCAGGTTTTACCAGCCTCCCCAGTAATGTCAAGATCCAGGTCAGCATGACTCACTACATTTAATTGCCTCATACTTTCAACTCCTTTAATTCTGTAACCATTTCCACATGCTTCACGGCTCATAGTATTTTATAATTCACTCAGATTTAGGATTACTTCCTAAGTCAATTTCTGTGTAGTAAAAGCTAAGTTTTTCAGACACTCAAATACCAGTATGCATATTTATATATTATGTGTCGTATGATAAATGTTAATACTTTCAATAATCATATTAATATCATGTAAGTAAGAGTATTGAATCTTCTTAACCTTAAGTTGTTAGTCAAGGGTCAGTTAGGTCACTAAATTGTAGAGTCTAGATTTTTACATAGATGTCTTTCTCCTCTATTATTCTGCCTCTGATGGACATTGATTTAAAGTCGTGTGTGTGTGTGTGTGTGTGTGTGTGTGTGTGTGTGTGCGCAACATCAATTAATGAAAGGGAACAAAGAAGGATGTATGTAAGTGTTTGGCAGGAGGTAAGGTGTGGTAGTATTGTGTTCCCCAAAATATTGGGCACCCTAATAAACTTATCTGGGGTCAGAGACAGAACAGCCACTAGATACAAAGGCTAGAAAATGGTGGCACTCACACCTTTAATCCTAGCATTCCAGAGGTAGAAATCCCTCTGGATTTCTATGAGTTCAAGGCCATTGGAAATAGCCAGGCACGGTTACACATGCCTTTAATCCCAAAAAGTGAGCCTTTAATCCCAGGGAGTGATGGCAAAAACACAAAGATATATAAGGCGTGGAGACCAGAAACTAGAAGCATATGGCTGGTTAAGCTTTTGGCTGGTTAAGCTTTTAGGCTTTGAGCACCAGTTCAGCTGAGACCCATTCTGGATGAGGACTCAAAGGCATCCAGTCTGAGAAAACAGGATCAGCTGAGGAACTGCCAAGGTGAGGTAGCTGTGGCTTGTTCTGCTTCTCTGATCTTCCAGAATTCACTCCAATAACTGGCCTCAGATTTGATTTTATTAATAAGACCTTCTAAGATTCATGCTACAGTAAGGGAAGGAGGAAATGATACAATCATATTGTAATCTCACAAATTAAAGAAATATATTTAAAAATTAAAATAATCTGTCTAATATTAATATAACAAACCCTACTCTGTGTGTGTGTTAATATTTGCAGAAAGCATCCTTTTTGACATTGTTAATTTGAATCTATTTCTACGCTCACCTCTAAACTAAGTGTCTCATACATGGCATGTAGCTGGACCATGGATTGCACTTGCTTGTTTTTATGTCTGTTGATTGGAGAATTTATTAAATGAACATTTAAAGTAATTGTTGACAAAGAAGGACTGAACTTTTGTCTACTGCTTTATCTATGCTCTGTGGCCTTTCAGTCCATTTCCTGAACTAGTGGTATCTCTCTTGCTTTGTTGAGTTTAAGAACCACTTACACCCTTTCCTCATTACCATGTATATTCTTTTGCAATTTTCTTTGGAGTTGCCGTGAGAATATATTTATATAACATCCCAAAGTTATAAGACTGTAATTTGAATTGTTATCAACTCCATGTCAACAGCACATAAAATATCTGTTCTTTTAAAAGATGTATTTATTTTGACCTTTGTGTTTGAGTACCACACACATACAGGGACCTGTCAAGGCCAGAAGAAGGTGCTGAATTGGCTGTAACTGAGGATATACCAGTTGTGAGCTATCGTGTGGGGGAGTGCTCGAAACTAAACACTGTTCCTTTCTAAGAGCAGCAAGTATTCTTAACTGATGAGCCATCTCTCCAGTCTTGTCTACAACACTTTAGTCCCCAAGCCTTGCTTCTATTAATAGCATAAAATTACAGTTTTATATAGTTTGTGTCCAAACATAAGTATTTTAATCATTGGAATCTGAAAGTATGTAGAAAATAAAATGAGGACTTATAATCAAGAGTTATAATAATAATATTAGGTTGTGCATCAGAGTTAGTTTAGTGGCTGAGTTGTTCTCTCTTTTATCTATTGATTGCTTCATTCACTGGAGGTATTTGTTATGTTCTGGAGGTAGTATCCTGTTAGAGCTGAGGTCCTGTTTCCTTGATTAGATTGGAATTTATGGCCAGAGGTTCTGTCCTGGTTTAGCTCGGGGCTCTTGCCTGTCTGCAGTTCTAGCCAGAAGCTTCAGAACTGCCCTATCCCTTCGCAAATGGTGCCTGTTGCCTGTGGGAGAACCACTCAAGCTTCTTTGCTGGGTCCATAGCTTCACCCTCCATGAGCTGTACAAGTTCTCACATGCCTGTGGCTTCTTAACCTGAGTCAGATTCTGTTTCGACTTTGGAAATGCAGCTTTGGCTACTCCTGAGCATCTGGAAGCCCTATACAGAGTCATCTTCTTACTCCTCTCTGGCTCTGCAGCTTGCCTTCCAAGATATAAGACTGCCTGTGCACATATGAACCTCACCTGGGGTCACATCTGGGCCTCTACACTGAGTCTGGAGCGACCACTGAAGCCACTGTGAGAAGTGTAACCCCAGTCATGTCACACATCTTATCTATATTTTTAAAGGATGAAAACAATAAATTCATGTGAGCATACCCCCCCCCAAAATTCTAAGTTTAAATGGAATCAAAAATAGACTAAAATTTTTTTAAATAAAATTTATTCTTGAAAAATACTGCAGTTTTTTTTTAAATTAACTATTTATTGTAGTGGGCAGCCATTCCAGCTTTAATCTGGAAATTCCAATCCCCATTGAGGCTTCAGCAACTGTCACACCTACAAGGCAGGGCCAAGGGAGGTGCCAGGAGACCTGAGATCTGGATGGGCCAGCACTCTCTCTGTTTCTGGACCCTAGACAGTGGAGGTGGACAGAGTAGAACTCCAGAGAACACCGCTGGACTGCGATATACCTTCCCCAGACCCCACAACCTACCTTTCCCTTTTTTGTAAGTTACCCACTAAATAAATCTTCCTTTTAACTACGTGGAGTGGCCATAATAATTTCACCAATAATTTATTTTCATAATATTTTATATAATAATAAAATATATTAATAAAATATTAACAAATCAATGATCTTTAATAGAATTTTTGTAATATTTTATTGATTACATGGAAATTTCATACAATGCACCCAGATCATACTCATTTCCCATTCCTCCCAGGTCCACCCTCCCACCTGTGCCTATCCCCAATTTTTTTAAGTATACCAAGTCCAATTTGTGTTGCCCATATACTCATTGGAACATGGTCAAAGTCCCAGTAGCCATCTCCTTAGAGATAAGTGAGTCCATTCCCATCACCCACGCCCACATGAGAAGCCATCAATTCTGAAGAGCTACACTTCAGCATCTTTATCACAATTTTTAAGGACTCTCTTCAATGGCTTCTTTTTAGAGTGGGGAGAGAAGTTGTTGCAGAAGCCCTCAATGTCTCTCATTCTCAATTATGAGTCTGTATTCATCGATACCACTTCAACAGAAGCTTTCTTTCCCATAACAGTCAACAGCAGCATGGACCAAGGATCTCATCATGACCTCTGGCAACAGCATGAACTGCAGACATCAATGTGGACCCAACATGGATCATGAACACCAACATGGCCTTCAGTGGCAGCAGATACTACAGAATTCAACATGATCTCCTGCAGGAACATGGACCACCAACACCAACATGTTTTTTTTCTTCCTTGCTAAGAATGATAAATACATGATGGAAATGTTAATTTATTGTTATAGATTTATTTTTACCAAGATTAATTATAGGGAAAAGAGCTAAATTAGAAGAAAAAAGTCAATAAAATATACATTTTCTACTTCTACTTAAAAATTGATGCTTAAACTTTATGTGAAATAAAAATTTGAAAGACTGTTTTCAACAGAAAACATCAGATTTGCTCCTGAATCTCATCTTTGCTATGTAGTTATTGTGTGAACAAGAGTATTTTCAACCTCTTGAGCCTAGTTTTCCTCATCTCAAAGTTATTCATCCTCAAATTAGGCCCATTTGATCTGCTGTGCCAAAAATTCAGAGACAGGGCAACACATAAGCAGCAAAAACATCTTTCTAAAGGGGCAAGGGAAGCTGAAATACAAGGCATCAGGACACAGAGCTTGGGGAGGGCTACTCTTGGCTTCCAAGCCACACTTTGTTTCCGACTACTCTGGTGAAGAGAAGCACTGTATCTTCTTATGATGGAAAGGATGGAGAGACAAAAAAAGGGATTTAGTGCTCTGTGAAGCTTCCTTCATAAAGGCCTAAATTCCATTCTCCAAAGAGGAACCCATGGAATTTAGTCACTTCCTTGAAATCCCGTAACTTCATTTTATTACACTGGAGATTTTAACATGACTTACAGTGATACAAACATTTAAACTTTAGAGGCATTATCATCAGCCCAACTTCATAGTATTGTTTTAAGAATTAAGTGAGGTATAGGGTTCAAAGCACACCTCAATAAATTGAATATTGGCCCACACCTCTCAGGCCTTTGCTCGCTGTCTGCACCTTTACTGTGTTCTCTGTGTGAGGAGAGCATATGTATTCTTTAGGCTTAGATATCACTGGCTGTAGTCAAGTGACATGAGGTAAATGTGATACCATTTCAAATCTGAACCAGCTCTCCGGAGACCTTATTGATCTGGTTTGTTCCTTTGCATCATTGCCTTGTAATGAGAATTTCAACTAGCTGGCCCGTCAAGTAAGATCAGAGATGTGTGGGTAAGAGTTGCTACTGTCCATCACTGATCTGTGACTTAAACCCCAGCTGCCAAACAGAACCCAGCTTGGATAATAGACTCACGGGAATAAATGTCTATCTTAAGCCATTTGGTGTTAGGATCATTTCCTAGCTATAGTACATCAAGAGTTAAACAACATAGTGCTCAATACTGTGAAAGTACATAATGATAATTTGACAAATATGAATTTCCTGATAATATAATAAGAAATCATTGGACATATCAATTTACTTATACTTTGTCAAACACCAGAGAGAAATATGTATTTTATTTTAATTTTCTTTGAATGACAACCATTAACATATTTGTGAAATAAAATATTAGAGAAAATTTAAAGATGACAAATTTAAAGCCCTTGTTCTGATAGTCAATGTCAGTTTCCTTCTATGAACTTTTTATCATTATGTTATGATTAATCCATCAGGATAAAAGATACACATTATGAAAATAGTGTG
Organism: Peromyscus leucopus; assembly: GCF_004664715.2. Taxonomy (NCBI): domain Eukaryota; kingdom Metazoa; phylum Chordata; class Mammalia; order Rodentia; family Cricetidae; genus Peromyscus; species Peromyscus leucopus. The sequence continues at coordinate 34,894,295 of NC_051071.1, read as the reverse complement.
AACATAGTGTGCCATGGAAGTTCTTACAAGCATGAAACATCACATAAGAGGGTGATATATAGTTTCAGGGACTTATGTACACTGTAATGACATCAGCCAGTGAACACTATTGTATTTATTTCCCACCCAAGTGGAATATGAACTGTAAGTGGTAGTTGTTGGAATTATGTTGCATTGAAATAATCTCACACACAACTCAGTATTTTTAAAAATAATTTTTAGGCCTTAAGTGCTAGATACTTGACCACACGGAAGCCTCTAGTTCTTGTAACTCAACTTTCTTCACTCTACCAAGATGCTCAACAGAAAGAATCTTGCCTAGCTAGCCTCATGGCCTCATGCTGTCTCAGAGGACAGGGAAGATGACTTTCTCATGAACCCTGACAAAGCACTGTTTAATTTAGACCATGAAAATGCCTTTTATGGCTATCCCCACTTCATATGTGTAGTGAATGTGACTATTCTTGGAAGTTTTGCTTCTGAATATGCATACTTTCACAAGTACAAATCAGAGAATCTACTTAGGGGGAAATTTTTAGGAAGTATTCATTAAAGCTGCATTTATTTGGATAATTTCTTATCAGAAAATTCAAACCAAAAAGCAGAGCTACATGTTTTTTTTTTTTTTTTTTTTTTTTTTTTTTTTTTTTTTTTTTTTTTTTTTTTTTTTTTTTTTTTTTTGGTTTTTCGAGACAGGGTTTCTCTGTGTAGCTTTGCGCCTTTCCTGGAACTCGCTTTGGAGACCAGGCCGGCCTCGAACTCACGGAGATCCGCCTGCCTCTGCCTCCCGAGTGCTGGGATTAAAGGCGTGCGCCACCACTGCCCGGCTAGAGCTACATGTTTTAAACCTATGACAGCTGTGCATAAAAAGGTCTTTACCTAATTTTCAGACTTTCTTGTGAATATTGAGTTTATTTGCATTTCAATATATTACCCTTGTTAGATTGAACTGTATCACTGCTCAATCCCTGTGAGCTATTAAAAGAATTCTCAGTTTCCTCTCAAATATTAGAACAACTGAAATAAGGATTTATGAGTCATCAATTCCAAGCTCTCTTTTCTTTTACTCCTTTTCACTTCCACACCATGAGCTAACAATCTTTAAAAAAAAAAAACTTTATACAAACTATCATTAATACAGATGATTTGATATTAATAATAAATCAGAGAAATAAATATACCATGAAATACATACCATGTACTAAAAAAAGAAATTTGAGTGGTAATATAAGACTATTTTTATAGGGGTGAGACATAATTGAGTAGTACAGAAAAGTTTCTGTGTAGAAGACATATTAAAGCTAACGTGTAGAAATAGGAAGTTGGAGAAGGTGATGCAAACAGCATATAAACAGCATATAAAATGTGAGCAGTTCATTCAAGCAACAAAATGGAGGAGTCTATATACTGGGGAGAAGTTTTCTGAAATGAAATGGGAGAGGCTCTAACTAATGTCTGAGGGTTGAGACACTCCAATTCCGTGGTCCTGCGTAAACTATGTAGACTACATGGTTATGTGGCTTGTCCACCACACCCTGTATCCTGCAACTTTGAGAATTCTATCAATAGATTTCTTGTCTTCTCTCTTCCAGATCTGTTCAGCCAATGGGAGAAACCATCAGTAACCTAGATAATGAGATGGAAGCAAGAGAAAACTGTACTCCTTTCTCTCTTCCTTTGCTAGACACAGGGTGTCTACTTGGGGCAGGTTAGCACCTCCCTTCCCTCTCCCCTCTCATCTCTTCTTTCCTCTCTCTCTCTGCTTCATTTCCAACAATGTTCCCCTCATTAGCATATTTAACTTAGGGAGGTAATAACGTCTTGCTGTTGCTAGCCTCGGGGTGCTTTGTAATTCTTTGCTGTTTTCCCTTAACTGGACTCACATTTTTTGAATAGCCTTTTTATTAAACTCTTATTAATTATTCACTTGAGTGTACCATCTGTTTTTGGTCAGGTTCTTGAATACTGCAATATTATAGACTATATCCTTAAAATTGGCTTCCCATCCTAAAAGAAATGAAATGGAATACTGAAGAGTATTTGTGTACCTTCTTACATATGTGTGTTTATGTGCACATACGTGTTCCTACACACTGAAAACAAAAAGTATGTTATACTTCAAAACTGCAGAATGAAATTATCAGTTTGGATGCAAAATATAAATTGGACTAGAGGAGGTAAGAATAGACGGAGATTTGATATTTTAGATTAGGCAAGATGTGAAATTACCTTGGATAGGAAAATAACTATGGAAACTTAGAGAAGTTACTGAATTGAAGATGAGGCAAAAGTTTTTAAGGATGGACTCCAAAATTTTATTTATATAATAGACAGAAAGTGAATCCTTGACTAAGCTGAAGTATCTGGCAAAGTTCCAGTTTTTTGGATGTCAATGGGGCTTTGAGTTTGGACATACTGAGTTGAGAGGCCTTGAGATGATGTCCATGTGGAGATATGAAACAGACAACTGGTTAAATAATCTGAAACTATTGGGGGAGGTAGGCATTTGAGGAGGTCAGTTTGAGGTTTTTGAGGCATGTGGTAATGGTCAACACTTCTATGTAAGGTTTCCTACTTGGTGAGAATGTGGCCCACACTCATCTTGAAGAGCTCTAAAGTATTGGCCATCTCAAGAAAAATAAACTGGGAGAATAAAGTGAAAGAAGAGTTCAGAGGGAGGACATGTATGATAGCAATAAATGTGGTGGTGTGGAAGACAAGACACTGAGTAGATAAACAGGAAGTCACACACAGCCTCTGCTTTACTAAAGTATATGAAGAAGTATTTTTCCTACTTTGCTTTCTAGATGACAAATGTTGTATCATAAGAAAGTATCTTTGTGTTTGACAATAACTTGCCATCCTTAGGCTCTCTTTGGTCGTATGGACCCATTTTAGTACATGCCTCCTCTTCATTGTTCTTAACTATGCTGTATGGTTGATTCATGGATACCTCCTCTGACTTCCTTATTACTCCTTGCTCCAAGAAGGATTGATAAGCTACAACTATCACTGAGAATTTTGGTATCAGCTAACTAAAATTTTAGTCTAACAGACTTCTTCATGCTAATGGAAAAACAAAACAAATAATAGAGAAAAGCAAAACTTTTTTTTTTTTTAAGAATGCACAATAGTCAGTCAGGTGCCTGTCCAAGGGAACATGCTTAGCAAATCACAATCAGACTTGAACTAATGTGTTCTGATTTCCAAATCCCCTGTGGTTCTCCACACAGAGGAAGCAGTTTAACCACTCAGTGATATGATATGCTTATCCTGACCTCCATATCACAAACTAGATGTAGTGCAAAGAATGATTCATGAAATGGGTGGGAAAATATACACATTTAAAGCTCAAAATTAAAAACTTAGAAACCAAAGAACACCAGTAGTCTAGGGTTTTTAAAAGTATGTTATACTGTCATCCTTTAAATATAGTTATTAATTTTTTTCTAAACTCACTGAACCTATTCTCATCCTTACCAGTGCAGAATACTTAACAGTCCTCTTGTCTATGGCTCCTGATAACAAAATAAATGTATTCAACTCTCACTTCCCTTGTGCGGATAAACTGCTCATCTGCTGAAAAAAGAGCAAAAGTCAATCTGGAAACTTAAATCACTCAATATATTTGAATAACTTGTTTGTGTGTCTGTTTTAATGAATTATTTACCATGCACCCAAAGTGCTTCTGTAACAACTGATTCTGTCCTACTAGAGAGGTGAGTACCACATTAGAAGACTTCTCTGACATATAGAAATAATTGGCACAGACTCATAACAATGAGTTGTGTTTTAAAAACCAACTAAATTGATTGTTATCTTGCCAGCCATGTGAGAGTATGCTCTCCATAACATTGTAGAAGCTACTTTATAAGTCCACTTCACTGACAGAAGGATAATGAAGTACCCCAAAAAGACTGCACACACACACACACACACACACACACACACACACACACACACCACTAAAGGCAGGTTGTGGTGAATAGAGGTGTGATAAATGAAAACAAAACAAGTAAGATCTTGATGCTGATGACAAAGCCAAATTGATGCAAGTCATCAATCTACTCCAAGTTACTGGGAAAATGCTCTCAAGACAGACATCTAGTTGATTGTCATTGTTTTACTAGACTGAAGATGTTGCCAAGCAAACTAACACTGATCATACACTCTCCTTTTCCTTGGAAAATGGTCAAAACCAAGGTTGCTCCAAGCCTTCTAGAATTTCATATCCATCTGTTCTTAATCAATAGGAAAACTCAGGGATTGAATGTACCATGGACCCTTGGCCAACCTCATCATGAGGCTGAGGTCTTGGCTTCTTGTCTTGTTATAATTCTTCCTTCATCTGTAAGCATGAGAGTCCTGCTAAATTGTCCTCAGGAAAGTATGGTAAGAAAGACATAGAACACACAAGTCCCAGATTCTACTTTACATATATCATCATCACGAGGATTGATGATGATGAACTTTGTCAGCCAGTGTACTTTAACTGATCACTGTAAGAATTTTTGAAGTTTTTTCTTTTTGTCTTGTTACAGGACCCTGGAGGTGCAGGTATTGAATGTACCATGCAACATTGGTATGTACAAAAGCCTTAATGCCAGGCCAGGATGAATTGCTTCTTTTGGACTTGTTGACTTATGAGTTCCCATATACCTCACTCCCAAATATTATAATCTTTTACCATTGTTCTTGGTTACTCTCTAGAACTTGATGATAAAATCCTATTGCTGAAATAACCATATACTTGAATCATAGATGTTGGTGAAATCAGACTGGTACAGACTTAGAAGTGTAACTTGGGCTATCTTTTATAGAAAGGATTTCTGAAACCTATCAGAGGAAAAAGTAATCATCAATCATATTCAGCTGTGAACCCTGCAACCTACAATAATGACTGATTGGGCAAGACATGTCCACTGGTGCAACAGTGATCTGAGAATCATGGGAGGGACCCACCACTTTCTGATTGGCTTCTAGTTTCACTAGACTATACACTATGCCTGGCATCATTATCAGGCCAAGAGCCTTTAACTACACATTATAGGCCCTAGACAAAAACCTAAAACTATTATGTTGCAAATGGACATAGGACTAACCTGATTCCTAATAGTTTTTGTTGTACTGTTTGACCAATGTATCATTACACCCTTGTCTGAGAAGTTTCTATTTGTAGTAGATCGTAAGTAACACAACTGGCTAGTGACAAGAATACAAGACTGTAGAATGCTCACCCCTAAATGGAATATATATGCTACATCCCCACTCCCAAAGTTCAGGAATCATTTTAGAAGAAGGAGAAGAAAGAGTTAAAGAGCCAGAAGTGGTGGATGACTACAGGGAGACATCTGGACACAGGACAGCTGATATATGACTTTATAGCAATTATGATGACATGTATAAAACGTGTGCAAGCTGAAGGCCAAACAAATACTAATATGGAGAGGGCAGTTGGGCATACAATCCCACTTTTAGCAAGAGAATAAAAGGAAATTGTTAGTTTCTGGAAGAGGAGGAAGTAGCTTTCTATGAGACTGTAACCCCTGTAAGACAATCATTCTCTGGTGGAAAACTACACATCTAAGAATACTTGAGCAGTACAAATTGGTTTGAGAGGTTTTAAGTTTTAAAAAGATACATAGTTGGATGGGTAGGGAAAGTGAATCTGATCTGGGAAGAGTCAGTGAAGGGGAGGTTCATAGTGTATGAGAACCAAAACTCACAAAGAACTGTTTTTAAATATTCTCCAAAATAAATAACTTGTCCCATTGAATCACCTTGCATCATTTGTCCTTCATGGTAGAGTCAGTCTCTACCTTATGGAAGAGTATCAATACACAACCTTTAAATAATATAATGCAATTTCAGTTTGAATTTATTAGAAAGTATACAATCACCTATGGCGACTTATGCAGCTACATGTGATATTCTTGGGAATACAGAGACAAATGATTAAAACTTAATATACTACACAAAGGAATTTGTCGCTAATGAGTCAGAGTGTTGGGTCTATTTGATTGATTCTAATCTAGAGGTTAACAAACATGAGTTTTAAAGTGAAACCACCGAAGAACTAATAAGAGTGTCTCTTCATACAAGCTTGTCTCAGAAAAGCAACCCTTAGAATCACACTGTCTCTTATTGAATTACCAGGCTGTCCTGATTGTTTCATCTTCCAGTGTCTGGTACCCAATGAATCTTGGCAAGGAGCTGAAGGACTACCACCTTCTGAAAAGCTATTATCCCATTTGCAGATGAATTTTTTTGTTTTGACAAACTCAATACCATGCTAATTGCAATCTTCATTCTCTGTGAATCAAAGTCAAGAGATTCCCTTGACAATCTTCAAGATCCTGACTCCTTTCCTCAATGAACCAAAGGTCAGTGCAAGGTACTTTCACAGCACTGGCTGCATTCAGACACCAAGAACAGCAGGGATTTCCTGATTAGAAACTTGGGCAGCCTGAATTATGTGGTCAGAGATGTAGCCAAATGTGCTGGAATGGAGAGAGATTCATCAAACAAGGCACCCTGCTGATGTCTCCAGCCTGCTCTCATCACTCCGGCTTCTCAGTCAGCACTGGCATGACTGAATTTCATGCCGGTCATTGAGATTGGCCAGTTATTTTATTCTATTTTTCATTTGCATTCTCTCCTGCCTCTGGGTCTTGGCACATTCATTCTCTGCTGTTTCTGGTGAGTTAAATACCATGCTTTATTTAGAATGTGCCAATGTGTCCCTCAGACACTGGATAAGCACAGCACTCTTTCTTTAAACTGGTCACGGGACTGAAGAAATGGCTCAGTGGGTAAGAATATTTTCTATTTTTGTAGAGGACCCAGGTTTAGTTCCAAACACCCATATCAGGTGACTCACAACTCCCTAGAACTCCAGTTTCAGAACATACAACACCTTCTTTGGGCTTCCACAAGTATCTGCACACACATGGTACACACACACACACACACACACACACACACACACACACACTAAACAAATAAACAAATAAATAAATAAAACATTAAAAACTGGTTTCAACCTGCCCAAATCTGCTCCCTACTCCATGTTTCTGTGCTGTCATTGGCCTCCTGAACTTAGATGTTCATCAATAATCTCTGGATGCTATATTGCAATTGCCTGGATGTTTTACTATATTCCACACTAGACTTGAGAGCCATCTCCTCCCTTTCTAATTAACATCTATTAATTGCCAAAATAATATATTTCATTATGACATTTTATACAAGTATCTAATATACTTAATTCTATTCAGCTCTATTTTACTCTCTCATCCTGGCTCCTCTCTCTCACTGCTTTCTCTTCTCATATAGTCCTCTTTCCTATTTTTCCTTTTTTGGAAGAATATTCCAGACATACATATGAAAGTATGGGTAATATTTGCTTTGTAAGTGTGCTTTACTTCACTTTGCATCATGATCTCTATTCTCATCTGTTTTCCTACAGAGAGAATGCTTTTGTTCATTTTATGGCTTAGTATACTCCCTGATTTGTATGTATAATACCTTATCCACTCATGTGTTGATGGACATCTAGGCTAATTTCATGCCTTGGATCATGTGAATACTGCCACAGTACAGCTAAGATTCCTGAACCCAAGAACATGGCCTTATTTACCTCTGTAGTCTCAGTACCCAAGATAAGTGCTATCCACTAAGGTTTTAATGGGTACACATGAGTATACCATGAAATAGACATGATTTTTGAAAGCAGAAAACCAGTAATGTATGTCCAGCTATGTCACTCACAAGCTTTGCTGTCACAATCATGAATGACCTCAGCCATCTTAAGCCACCACAAAGTGGGGATGGGGGCAGCTTTGTTTTCCAACTATCCTTCTGTAACTTCTTAATCTTTTTTCCTTCTTGAAAGTTGGAAATGTTCATCTGCTCCATAGGGATGGGCAATGAATTCTTGTATCCAGGGCTTATGTGAAATACAAAACTCTAAACTTGGGAGAAAGTAAAAGAAAAGGCATCCCAGTGTGTAAATATGAATTTGAGTGATCTATTTATTATGGTAGCAGGACATGGCACATCCACAAGCATTCTCCACATCCTTTACTCCCCACCCGGTAGATCTTGGTTACTGTGAACACATCGGAGGCTTGTCCTGTTCATCTATATGCCATTAAATCATTTGGTCACTTGAGATATTTCTGATATATTCAACAGCTTGTTAATTCCTATACTTGAAACTTTTATGATTGGGTTTTCTAAAGATTATTTACTTTTATTTATTATTTAAAAATTAATAGTTAAGGGGCTAAGGAGAGATGACTCTGTGCTTAAGAGCATGCACTACTCCTATAGAGGTTCTAAGCTCAAGTGCCAGGCATTCCACATTGGGGGACTTACCACGGCCTGTAACTCAAGCTCCAAGGACGCTGATGTCCTATTCTGGCCTCAGAGTTATCTCTCCACACACACATAAACAAAAAATAAAAATAAGCCAACAAATAAATAATTCCTAAGAATCAGTTCAACAGAACACTGCAACATGGACATGGTGGTTTTCCTTCAGTTGTCAGTGAGTCCTCACTGGCGAGTCAATTTTTTGTTCTCTCCTCATCTCAGACTATCATAAATTCCCTCCACAAGTGTCCAGCACACAATTACTTTTCTCCTTGGATTTTAGTACTTTCTCTGGAACAGTCCCTGCTGGTTTCTGGGACAAGCGTTGTTAACAAAGTTCCCCGAAAGTCTAAGAAGAAAGGAAAATGCATCCCTGGTATTTTGTTCTCTATCAAAATTAAAGCTTCTTTTTACTATAATTAGGATGAAATATATAAAATTACATTATGTTCAATATTTTCCACTAGTTATAAACTAGTCCAAAACTCACTAATAGCTACTAAGTTTCAAAAATCCCAAATTTTGCTTTGGTAAACCCAGAGGGAGAATATCACAGATTTTCTTCTTGTAATCAATCTCTAGAGCCTGCCCTTCCTGCAAATATCTCTTGGTCCTGCTATGGCATTCAAGACTACTACAAGTTAGGGAGTTTAATTGTTACCTTTAGCTGCTCATGAAAATAAGAACAATATGCCACAGTGAACTGAAGAAAGAACCATTTAGAAGCAGGTAAACATTTAACTATACCAGCATGGCAGATAAATTTTTTGTGACCACACAATCAAGCAGCATAAAACAAGAAATATATTCAGTCATGAATTAATCTGATACTTATTTTATTTGGATACACACACAAACACAGACTTGCAAATACATACAAACACTTATGCAACATACAAACATATGAGATGAAAAGTCAAGAAAATCCTTCCAAATAGTTATTGTCTTCCAATTCCTGCTGCCAAAAAAATCTTTCTGTGTGTAATTTGTTTTCACCACCAGAGATGGGTTTAAAGAGAGGAGCAGCAATGTAAGGTGTAACATGGGGAAAGCCATGCAGAGCAACAGAGACAGTCTGACACTGGCCGGCAGAAAGGCAGAGTCTTATCCCTGGCTTTCAAGTGGTAGCAAATATGACAGACCTTGGATGGATTGAAGTAAAGGTCAAAGTTAAAATGAAATTTGGAGATACAGCCTTCCCATGCTGTGCTTAAACTACTTATTAAAAACAACAACAACTATTCCTTGTTCTCCCTCTCTGTTCTTGATCCAGCTGGGATCTCACACTCTCTTTCCCTCGACTCAGTCCTGGGCGGGGGGAGGCTTTGCCCTGGAGGAAGTGGGAATGGGGGGTGGGCTGAGGGGAAGGGGGGACAGGGAGGGGGAGAACAAGGGAATCTGTGGCTGTTATGTAGAACTGAATGGTATTGTAAAATAAAATAAAAGGAAAAAAAACAACAACAACAAACAGAATGGTCAATATAGTAAGTAACCTTCGCTTAAACACAAATAATCTAGCCCTACTTTCCTTTGCCAGGATTTGGGTCAATATTATGTAAATATTTGAGTTGGGATTCCTGATTAAAATTACCTGAGTATAAGTTTCCCAATTGTAAGAAGCTGTGGGTGGTGACTTAGCTATTCATAGCCATACTTGGGGTTTTATAATTACTAAGAAGTCCTTGCAAAGCATGGTCATTCTGGAATATTCTGGGAAGGAAAATTGTAGTCTTAGTATAATTATCTTGGTCTCTGAGCCAGTGATAAAAGTGCATATGATATGGAAAGCAAATTCAGTATCTTCCAGTTCATCAATTTTGTGGTAAATATATTTCATCATGTGGCAAAGAAGTCACTGAAAGTTTAAAAAAAAAAAAACCTGAAATGAAAATCGGCAGGCCATAAACAACCTCACTACAGCTGCAAATAACCAAATATGAGGAGGAAGCAGAGCTGTTGCTATAAATCAGGATATATTAGGCAGTTAGAAAACATGGATCTCAACTTTAAAATAGATGAATATAAAGAAATCTAAGCGCTAACCTGCTTGGGGATGGTATGAGCTTTGAGTCGACACTGGGAGAACCATCTCCCTTTCTGTGTTCCAGCTCTTTCTAGAATGAGAAAATCAGTTAAATGGTTGTTAAATTGTGGCTGGGGCAGTCTATAAAAGACTAGGTAACAACAAATTCCTTCACCCTGAGCTTTCTTAACCCTGCCTCAGGAAATTCATCTAAATGCAATCTGTGTTTAAATTCACTCCTACTGAGCCCTGTGGTCTATGTGGAGTCTAATTGAAAAATTAGTATTATTTCAAAGGCCTCGATATGGTCTCAAAATGAGATGACTTCAGTGTAACATGCATGTCTAATTTCTTTCATGGTTGCATAGAGTAAGCAAGAAAAACATTCTCAACCATTTCTGACAGCTTTTATCTCAAGCTATTCAACAAATATTTTCCATCCACTTGTCTCAGAAAGTTGACTGAACAAAACAGCCAGTACAAGTAGAAACAACATTCATTATCTACCAAGAGAATGAAGTATTTTTCAAATGAGCTGACACAAAGTAACTCTTGGAAGAACTGCATACATGTTTTTGTTTTTAATTGTAAAATTGGCAGGTGTGTGCCAAACTATACCATCAAATACGGGAATTCCCATTGCATCACAGAGAGAGTCATTCTTCATCTCTGTTAAATGGATCGAGTGTGGTCTCCTAGTGACTACCTGGTCTTCCTTTGGCAAACTTAGCACATGGTGCTATGATGTTTTCTAAGTAAATCTCTGTGGGTTTTAAAATTTAGCTTTAAATCTGAAAAGATACCTCGCCACCCATGTCACAACTGCCCAGTTATATCACTTTCCCATGGTTTATTCACTTATTTGAATTTTGATTCCATCACTGGTTTAACCCAATGATGAAGGTAGAGCCCTTGTCATTCAACCAACTTTGAACGAAACTCCACCTCTGAACAGTTCTATTGAGGCATACATTTTCAGTAGAGGAGACATTAGGCGTCAGATGAATGGACACATCTGATATCCAAAGCCTCTGATATGTTAGCTAGTATGCTCTTTTCAGATGGGGATACAGGGATGTGAGGGAACAGAACAGAGAAAGAAAACTTAGTTGCCTGCTGCCTCCCTTCTAGCACACAAAGAATCGTGTATACTACAAACCTTATATTCATACCTCATTCTTTCATGTTCTAGATTATTCCCTCATCCTGTTGGGCACGACTGTCTTATATAGTCATTTTCTGGTGTGTTTTGCTTCCTCTTGTTCCTGCCACATTCAAAGTAGGTTCACATGTTTTACCTCTGTTGACAGTGTGTTGGGAAGGGACGACTGCTTTACATCTGCTGGAAATCACTCCTCATCCATGCCTGCTCCAGTTCTGGGGTTGCTTGTGGACTCAGTATAGGTCATAACAAAGTCTACCACCAACATCTTTCTGATTCCAACATTTCTGAGCAGGCCCACATAGGAATTGGATATTAACTTTGAAATCAGCTAGTCACCTGTTGTGGAATATCAATTAAAGATGTGTTACATTCTTTTACTCTATGGAATATTTGTATAATGATGCAAAATTGCTTTGCATTTTTATGTTGCATTTATTTAACTCTGTAAAGTTGTGTTACTTTGCCTGCCTAAAATACTTGATTGGTTTAATAAAGAGCTAAGTATCCAATATTTAAGTAAGAGACAGAAGATAGGTGGGGCTGGCATGCAGAGAGAATAAATAGGAGAGGAAGAGAGAAGAGGGAGGAGTGAGAAAGGGAGAAGAAGAGGGCTCCAAGGGCCAACCACACAGCCAACTGTGGAGTAAGAAGTAAAGAAATACATATAGAATAGAGAAAGATAAAAGCCCAGAGGCAAAAGGTAGATGGGATAATTTAAGAAAAGCTGGCTAGAAACAAGCCACGCTAAGGCAGGGCATTCATAAGTAAGAATAAGTCTCCATGTGATTATTTGGGAGCTGGGTGGCAGGCCCCCAAAGAGCAAAGAATAAAAAGAGGTTTTTTTAAAAGAAAAAAGAAAAAAAAAACTACAGTCACTGGTGAAGTCTCTGAGTGACACTATGAGATTTCTCACTGCACTTGTCATAGAACCAACACATGCCTGATTTTCACAGATTGATGCTGCCTTTATTTTCTTTAGATTAGAACTGAGGAATATCCAGAGTCTGACTACTTGGATTAGAATGTGAGCTTTATCATTGGGTTGTCTTATTAACTTAGATACATGTAGCAATGATGAAAGAAAAAGAAGTCATGAATTTGAAAGAGAACAAGGGTGGGCAACATGGGAGGTTTAGAGGGTGACAATGGAAGGGGAAATGAAACTTATATTACAATCTCAAAAAATTAAAAACATGTGAACTTCTGTGTATCCCAGTCTTTTCAGCTATATTATTTTTTGGTCCTTGGAATGAACCTAGGACCTCATGAATGCTAGGCAAGTGCTCTACTATTGAATTAGCTCCAATGCCCCTTTATAATGTATATGTTTTTAATTATAAGGAAGGACTTTCTAAGCTGCCTTGGCTGGACATGAACTTATTCTGTAGATATTTCTTCTTGTGTAAGTGACACAATTTTATCTTTGGATTGTATTAAGATACAAATGATTACACTAATTAAAAAACTGAAGTTGACCCAGGTAATCTTTACATTCCACTCTTCCTTGTCCTTATTCCCTTGAAACTCTAACTCTAATAGAAAGAAAATAATTAACTAACATTTGTGCGTGCCTGGATGTAACCATTGCACAAATATCATCTCATTGTTCATCATAGTGATAACAAGAGGAGATTCAACTAATATTTAGAGAAATCTCACTAGGTACTTGTTATTCTATTTTTCTCCAGCACCATTGATCAGCCCAGCCTCACATACTCTTTCTCCCACTCCTCAGTATCACATAGGTCCACCTTCCTTTAATTCTGTAATGTTTTCCCACTGTCTTCATGATGAAGGGATAAGCTTCCATTATTTCTTTGTCCATATGTCACTCTACTGATGTTCCTTTACCCTACCCAGTGTTGGGGGTGGTGGGTGAGAATATCTTGCCATCTTTGCCATTATATGAATCTTCCAGGTTTGATTAGGGAAATTGTTGTTCACTGTGCAAAGGGTCCAAACCTCTTTCTCCACTGAAATCCACTATAATGAATATTTCTTTAAGATAACCCCTTTCATTCATTTTTGGTTATCATTTAGCTAATAAATCTTATTCTAAAGGGAATTTTTGATAAATGTATGATTTATGACCAAGTGGGTGAGTAAAAAATGAATATATAAGTAAAATTATACATCATATCTGAATTGACTCCTAATAGGCTAATTCTACCCACCCATACTTCTTAGTGGAAAAGAAACTCCCTAAGACAAGTTGAAAAGTATATTAATTTCACATATTTTAGAAACAGCAAAGGCCTTATGAACCAGGGGACATTTCAACCATATGCTTTTCATGTCCTGGTTCAGCTGAAATGGTCTGGAAGTAATTGCATGGCCAGTCTTTTCTGGGATGTCAACATATATTTATCAAGGTTTCCAGGCACCAAGTTTCTCTTTTGAAATCTTAAAAGATGTAACTCTTGGCAGTACTATATAAACATTAGATTATTTTGCTGATTTTTTTTTGCTTAAGAACCATCATTAAATTCATCTGCTATGATAAATTCATAATGTCCTTGAGGCAATCCAATACACTATTCGTGTCTCCATATTTCAAATTCATTACAATAAGAACCCTGAACCTTAAAAGAAACCAGAACAAACCTTTAGGAAAGCTAAGAGGCAGGGCAGAAGGAAAACATTAACTGTTGTAGACAGCATTCTCATCTGATGGAGGAATTTGTCTTTCTCCTTCTCCTCCTTCTTCTTCCTGTTAGTGAAGTTTAGATTAATATTTTTTGAAGCCATCAACTGCATTTTTCAGATGTCAAGTATAATTCTGAATCATATGATGACTTGTTTCATAGTGAGACACATGGTTTACCTTCAACCACAATAAGTGTGCTGTCTTAGCAAAGCCCCACTTCCATTTTAAGGCATAAGACCTTTAAGGCTATGTTTACAAGAGAAGAAATATCCAGGAATCAAATACACAAGGGCTATGATAAAGAACAATAGTAGCTTAAAACCACAATGCCTTGATAGAGAATGAACCTAACTGGACAGATTTATTGGGAGTCTGAGTTCCTGAATCCACACAGATCTTGGGAGTATGTAAAAAGAACACAGATGAGTAAATCCTAGAGATTCTAAGAGAGCACAGATGAGTGAATCTAAAGAGTCCTAGGGATTCCTTCTGAATGAAAGTAACCTGGATGTCATTAACCTGGAGTTTAAATAAGATGGTTCCAAGTCACTGGGAAAAGAAAGAGAGAATTAGTAGTAATAGTAGGCCAGGGCTCAGATGCAGGAGTGTCAACACTGGGGGAAATTGGCAGCCTCCCAGTAACAGAAACAGAAGCAGAGCCTATAAAAGGAACCCAACCATTCAGTGTAAGTACAAATGCACTAGCAGAAGATTACTGTAGAACTTTTCCAGTTTGTCACACAGAAGAAATATAGGAAGTCATTAACAGTATGAGCTGTCTGAAGCCTGTCCTTAACATATGTGTAATTTTGGAAAAGTCACTTGTGTCTTGAATGATTACTGTTTGTGTCATTTAGGATACTTCCATTGGCAGCTAACAAATCAGAACCAAAGGTAACCTGAGTTAGATGGACATTTAAGGAGGATGAGAACACTGGAATCTGACTAAAAGCATTCCCTACACGGTGTCTTAGTAGCAAAGTATCCGTGTCTGTGTCATCCTGTGTCTATTTACTATTGTATTGAAATAAAATGGAATATTTATTTCTGAGACCACACTCTTCATAAAGAATGGCTTTGATTCCTAACAATCCTCAAGCAAGAACTTTCTAGAATTATATCATGTGCCCACATCTCAGTCAAATCATGGGAGTAGACTGTGCTCCAAGGAGAAGACTTTGGACCTGATTTCCAGAACAAAGTGTTATCAAAGGCTGAAGGTCTCATTGCATCTGGTGACCTCTCCTAGAGATAGGATGGTATTACTCTCCAGGAAGCAAACTGGACTGCATTAAAGACAGGTGTTCTAAAACAAAGAAAAAAATAAGGAAATGGGCCACCTAAACAACTAACAGCAGTGTTAGCATAGCTTCTCACCTTGTGAAAGGGGTGATAATGGAGTCAAATTTGGAAGTTTAAGAGAAGATTAAATGAGTTAATAGTGAACACACAGAATAGCCTCTAGGTCCTAGGATAATAAACTCAAGGTTGTTGTTCCTGCTACCTTGCTTTCTCCATTGGTATCTTCTATGAAAACCTCACCTACTCCATTTATCTATTTTTCTATATGATTAATCACTGGTGGCTCAGTCTTTGAGTATCATTACATTCTCTGGATTGACATATTTATTTGAATATTGGCACTGGGTTTGCACATGTATTAGTTCAAGATACGAGTGTAACACTGCCATCCTTTAAAGAGGTTTGTGCAAACTTCACAAAAGCCAACAAACTTAATTGTAGGCCACTGCCTTAATGCTGGAGTTCTTTTAGTTTGTGGGAACTAAATATCTGCACTCATTTCTCTTTATTTGAGCATTTACCACACATCATTCCATGTGCCAGATACACAGTGTATGATACATAGTGAAATTAGATGAAACTACTTTTCCAAATTTTACTTCATGATTTCTACCAGTTTGGCTAGCACATAGGTGGAGTCCAATGAACTTGATAAGTTGAAGTGGTATCTAACAAAATATCATGCTAATAAATGGAAAACATTTGTGGTATATGGAGATATTGATAAGGCTGTTTTCAAAGTTGATAAGGTGAGATATAAATATTAATTCAAATTGGAGAGTGATTTGGGAAAGTTTCTCAAAAGGAAATGAAATCTGAGATGGGGTAAAGGGTCTTGCACAACTTCCAGCCAATGAGTACATGTGCTTAATTTCCAACCTCCAGATGTATTCATGTATCTTGTTTGTCTATTCTACACATGAAATTATTTTAGACAGCTAAACTTTATCAATTGTTTGTCTTGGAAGGCTTTCTGATTTTCCTTGGATAAAAACTGGTGTTCAGGGAAGTTTTCACTAAATATCACATATTCTGCCTATTAGGTAATAAGTTCTGCAACAGAATGCCAGATGAAAGACATCTGAGAGCCAGAATGTAGACTGGCTTCCCCACTGCATGGATCTGTAATTTCTTGATGAGGCAAGGCAGTGTTTGACATAGTTTCCTGTGGTCTTCAGAATTTGCCTTTTCAGGCCACATAACCCTGTTATTTATTATTTCACATTTAGTTTGCCTTTGGTAATGAAAAGGCTTAAAGATAACATGGAGAATACTTGGGGGTTACAGAAAATCTGGCTTCACTTCTAAGCCAGAAATAACTTGTAGTACAAGTTAGAAATTCAAAGCAGTTAGGGTTTATAAGGGGAAAATCAGCATGGCCCTGTGGTTTTAAGTGACCATTACTGTGAAAACAGCATTGCCACCAACTGGTGTAATGTTTTATCATTCATTATCACGCCTGGCCAAGGGCATATTGTACAAATATAGGCAACATAGGAACATATTATGCATGGCAGGGGTACTGTAATGGATTTCAGTTCTCCAGACATTCAGTCTTTGTTGTATATTTTAGTAACAAAAGACAGAGCCTCTAGTTCCAAGCATTCCAAGTATGTTTTTATAAATTTTGTCTCAGCATGTAGTTCCCAAAATTTTAATTAAGAGAGGTGGTAAAAATATCTGTAACATAGAGTGACTTCTACAATGTTTTGACAGTATTTGTCATAATTCCTATCACTTGTGATATTTAAAATATCCTCATTTTACGACAGAGATAAAAACATTCTTTGTGCATAAAAAAGAAATGTGGTTGAGACCTCCTATCCAGGAAATCTAATCATTCCATTGATATGTCAGAGTCTGTATTTTCCCATTGAAATTTAAGCTCAACCAAGCATTTGTGATTGATAAAGACAAATTGATACAGGATAAACACAACTACATTACTGCATGTTTCTATTTTTTCTTTGTAAAAAATAAACACATGGCATAACTAGAAAGAAAAGTGTAGAAAGTTAAATATCTGGGATGTTCCTTGTGTTAAATACTCTACATTAAAAATATTAATCTAGCCGGGTGGTGGTGGTGCACGCCTTTAATCCCAGCACTCGGGAGGCAGAGCCAGGCGGATCTTTGTGAGTTTGAGGGCAGCCTGGGCTACCAAGTGAGCTCCGGGAAAGGCGCAAAGCTACACAGAGAAACTCTGTCTCGAAAAAACTATATATATATATATAATCCGTTTGTATTTTAATAATTACCATGGTAATCCCAACACTTGGAAGGGAGCATCTTCAGCTACATAGTAAGTTAAGGGCTAGCCTTGGTTACATGAGATTATTCTAAAGGAAGGAAGGAAGGAAGGAAGGAAGGAAGGAAGGAAGGAAGGAAGGAAGGAAGGAAGGAAGGAAGAAAGAAAGAAAGAAAATACAAATGAAAGATTAAAAGAATTGATATTGAATGGGAAGACATGGAGAATGATGATATGCATTAGATAAAGTTCTAGAGTACAGGAACATAAGCTATTAAAAAACAAAGAAACTTAGCATTACTGCAACACAATGAAAAGGGAAATCAAGTAGTAAACTGAATATACTGGATAAACACCACAATGTCTCAGAAAGCAATAAAATGCTATAAAATGGAAAGGGGGTTAGGGGTGTATGCGTATTATGTATGCTATCGGCCTCCATCACCTTAGTGTTTGAACACATGTTCTGGTTCTTATGCTGAATGGCCTGCTGATGTATTTCAATCATGTTTTTGTTATCGCTCCCTTCATTGCTTCCCACCCCTCTCCTCAGGAGGAGTTTGTGGAGGAAGGGTTTTTCAAATGCACAGTAAATAATGCAGACTTCATGCCTTCAGTTCCTTTCTTGCTCACACATCCTGAGTGGCTGCACCCCTACCCAAGACAACCCAGGATTGAGTGTCAGGCAATTAGGAACAATAACTAAGACCTAAAATCTGCAGCAATTATTTTGACTAGATTATATATATATATATATATCCTTTCTTAAACCTCCAAGTTAGCTTATTAATTTTCAAGAATTTTCTTTTCTCTCTTTGAATTTGTTTCTTTTGTTTGCTTGCCTTTTATTTATTTGTTTTTTCAATTATGTAGACTGAACCCAGGACCTCCCATACTCTATCAATAAACTATACTTCTAACCTCCTTTAAGATTGTATTTCCTTTCATGCCATTATCAATATACACACAACTTTGATATGTGGAATTTACTATACAACTTTAAAGAACATAAAATATCTAAAATAAGTTTCCTATTAACTGCATAAGAGACTTCTTCACTTTCAAAGTGAATTAGATTGTGGCATCTTCTGGTAAATGACTTCTAAGTCAATTGCTTTGTAATGAGTGCCACATAATCTGGGTGGTTTCAAGCCCGAAATTTATTGACATCAATTCTAGAGTCAAGTGTTTGGTTTATTAGTATAAATGATTTGTGTCTCTGATCACTTAATGCAGGGTCCTATGTATACCCCTTAGATAAGGCTTGTTAATTGTATTCATGGATTTATCTATATTTATTGATCATTAAGAGCTGACAAAAAATCATTCACTACAATAAAGAATTGCTTGATTTCTCCCTATGAGGCTATCAATTTCTGTTTTATATAGCTCAGAGCTCTGTTCAGGGTAACACATCATCTACCACTCAATATTTGATTGAACATGAAATATTTTCTGTTAATTAAACTTTTTTTCTATAACTTTGGGGTCAAAATCATTTCCAAAGATGAAGCAGGAGATGCAGTGTACACTACCAAACCACACACAGCTGTTATGCCCCTGACCTGTATTGATGTATCCAACCGTCTTATTAAATAAGAAACACAGAAACAATGTAAAAGAGAAAGCCGAGAGGTCAGAGCTCAGAGCTAAAATCTCACCCTTCCACCTGCATGTCCCAGCTTCCCGAAAGAGAGCTATATCCTATCTGTTCATTTCTTTTATAGTATGTTGTTCTGCCTTCTCATTGGTTGTAAACCCAAACACATGACTGCCTCGTCACTGTCTGAATGTACAGCCCCCTAGGTCTTAAAGGCATATGTCTCCAATGCTGGCTGTATCCCTGAACACACAGAGATCTATGGGATTAAAGGCGTGTGCCACCACCACCACCACCACCACCACCACCACCACCACCACCACCACACTCTGTCTATGGCTCTAATAGCTCTGATCAACTTTATTTATTAACATACAATCAAAATCACATTTCAGTACAATTAGAATACCACCACAGACCTGCTTTTTGAACTTTTCCATTTCATCATAGACAAAGTAGAAACATCACCTCAAGGTGAGAGCTAGTGTTTTTGTTTCACTCATTAAGCAAAAATTATCCATTCAGTACTGTTATTGTGGACTAGAGTGGGTCTCCAAGGATGAAGGCACTGTCTTACCCACTATAGAAAGATCGAGAGATTGATGGTGCAATTGAGAGTACACATCACAGCATAAACATGGCATGCCCCTAGATTCTTAGATTCAAGTCTCACCAGCCTTATTTCCACACATTAGTAGACTAATCAGTCACCCTTTCTCCCCAAGCCTCATTGGCCACAACACTAAATCAAGGGAAGACAGAATGTACAGATTAATAGTATGTAATTTTTTAGAGAAAAGTTGTAGAAAACCTCCAGCACAGCTCTCAGAGTTATGTTGGTCCTAGAGAGACATCAGTTACTAGTCACAAGTTTATTTCACTATCATCTGTCCTGGTTGAGAGTTAATATGGAGGGAGTGGATGGAAAAAACAAGAAAGAAATTCCTGGATTTGTTCATGAAATGTGAACATTTTAGCATTATCTTCCAACAAGGTCCTAATGTGTCCTGTCTCACAGTTCCTAGGACTGGTTTCAGGACCACTCATAAGTGAAGTCAGAGTGTCCACAAGGGAATTTGTTGCTTCGAAACACACTGGAAACCCATTTGTTCAGACAAGCTGGACAGCAACATGAAATGTGGTATACATTACCATGATTCTCCCAAGGAGGTGACTCAACCACAGAGCTCTGTGTTTGATTTCCAAATTTCAAGTGTACAGTTTTAATGCTTCTATGTATATTAGAAAAATATTTGATTAAAGAAATGTCAATCTTTCATACGCAAAGGGAATATGAAAATATTCCTTTTCAGTATGCAGTAAAAAAGTACCACAAACTGAATGGATTAAACAACAGACATTTACTCTTTACAGTTCTGATTACAAACTGAGGTCAGGGTTGGATTCTAATGAAGGCTTGTTCTGGCTGGCACACAGTTGCTATGTCTGTGTCTTTACTTGGCCAGAAGATGGAGGAAAAACTTTGTTACCTCTTCTCATGATATCACTAATTATACTATGAGAGCACCCTCATGACCTCATTTAAACTTTATTATCTCCCAAAGGCCCTAACACCAAATATCATCACATTACTGATTAGAGCCTCAACATACAGACATAATTTATTTAAAAGATATAGTTGAATTCCTAGCAGGAACTACATAGTATTACTCACTTTGTTCTTTGACCTGAAGAAATATTAAAGCTATATATTTTGTTGTATATGTTATAGGTATGTCAAAATTCCCAATTTAAATTATTGTTTGTTTGTCTTAAATTCTTGGAGCAAACAATAGAAAGCAGCTACAAAAGCAAGTTAAGACTTAGAATCACTAAAGTGGGGCGGGGGAGCGGAATACTATGACTTGCACATGTGTATCCAGTGTTCAGTTTGAATACTTCTACATAGATTAGTAAAAATTTAATTAAAAAAGTTTATCTTTGTGAGAAAATAGTGGAGAAAGATATTTGCAGTCTCAATTCCCCTAACTACATTTATTTTTAAGTGAAACATGTGTGAAAAGTGGTGATTTATAAAGGAAAAGCAAGAGGATCCAGTGTCTATCACTGGCGTTTCTATGACGTTAATTAAATGTACAGTAGACCTTGTGAGCGGGAGTGTGCAGTTGAACTGTGGCAATTAGGGGCTTGGGAACAATGGGTAGTACTGAAGCCCACTACTCCCTCACTTGTGAGTTCCTGTAAGGGTCTATCTGCATCCTCTTTTCAGCCTTTTGCCCTGATAGTGAAGGTATTTCTATATGGCTTCAAACTTCATGTCCCAGTGGTACAGGAAATGAGTGCAGAAAACTGCTTGCATTTGTCTAAGCAGGAGGAATGGATTGGTGAATTGGTTGTGACAGGGACCTGGGAAGAAAACGGACCACTTACATATACACAGCTCTCGTTTCTATGACAATCAATTTCAAGTAATCTATATGAACACTCCAAAAAGCACATGGATGTTTGTCAGGTTATATTTCCTGATTTGTGTTTCAAGTCATTTGGTCCTTAACTGTGTTCATTCTTCTGAGGGTTTCAGACAGACTTGGGTCTTTGTTTGTTTGTTTTGTTTTTGTTTATTTACTAAAGAATCTAATTCAGGAACTCTCACAGACTTGGCACTGAGGAAATTTGTTTTGTTAAATAGAAATTGAAAATGTGAAACTAGGAAGGTATGTGTGAATATGGAAACATCAACCTTTCCTGCTCTCTTCTCTGAGCAAGTGCAGTAAGAGAGGACTCTGGTTTCTGCCCAGTTTTTATCATTTCCTTGCGCTTGCTTTGAAGTCATCCCTGTGAATAAGAAAACAAAATTTATCAGATAATGTCTGTGTGTAAGTTAGTGAGCAGAGCTCATATATATTTGCACTTTTGTACATTTATCTCATTTAGTCTTCAAAATAATTCTGCAAAATTAGAATTTCTATTTTCTCATTATAGAAATAAAAGCTAAGATTGGTAGAGCTAATCAGAGCTAAAATGCATGAAGAGAGACTTCTAACTTTAAAATTACTGCTTCAATGTTAAAACTGTGTAGGTCAAGCACTTTAAAAGGATAGAGCCTCATCAGAAAGAAACATAACCTCATCTACACTAGAACCCAGAGGTCTTAAAAAAAAGTAATGGAACATGTCTACCCATGGTGAAGCAAATGATCTACACTCAGTACCTTGACATAGCCACAAGCCAGTGATAAGAACACTCCATTCTGACTCACAGTTCTGCAAGTCAGCTTGCAGTCCTTAGTCCTCAGTTGGACACTAGGAATCTCTCATTCGCCACTCTCATTAGACATATGCTGGAACACAAAGATTCAGATAATGGTTCTTCTGAATTGATAATTTAGTTGGGAGGAAAATCACATATGCATATACATACACACAAGTTTGCACACTATGATGCAAAATTACAGGAAAAAAATAGAGAACTGCAGTAAAGTGTCTTTTTAGGATTCTTGATTAAGACAAAACCAAAAGGAACTGTAAAATTCAGGGAATAGATAGCTAATATGTTGGATTTTAGGAATGTCTAGATCTAGGAACATAAACTGTCACCATTCTCACTATCTGTTCTTCCTAAAACTTTGTGTGGCTATTGGCCTAATCTCCCCTCAGCTCTGAATAGCTTTCTCACTGTGACTAGAAAAGTGGACATGCAATTGACCTCCCAGAATGTTCTCACATGATATAAAAACCCGTCTTTGACTTTCACTTTTTGTCTTAGACACACTGAAATAATTCAGAGATCCTGGGTGCCACAGTTTTCCGCTTACCGGAAGACATTTGCCAGCCATTCTCTCCAACACACATGGTCTTCCTTCCTTTCCTTTGGATAAGTGCCCTTTATTCTCAGACATAAGGTTAATACAACTCCTTTCATAGACTCCACAGACTCAGACTAAAAGCCCCTCCTTAGATTCCTGTCTAGATCTGTCTTACCTTTGCTAGCATTTTCTCACACTAAAATGCTTATTTGTTTAATCCTTCTCCTTTATTAGATTGTAAACTCTTTCAGGGTAGGAATTATATTTTTATTATTCAGAGTTATAAACTGGTATACAATATGAACAAGTTCTTGCTAAATTGATGATGAAGTGACTGGGAAACAGACCCTTTGTAAGTCTATGAATGAGCTATGTTCTCATTTATACATTTGTATTCAACTGCACTGTCGTGGAATGAGATCTTTCCTATACATGCCTGAACTACATATCTCAAAGCAATGATGTATTTACTCTTGCCTCTCCCCATCCTTGAAGGATGAAGAGCCTTACCTTTCTCTTATTATTTTAATTTCTTTAATTTCAGTTTTCCATGGATAATTATCCGTCTCTTCCATAAGTTTATGGGGCCCTTTTAGAAAGAGACAATGTCTCATTTGACTTTACAATCCAGGACCTACTAGTTAGAAGAGAAAATAATCTCTCACTTACTTACTGTAAGTAAGTGTGAAATTAATATTTATCTTCAGCCATTCCATTGATCATTCCAAAATTATCTTTAAGAAAAATTTAAATTTCCTTGTAGACTCTGACCTGATGTGTATTGCTTCTCTTCTCTCAAAATCAAGTTTGGCTTTTGGGAGCTCCCAAGGGACCTGTGAAAATTTAATTTTCTGCCAGCAATTGTCTTAAGTTAAAGGTTAGCACACTCACACAGACACTCACAGTTCCTCTGAGATCACATCTACTGCTGTGGGAATATGATTCTCACAGCAACTTCTCTCTGCCAGAAACTGAGGAGTCTTGTCTAGACTTCAACATGGTTTGGGAGCACCCATTAGAATACTTGGTATTTTTTACCTGTTGCAGTTTATAAATCTGTGAAAAGATCAAGATTTTTATGTATTCCCAACTATAATATGAAGTGACTTACTTATGAAACTACAGAATGCCCATTGAGCTTTTGATACCTTAACTTTGCTATGACAAATCAATCAAACTACCACTGAAATTAATTTAAAACCAGTAGCACTGACACTCATCCATAAGAGTTTGGTTGTGTTAAGTGGGGCAGAGAATTTGGCACTTTCTCTTGTTTCCCGTAGGGAATCCATTCATGAGCCTATAACTCTTTTTAGATTTGTCCTATGAAGACTGTATCGTCCTAAGATATGGGCAAAATTAGCTTAGTGGCTGTAGAAAGAAAATGCTGTGATTTCTATTTGTACTTCCAGTTTGGAAAGTCTCTAGTCACAACAATGTCTATAGAGAACCTGAGGCTTCACACCAGCACCCCAATGCTATGGCACAAAAGGAACACTTGTCACCTGAAAAAAAAAAAGCCATCTTTTCAATATGGCATCAGTTGAATAGTGAAATGAAAACACAAACACAGAGATGCTTCTTAGTCCTCCTGGCTCTATTCTAAATTAGTAAAACAAATACTGAACTTATTCTCTGGAAAATCAGTTATCCAAGTATTCACACTATCAAGATTTTGAAATCTATGATGATTCAAATTTATCTTTGACCTGTATCTCAAGCTTATTTGCCTGTGGGTGGCCCCACTGCACATATATCATTTATGAATCAATATCCATACCTAATAAATAACTATATTATAAGCCTGCTAAACAGTGTATGTTCTCTCTGTATCTTTCTTCCTCTTTCTCTATTTTGGCTAGGCTTTTGTCAACTTTACACAATCTATAGTCATTTTGTAGATGTAACTGTCTTGTTAAATAAGAAACACAGAGCCAATTGCAAAGTTAAAAAGCCCAAGAGGTCAGAGCAAAAGCTAAGAGCTAAAAACCTTACCCTTCACTGCCACTGCTGTCCTCCTCTGCAAGAGACCTACTTCCTGTGTATTTGTCCTTTTTATTGACTTTCTATTCTGCCTTCTCATTGGTTGTAAACCCAACCACATGACCTCCTCATCACTGCCCATCTATACAGACCTCCAGGTCTTGTATAGTTGGTATTGAGATTAAAGGCATGTGTCTTCATACTGGCTTTATCCTTCAACACACAGAGATCTGCCTAGCTCTGCCTTCCAAGTGCTGGGATTAAAGGCATATACCACCACCACCCAGCTTCTGCTATGGCTTTCTATTAGCTCTGATCCCCAAGCAACTTTATTTATTAACATACAAATAAAATGACATTTCAGTACAAATAAAATGTCACCATATCATTTGGCAAGAGAAACTCTCAACTGAGAAAATGTTCCATAACACTGGCTAATAGACAAGGCTGTCAGCCATTTTCTTGGTTAGTGATTGATGTGGGAGGACCCAGTCACTGTAGGCAATGGCATCCTTGGGCTGATGTTTCCACATTGTATAAGAAAACAGGCTGAGTGAGCGTGACTAGCCACTGAGCAGCACTCCCCCTTAGCTTCTTTTTCAGTTTTGCCTCCAGATTCCTGCCTTGAATTCCTGCCCTGGCTTTCCTTAATGATGGAATGTGACCTGAGAGCTACAAGTGAAATAAACCTTTTCTTCCCCTAGTTGCCTTTGGTCATGATGTTATATAACACAACCCTACCTAAGACACTCCCTTTCCCTTTCCCTCTCTTTCCCTCTTCCCTTCTTCCTGTCTCTATATACAATAAAATATCACAAAATAAACATGCATGAATAAATTTGTATAAATCTTCAACTTGGACCTTTAAGAATGTGATCCCCCAGATGAAAAACTGTTTTATATGGAATCCAGAAGATTGAGGATGACTATGGACATGTTACTTGCACCTCAGAATCCAAAGGAAGTAGTAATAGACTCCCATGAGGGAAAGATGAGCATTGCACACCTAATTGTTTTTACTGCATTGCTTCAGTGGTTCTAACAGCTGCTGTGGGCCCGTGTGGGAGACTTGAAAGTCTGAGGATGTCTGTACATCTGCCAGAGAACAGCAAATCCGTATTCTTTGCCATTTCCAAACTGTTCGTTAACATATTCATCAGCTATATTATTCTCAAGTTGTGCAAATGATGCAGCCAAAATGTCAAATTAAACACAAGAAGGTATTTCTGATGTT
This sequence comes from Peromyscus leucopus, assembly GCF_004664715.2. Lineage (NCBI taxonomy): Eukaryota > Metazoa > Chordata > Mammalia > Rodentia > Cricetidae > Peromyscus > Peromyscus leucopus. The sequence continues at coordinate 34,867,951 of NC_051071.1, read as the reverse complement.
TTGATTTTGCAAATAGATTTATATTGAAAATAATTCAGCCAATTTGCCTAGATAACAGTGTATAAGAACAATGGAGAAAGAGAAAGAAAAAGAAGGAGGGGGGAAACTTAGGAAATAGGTGTTTTCCTATTGATTGAAAGAAAGAAGAGCATAATGGTGATGAATGAAGAGCAGAAGTCAGGAGTGTCCTAATGTCTTCCCACAGTTGAGCTGGGAATTTCACTAAAACATTTTCTTCAGCTGAGCTTGATTTTCTTATAGTCTGGTTTACAAACTGAGAGGAATATGGGAAGGAAGAATAGAGGGAAGAAGTAAGGAAAGAAACTAAAATCTAGTAGATTTGAATAGCAATTTAAGTGTTATTTGCCCCACAGTTTTTTCAATATTTATAGTCTGGGGCCGAAATAGAAGGTAACAAAGTAATACTGTAAATCAAAATATTATCTAACTTGTTTCTTTTTTCTTATTCTATTCAGGATTAAAGCTCAAAGATTCACTCATACAACTGAAAAATGGGCTAATAATTGAAGTTTAATGGGTCCATTTTGTCTGCACCCTTGATTTAAAGTGGGTCTGTGAGGGCAAACCCTAGTAGACTGTGCAGGCAGTGATGGCATTAGCAGCAGGTCAATGAACTTCACTGAAGTTATAGCTAAAATTATGAAAAATGCTGTTTTCTTCATGGATTCAGGAGTTTTCTCAATCAGGCAGGTGACTCAAATTCCATCACTCCATGGTTTATGGTTTTAGTTATAAATATCATTATAAATACTGCAATTGTATATACCATGGTAGATGATATTAATTATAAATACCAAGGCTACCCTTTTGGAAATACTTTATTTTTGAAAATCTGATATATGTACACAATGCATGAGGCTCACATCCACCCTCACTCCCTCTTTTCAGCTGTCCTGGTGCCCACCAACATATCCCTCCTCTCTCTCCTCCAATTTCATGACACTTTTTTTCTTTTAAAACCCACCAAGTCTAATTAGTGCTGCCCATATGCACATGTGTGATGAGTTATTCACTGATGCTTGGGCAACTTGCCACTGGTCACTCCTCTGAAGAAGTATTTTCAATTGTATCTAACACCAATGATTGTTGCTTACCCACACTGAGGCAAGAAAGTGATAATAACAGAAAAGAAACTGATGGACAAAGGCTTTTGAACACAGAGACATTACAAATAGAAACACTGAAATGTGTCTTCCCTGGTGTTTAATTAGTTATTTCTTGTCATTTTAGAAATAGAAATTCTATGAAGTGAGTGATTTTTGTCAAGGCTCCAAATATGGAATGATATTTCTTTTATGTTTAAACATGATTCATAAAAGAAACTCCATCAAGAGAACCAATTAGTTCAGGAAACAGACACATGTTCTGTGAACTTATATGAGGGAAAAGCAAGAACTCTGTGCCTATCAAAATAAAATGAACATCTGACGAACTGCCCATTTGTTCTTTTATTACTAGAAGATCTGTCTTTCAAACGCAGATGTTTATTTTTCTTTTTTCTTTTTAACAAACCAGCATAACATGTTTTTCTGTATCTTTATATTTGGATTAACCTCTTTGGAGATTTTTTGGGAGGAGGCAATTATAATCTGCACACACACGACCACAAGCAAGTAGTAAGAAATACAATTGGAAGCTGAATTGCTAGATTGAGTGTATTTTGCTTGTTACTGATTATAATGCTTATTTCTATTCACATTTATTGAAGTGTTATTTATTCAATATGTTCAAGTTAGTCCTCAAAAGAGGCATTTATCTGTGAAAGTTGAAAGTAAAAGGAACCCTTAAATCAGAAAATACAATTCCTACTGCTTATCTGTGTGTGCAATATGTGTTCCATTTTTTGCTTTCTATATTACAAAATAATATGCAATTTCCCTGATCATGAGCAATACCCTGTTCATACACATTTCCTGTCCTCTGACATAGGGAGGAGGGCTCAAAAGAATAAGAGATCAGTCTAGATAGTTCAAACTATGTAACTCTGCTGAACTAGAATAAATCTACCTAAATCGTCCTCTGTATTTGAACAAAGAATTTGGACCAAAGTAGATCCATGTATATAGTGAACAACAGATTAGCTTGATGTACAAGGAAGAGAAACCTGACCTCAGAATACACTTTGTAGATAAATATCTGAGCTTCAATGTTCTCAGGTTGATAGTAGTCAAATTATGCCCAAATAAGGCAAATGTCTGATTGCCCCAGTTTTTAATCTCTGCCTGCCATTTCCTGTCTATGGTTGTAAAATTTGTTTACCGTATCACAGGGCCAGGGGCATTCAGAGTCATGGACATTCTACAGCGCTTTCCTGTTTCTTTCTCAAATGATCTCGTTGAGCTAAACTCGTCTCTTCTGCTTTACACAACTCTTTTCCTCACACATTTGAAAATTCAGAATCTGGACCAGGGCTTAAAAGGGCTGATACTCTGCAGTACTGTGTCACTGAACAAATATTTCTCAATTAGGGTGATTTTACACCCTTCTCGGTGCCTAAAGAAACCACTTCTTTGAATACCACATTCTTTTCACCACCACAAAGAGTTTTCAGGACCATATTTTTAAATGAAAACTAAGATTCTGTTTTTATGTCAACAAATCTTTTCTCATATACACAAAATAGACTCCCTGACTGTTAGGCAAATTATACCAAAATTTTTACAGACTCAAAGTGAGCAACAACAGGTTTGACAACTGATCTTTCACTTGGAGCTCCTGGACACCATTTTTTTTTTTTTTTTGGTTGTTGTTTTTACAAAAATATCTACCTAAATAAAATACTGTTAGAGTAACTGCTGCCATGGCAACTGGGTATGCCTTTCAGCATGGGATGATGACTCCATCAAAGATGAAATGCTCCTTTCCTCCTCTCCCTCTCACTCCTCCTTCTCCCTCCTCCTAGTCCTCCTCCTTCCTTCCTCCTTCCCCTTCTACTCCCCCACCCCTCCTCCCTCCACTTCCTCCTTCCCCTCCCACTCCCCCACCCCTCCTCCCTCCACTTCCTCCTCCTCTCTCTCCCACTCCCCCACCCCTCCTCCCTCCATTTCCTCCTCCTCCTCTCCCTCCCACTCCCCCACCCCTCCTCCCTCCACTTCCTCCTCCTCTCTCTCCCACTCCCCCACCCCTCCTCCCTCCATTTCCTCCTCCTCCTCTCCCTCCCACTCCCCCACCCCTCCTCCTCCACTTCCTCCTCCTCTCCCTCCCACTCCCCCACCCCTCCTCCCTCCACTTCCTCCTCCTCCTCTCCTTCCCACTCCCCCACCCCTCCTCCCTCCACTTTCTCCTTCTAGTTCTCTTCTGTCTTGAACTCCCCCACCTCTCCTCCTTCCTTCCTCCTCTCTCTCCAATTCCTCTACCCCTTCTCCTCCCTCCCCCTCCTCCTCCTCCTCTCCTTCCCTTTCCTTCTTCTCTTCTTGAAAAGATTTTGATTTGTTTATTTGTTTTTTCTCAGGGTCTGGGATCATAGGACTTTGGAGCCTAATTTGAATTCTTCATCATTCTGTGAATGAACCAAACATTGTCTCAGACACAGTAGCACTCCAGCTCTAAGGCTGACTTTAAAATGACACAACCTAGACCTTATTTTCACCTGAAGTCCTTCAATGCTGACCTTATATATCTCTTTCTCTGAAATAAACATTCTTTCTCATGTCTAGTTTAAGGGGTTTATGGAGGACAGCTGGGAAAGTGAACCAGGGTGAAGTATGAATAATAACAACAGCTATTTTTACTAGCCTTTCAATACATGCACACATCACGACGATGAGCCCTCAGCACAAATTATCTCGTTATACAATTCTGAAAATTTTATCATTTGGACGAAGAAGGAAGTGGGGGACAGAGAGGAAGAAAGAAAAAAGTGAGCCCATAGGCTAACTTCCCGTATCCCTGTGACCATGGAAATACTTCACTCCAAGTCTTCCCAGCTAAGGAAATGGTGTCTACATATCCAGAGGTGAGGAAGACAGTGTCTAGAAGAAATTCATCTCATTGGCAAAATTCAGAAGCTAAAATTCTCTAATTCTGAATACCATCCAACTAGGAAAACCTGCCCAAGACAGATATAGTGTGTGTGTGTGTGTGTGTGTGTGTGTGTGTGTGTGTGTCTATGTGTCCATGTCCTAAATGAGGTTTATAATTCAGAACTTTATAAAAATGACAAGGTTTCATAAAAATGTCTAAAGTCAAGGCCCCAGAAAAGATGCATATGGAGCTTTTGTTACATACTCTATGCAAACCATTCTGAAGGGCAGCCAGGGTGTTTAACTCTCTAGTTCCTCCAGAATCCATCTGTATATATGATAAACCAGAGACAACCCTTAACCAAATGAGAGAAGGCAGAGTCGTTGCTAAGGGAAGTACCTTTCCATTTCCCATAAAGACCAAGTCCTCTTAAGAAGGTTTGGTGCTACATCTGCATTGCTCAGGTGACATACTTTTGACATTTTCATTTAATACTGCCTTAATTCATATTAGTCATTTGCTCAAAATACTTTCTAATTGATTTCGGTTGAATCTGTAATTATCCACCAAATTTTGACGGTATTTCTTTATTGATTTAATGATTAATTATTCTCTCTCATCGATATAATTAATATTTCATGATCACATATCATATGTTAGAGAGTGAACTAGCAAATTACAGCAAAAGGTGCATCATTCATAAGTGAAATGCATAAAAAAGAAAATGAGAACATTTGATTAATATGAAGAATTATATTGATATTTTCTCTAAACCAGAGACTAGTGATGGCTAAACTAAAGTAAATAAAAATTTCCAGGATATAAGAAAGAATATCCCAGCCAACAAAGACAATAAAGACAAGCCCCAGAAGACAGTAAGAACATGATTAATTGCTATAAAGCTATTAGCAGCCAGGAATGGCTTGGAATGCCCATGGCAGGAAAGGCTAGAGTTAAAACTGGTATGAGGCTGGGTCATAACCATAAACACTTGTAAACCATCATGCAAAGGTTTGGTGATCATCAATGTATCAATGTATATATCATTGGTAATTTGATTTAAAAAAAAAAACTTTGAGGTGGTTGAGAAAATGGTCATGCATGTTTTTGAAAGATCAGACTACCCATTGCATTATACACAGACAAGAGAGGATGTACACAGGGCACACATGGGCTATGCAGAAGACTCCTGCTAGAATCTAGTCACCTAAGGCTGACTGTATGGTCCTCAGAGAGCAGCATCAGAACTACCTCTGAAGTTTGCAGAAATTCAGCAGCTTTAGTGGCACCTTGCAGTCACTGAATCCTAATCTTTACCAAAACTTCCTGAGGTGATGCACAGAGACATGGAATTGAGATTTGTTGCTCTGTACAAGGGCTTTTTCATCTTCAGATGCACTGTATGTTTGCCTGGGGCAGTTTCAGCAAATGTCACTGAAGTTTTTCTCCTTGGCCGAGCTCAAGCCAGGCTCTTCTGAATACTTTCTCAACTAGGCTTCAAGTTTAGCCCATCAAGGCTTAAAACAACAGTACTTTAAGTCTCTAAAAAGCTTCAGGGTGAAACTCCAGAGTGACCCTTAAGATTTTGGTGAAGGAAAGGGCTGTCAAACAATTACTATGACTAGCGGCAGGGGGCAGACATGTTCATCAGACTTCCTCTTCCCATTGCTGTAGTTACTTCTTTGACTCCATGGAATCCCTATCCCATTCTCACTATTCCTTCATTTTCCTTTAACATGGCAAGTCATCTACATCAAATTTAGCCCACTCAATTCTTTTCCATATTGAAGTAGTCATAACTGATTAAAATCTGTCTGGCTGCTTGATTCTCAGCTGCTCCATGAAGTGGAATCATTTGAGGGACTTAATTCTGAACACATGAAGCTGCATCTCCAACTAATTAAAAGTGGACCAGAAAGACAATTCTTCTCTAGGAAGGTATGTGGGAAAGGGAAGACTAGCAGAACTTGGTGGCAGATTGTAACATGAATCTTACAAGGTCTTATTTTAAAAAAGCCCAGAGCCAGATATTGGGGTGAAAGCTAAAAAATCAGAGAAGAACAGCCAGCCACTAGCTTACCTCTACAAAATCTTCATCCTCAAGATAGTCAGTTCCTGTTTCCCCACATCTTATATACCTTTCTGTGTCCTGCCATATTACTTCCTGGGATTAAGGCATGTGTCACCACTGTCTGGTTCTGTTTCTCTCATGTAGCCCAATGTGGCCTTGAACTCACAGAGATCCAGATAGATCTCTGCCTCCCAAGTGATAGGATTGAAGGTGTGTGCCACCGCTGCTTGACCTCTGTCTAATTTAGTGGCTGGATCTGTCCTCTGATCCCCAGGTAAGCTTTATTGGGGTACACAATATATCACCACAGCAGATGAAAGTGAAGAATAACAGCGAAACTCCAAGAGGGGCTGTTTGTGAGCTGAGAAATGGAGAAGTGTAATGTCCAGTGCCATTTCTACACTAAGCCCACCTCTATTCCCTGCACATCTTACAGCTGTGTTCTTTTATGAAAGGAACTTTCTTTTAGGTATCCCCTGTATCCACTGAAGAAGGTCCTTAAATAAATGTTGGTAGAGAGAGCCCTTAGAAAGAACTGGAATTCTGAATGAGAAGAAAAGTACACCTCCAAGAAAGGGAATACATTGCATTCTAACTTTCAGCTCCTTTGTATGGTCCATCACCAAACGATGGATTCCTTAAGGGTACAGTGTCTCTATATATCCCCCAAACACCGTATAATTTTCTATGAAAGTGTGAATATTCAATGGGGAGAATACAGCTTCCATGAGAGAATCAAAAGTCCTTTTCAATAATGCTGTTTTAAAAATCACATTTTTTTTCTTCTAAATTGATTGAACTTCCCTGGTTCATAATTTCCCACAGAAAACTTGCACCTAACCACCACCAATTAATGCTGAACTCAGTCATTGGTCCACAGGGATATTATTTCTGATTAAGCATTAACACACTTTGACACAAAGCTGTCAGTGTCAATTGGCTTAAATCAAGCTGAAATGTCAAACCACTTTACTGTGCATGTCTTATCCATAGCTAATGCTGAAAGCAAGGGTCAAATGACCCAAGATCTACTAAAAAGGAAACTGCCATGGTGCTCAGTGGACCACAAGGTAGAAGAACCATCCGAATATGCAAAACAGCTTCTAGAGAGATTTGTGAGCCCTTTCCTAAGAACATACATGTAAGTCACCAGGGGGCAGAATGCCTCTCTTCCACGTTTATCTCACCGTGCCCAGGAAACTATAATAGGCTGCCTGTAGGGTAAGCATGTAGTCACTCTTGATTAAATGAGGAAAAGCTGCCTCCACGGCCTACAGAGGCACTGACAGTCACGTTTGGCTTACAAACACTGGAAGAAAATTTAGATAACAAATTGTAAAGATTGGAAGTAAAGAGAGAAGTCTTCTGAGCAATACCTGGTGCAACTGATAGCAAATATTGCCTTGCAGATGGAATCATAACTTCCAACATAATGTGTGTAATGATCTCCATCATTTCCATGGTTTAGATGATGCCTCCACAATTCTTGTGTTAAATGGAGGCTTGCTTTGCAGAGTAGTGCTGTTGATGAAGACAGGCCCTTCAAGAGGATCAGTGACAGAAAGTGTCTTTTTTTTTTATATATAAAATAATGTATTTTAATTAAAACTTTTTTCATATAGTATATTTTGACCTTGTTTTCCCCTTCCTCAATTCCTCCCAGATCCTCCTTATCTCCCTACCCACCCAACTTTATGTTCTCTCTCTCTCTCTCTCTCTCTCTCTCTCTCTCTCTCTCTCTCTCTCTCTCTCTCTCTCTCTGTGTGTGTGTGTGTGTGTGTGTGTGTTTCTTCTTTCCTTTCTTCCATTTAGCTAGCCATTTTATAAACATCAATTTCAAAACACATATAACATTCCACAAACTGTAGCTCTCTCCAATTCCTTCAGGTCAAATAATTAACAAGGAGTTAAAATGCAGTGAGATAAGTTCTAAGGTGAAGGGAGAAGGCACAGGACTCTATGAGCTCCCTGAGAAGAAACAGTTCAGGGAGGCCCTGGGTAGACATAGAACATTCTGGTTGGGCCACACAGGGTGAGAACATGGGCTTCATTAACTACAGGGAAGGTACCTAGTGATGTTCTGTACAAATTTATATCCACAATTATGTAAACAATATATGCATAAATGCTTAGTATAACATTTAATTCATAAGAATAGGGATGAAAATTTTAAAATACATCTTTTTTTACCTAAGCCTCTCTTATATCATCACAGATAATTTTGACTATATGGATATATAGACTCTTATCCACATTTACATAAATTGTGTATTTTTACATGTGTATATTATATATAATACATGTATATATGTATTATATACAATATGTGAATATATGCATTATATATGGTACAAATATGTATTACTACATATATTCTATAATTTCTTTTTTTGTTTAAAATAATATGGAATATTTACCTTGCCTTTACACATATCCCTGCTTTCTACATTAGAACTCTGTGGGTTTTGTATAAAAGTAACATGTATTGACATGTTCACAGTAAGATATACAGTATTAAAAAATGAAAACTGCAAACAATAGCTCCACAATCCTCCCAGAACTACCCTGCCACACTTTTATTACCCTGAGTTAGTCACTCAGAGTCACAGTGCCTCTCTGTGCATGCATGCGGGCAGGCGTGCGTGTGTGCGTGTGTGCGTGCGTGCGTGCGTGCGTGCGTGCGTGCGTGCGTGTGTGTGTGTGTGTGTGTGTGTGATTCTCTCTCTACTAAGCTACTCTCAGCTACTAGGTATGATGCAGGGAAGAGCTGTGTAGAGGGTATACAGAGATGAGTTAGTTTTCCATTGTATTAGCCTTGAGGTATTTCTACTCAAACTAATAAGAACTATGAAATGCCAGTCTAAACAGAATGGTATTTCTGTTAAGAAACATTCTATTAATGGAGAAATGTACATGAAGAAAAAAATAACAGAAGGCAGTTTTATTTCAAATGTCGAATAGAAAGATGGGGAGTTTCTCTTGTAAATTATCCTCCCTGTTAAACTCCGCTATTTACAAAATCCATCTGATGGACATGGTGAAACCTGCAGGGTCATCAGGTGGAGCAAATATTCAAATCATCATCTCCACAAAGCAGCAACCACATTCCCCAGCTGAAGACATCCCATTTTATATGCGTCAGAGACCTGGGTGATTCCAGCTCCCAGTTCTGTTATAATTTATAGTAAATGAGGCATGAATTTGGAGGAATTATTTATTTACTTTTGAAGTGGATCTGTGACCTGTGAATGACCCTATTACTAGTTAATAGAAGGAAAGAATTACTTGTTACTGGAATGAAAGGAAGAGAATATTATCTAAGCACATGATCTAATCTTCAATATTCATACAGTTTAAATTCTTCCCCAAAGGCTCATGTCAACACTATTCACAAGAAAAGAGAGCGAGATCATTATCATACAGGAAAGATGAGAACATGGATGCCGTTGGATCCAACACATCTAATTTTTACTAAAGGGTTTGCGCATGAGCAGGACTCAGAAACACCTCTTAAGCCACGTACAATTCTCAAGCATAGATTCAAATATTAACAATTATGCAAAATAGGGTTGGGATAATTTTTTACAGCTTAAGAATGTAGAATTTTACAGCGAGTAATTGATATAACAAGTCAGGTTAAAATAGCACATTGGGTACCATTCTTTGGTACTAATTAAAAAAAAAATCAATTATAGGACCAGGAAATTTCAAATTCACACTAAGGAAAAAGCAGCATTGAATAAGCAGCGGTACTCTAGCTAGGAAACCCCATTTCGCTCCCATAAATTTAAAGACACCATTGCACTGAGTGCCGTAAAGCTCTTAAAGCATGTGTTTCTGTGTCTTCCCCCACCTCGGGAAATACGGAGGATTAGGACTTTTACCCTTACTTCCCAGAGGAGAAATGTGAGAGTTCTAATAATTCAAAACTGGAGTAATTAATTGAACGTAGAGAAATAACGATTGTCGTCCAAGTACAGTACACTCAGCTTATTGATCCGGCGCTTGACTGACTTAATCGTGTTGGTTTCCCCTACCAAACTAGCATGGCTGAAGCAGCCCATTACTGGTCCTGTGCCCCTCAAGACTTTATTGACTGTTGGGCTGCAAGATGTCAGAGCGATTTCCTAAAGTTGGCCACACGGGGGCAGCATTACCATGCACTCAAAGGCTTCCGGTCCCTGCAGTTCAAGATTCAGAGTGGAGCATCAATCAACTCAGGCAAACATCCTTTTGTGTGCTATTCTTTGACTTAGAGATGTGTGAAAACGCTGTGTGGTCTGTGTAAATCGGGCTCTGCTTCTTCTGTCCGGATTTCTAGAGGAATATGGGTGCAGGGTGAGAGCTAGTGCTACCCCTAATGAGCCAATTAGTTTGAGTGGCACAAATACCGCTAAGTACTTAGAGGGGGGGAAAAAAGCTTCCATAGGAGAGAGAGAAAAAATAAACCTAGCTACAATTTTAGGCAAAATGATGCCTGTGTTCAAAATTTCTTGTCTCTTTATTTGACTTTCTAATAAAGAAAAAGAAATATTTGGATTAGTAGTCTCCATTTTTATTCATGACCTCCTTTTTCATACAAGTCACATTTTGATAGCAATGTACCTGCAGTGTACCCAGCTTGCTAATCTATGCATTCCAAATATTTCACCCGTTTCTCTCACCTGCAATTTCATTATGGAGGAAAAGGACTCTCGTATATTTTATATATACATATATTATCCCAGTACATTGAAAGAACTATTATTTAACTCTCACAGTAATTGTGTATAATAGCTGTCATTGTTTCCATTTTATTAATGGAGGAAAGTGACAAGAAAAATTAATTGAACTGATTCAAGTTCCTGCAGATAGTGAGTGGCAAGACCTGGTGCACCTGAGATACAAACCCCATTTCCCTCTTCATACTCATTTCTCATTAATATCTCTTTTTAAAGTTAATCTTTGCTTTTTCATTCATTATTATTCCGTTTTATTTTTTAACTAATTCATAGAAAAGAATCAAGAATGAAGCAAGAAATAACTGCTAACCTTCGTGTCCAAATGAGGCTCAACATCTATTGAGATCCACCTACAAAAAAAGCAAGAGATGCTGATGTGTAGAGTAGGGGATTGTAAAGTGAATATAATAGGTGTAATTTAAGCCTCCTCCCTTTGACTTTTAACTAAAAAACAGGTATGTTTTCTTTTCAGTTAAGAGTCACATATTAGCAACAGTAATGTGACTGGATTTGTTTAAGAGCAGTTAGTTTAGAAAGGATCTTATAAAATGAAGAGAAACAGAAGCTCTGCTGGTATGGTTTATAAAGAAAGCCACCAAACAACTGTGTTCTGCTTACCCTGTAGTGGTCGCAAGGAACAAGTCAGCTGGCAATCACAGGTTAAGTCATTCTGCTCCCCTGGGCATTAGAAATGTCCCTTAGGGAAGATGAGTTCTGCTTGCCATCTTTACACCAGATAAAAATGATCTACCTGCTTCAGTCTCTGATTAATATTTATACACATATAATGATAGAAGTCAGATAGTTGATACATAAATAGATAATAGATAGATGATAGATAGATAGATAGATAGATAGATAGATAGATAGATAGATGATAGATACAAACACATACACATATAATGATAGAAGATAGATGATAGAAGTCAGATAGTTGATACATAAATAGATAATAGATAGATGATAGATAGATAGATAGATAGATAGATAGATAGATAGATAGATAGAAAGACAGATAGATGAAGGAGGAGGATGAGAAAGGAGAGAGAACACAACATATATGTGTATATGCTTGCCTGAAGTACAAAACTTCATCTGCAGCCAAGCTGCTGACCAAATTGTGAAGCTATGCTCAGCAAAGGGATTTATTTTCACCACGGATCTTTAAACTCCCTTATGTAGTGCTCTAATCAAACAGAAATATGTTTTCTGCTTGCATATACCATGAAAATCTGAAGCAAGTCAGTTCTGGGTTTTTGCTTCAGTTACCAGTTTATTTATTAGTTTTGTTTCTGTTGCTGTGACAAATACCATAACCCAAAGCAACTTGGAGGGAGGAACAGTTTATTTTGCTCATAGGTTACAGCCTATCATCTAGGGAAGCCAAGGCAGGCACTCAAGCTGAAACCTGGAGGCAGTAGCTGACTAGAAACCACAGGGGAAGGCTGCTTACTGACTTGTTCTACAAGTTTGCACAAGTTACTTTCTTATGAAAGTCCAGGCCCCCTTGACTGAGGATGGCACCATCCACAGTGGGCTGGTTCCTCCTGTATCAATTAGCAATTATGAAAATGCATCCCACTAAGATCAACAATTAATAAATGAGATCTCACAAAACTGTTGAGGATATTGCTCTGTGTGCTGTGAATGTGTTGCTCTGATTGGTTAATAAAGTGTTGATTGGCCAGTAGCTAGGCAGGAAGTATAGGCGGGACAAGCTGAGAAGAGAATTCTGGAAAGAGTCAGGAGTGGCCATCCAGACACAGAGGAAGCAAGATGTGAAGGTAGAACTGAGAAAAGGTACCAAGCCACTTGGCTAAACATAAATAAGAATTATGGGTTAATTTAAGTGTAAGAACTAGTCAATAGTTAGCCTGAGCTAATGGCCAAGCAGTTTTAATTAATATAAGCCTCTGTGTGTTTACTTGGGTCTAAGTGTCTGTAGGACTGCAAGAGCCAGGCAGGACCAGGAAAACTTCAGCTACACAAAACTAAAAAACTTCTGCACAGAAAAGGATGCTGTAGTTCAGACAAAGTGGCAGCCCACAGAATGAGAGAAGATTTTTGCCAACTAGACATCTGATAGAGGCCTAATATCCAAAATACATACAGAGCTCAAACACTAAATGTCAAGAAAACAAATAACCCAATTGCAAAATGGGATACCGATCTAAACAGAAGATTTTCAACAAAGGAAACGCCAATATCTGAGAAACACATAAAGAAATATTCAACATCCTTAGCTTCCAGGGAAAGGCAAATTAAAACTACTTTGAAACTTCATCTTATACACATCAGAATGGCTAAGATAAGTATAACAAGTGACAGCTCATGATGGCAAGGATGTGTAGTGCAGCAAACGCTTATCCATTGCTGATAGGATGGAAACTTGTACAGTCACTATGGAAATCAGTGTGGCAGTTGCTCAGAAAGATGGAATTGAGCTACCTCAAGATCTAGCTATATACCACTCTTGGGCATATATACCCAAAGGATGTTTAGTCCTACCACAGAGACACTTGCTTAACCATGTTAACTGCCAGAAATTGGAATAAAATTAGATGTCCCTCATCAGAGAAAATGTGGAACATCATCGCAATGGAGTATTACTCAATTGTTTAAAAAAATCATTTGAAGGTAAATGGATGGAACTAAAAAAAGTCATCCTAAGTGAGGTATCCCAGACCCAGAAATACAAATACAATATGTATTCACTTACATGTAGATATTAGCTGTTAATTCAATGATTTTTTTTAAAAAAGGTACAATCCATAGGACCACAGAAATTAGGTATACAGTAAGGAACTGGGAGGGGGAGTGGGCAGATAGGTCTCCTTAAAGAAGGGAAAGTATGAGTTCTAGGTCAGCAAGGGCTACATAGTGAGACCTTATCTTAAAATAAATGAGAAAAAGAAAGAAAGGAAATAAAATAGTTATGGATGGGGGTAGGCAGTAATGAAGGATCAAGTGAGGATAGGGAGGAGAGAAGGATAGAAGAGATGCCTAAAATTAAGAGCCATTTGAGAAGTAATATGAAAAGCTAATACAGTAGAAGCTTCATAAAATATATAAATGTATGAAACTCATATAAATGGTATTACCCAAATATCTGTGGAGACAGAGCCTCAACTGGCCATTTCTTGTCATCAAATGAAGCTTTCAGGCCAAGATATGACTGAGTCATATCTAATTGAGTTGTTGGCCAAAGAGGTCCTATGGGAATAACCAAAACAACCCAGCCTATTGCCAAGACTATAGGTTGCTCTCCACAAACTGAAAGCAAGGCCCCATTGCTAAAGACAACACCTGCACAGCTCATTGAACATGGAGAAGTCAACCTAGTGTCTATGTAGAGCCTTCACCCCTATATTATAGTGTCTTTGGTACAGGAAGGTACTCTGCATGCTACCAAAAGAGAAAAACACAAAACAGCCAAAAACGCTTTGATCTATGGTCATGTCCTGCCTGCAAGATATGCTAGGGCAATGGTGGCACAAAGTTTGCAGGAGTAGCCAACCAATGTCTGATTTCACTGACAGCACTCCATGAGATGGAATCCCTACCTGACACTGCTTGAATGACCAAGAATGTAGCAGGAATCTTAAAGGGTCTTATTAATAAAAACAAACCCAGCCAGGTATTGGGGTGAATGCTAGAGGATCAGAGAGAAGCAGAACAAGCCACAGCCACCTCACCTCGCCAATTCCTCAACTGATTCTGTTTTCTCAGACTGGATGCTTTTGAGTTCTCATTCAAATGGATCTCAGCTAAACTGTTGGTCAGAAGCCTAAAAGCTTAACTAGGCCTAGTTCCTGGTCCTCACACCTTATATACCTTTCTGCTTTCTGCTTTCTCTGCTCACTTCCTGGGATTAAAGGTGTGAGTCACTCCAGTCATGCCTGGCTGTTTCCAGTGTGGCTTTAAACCCACAGAAATCAAGATGGTTCTCTGCCTCCAGAAGGCTAGGATTAAAGGTGTGAGTGCCACCATTTTCTGGCCTCTATGTCTGTCTAGTGGCTGTTCTGTTCTCTGACCCCAGATAAGTTTATTAGGGTACATAATATTTGGGGGAACACAATATCACCACACAAGAACCTGAGACTATATAGTTCAGGGACTTCAGGTAAAACCAAATACTAATGATCTAACAGAAATTAGTGATAATATGGCTCTGAATAACATTCTGCTACACTCATACATCAGTGTTTTGCTCAGCTACCATCAGAGAAGATTCCTCCTGCAGTAAATGTGAACAAACACAGAGGCACATAGCCAGACAGCAAGTGAGAGACCTTGGAACACTAAGCCCTAAATGGGATGGCTCCATCAAATCTAACTTCTCAGGGCTCAAGTAACCCTTTAGAAGAAGAGGTAGAAAGAGTGTAAAAGCCAAAGTGGATCGAGGACACCAAGACAACAAAGTCCTCTAAGTCAACATGATCAAAATTCATATGAGCTCACAGAGACTGAGGCAACATGCACAAGCCTGTACAGATCTTCACCAGGTCCACTCCATATTTATTATGGCTTCTAGCTTAGTGATTTTTATGGGATTCCTGAATGTGTGAATGAGTGGGATCTCTGTCTGTTGAGCCATCTTTTAAACTCTTTTCTTTCTGTTTGTATGTTTTGTCCAATTCCAATGTGTTCATTTTTATTTTATTTTATCGTTATCCCTTAGAAACCTGCTTGCTTTCTGATGAGAGGCAGAAAAGGAGTGGATCCAGGTTGGGAGGAGAAGTGGGTAGGAATAGAGAGGAGTGGAGGAAGGGGAAACTGTAATCAGGATATATTCTGTGAGGATATAGTTTTTATTTTCAATAAAAAAAAAAAAGAAAGAAAATGGCCGGGCGGTGGTGGCACATGCCTTTAATCCCAGCACTCGGGAGGCAGAGCCAGGTGGATCTCTGTGAGTTTGAGGCCAGCCTGGGCTACTAACTGAGTTCCAGGAAAAGGTGCAAAGCTACACAGAGAAACCCTCTCTCGAAAAAAAAAAGAGAGAGAGAGAGAGAGAGAAAGAAAGAAAGGAAGGAAGGAAGGAAGGAAGGAAGGAAGGAAGGAAGGAAGAAAGAAAGAAAGAAAGAAAGAAAGAAAGAAAGAAAGAAAGAAAGAAAGAAAGAAAGAAAGAAAGAAAGAAAGAAAGAAAGAAAGGAAATGCCTTGTAGACATACCCATGGGCCAATCAGATGGAGACAATTCTTCAGTTGAGATCCTACCTTCCAGGTCTGTTTATATTTGGGTCAGGTTGGTAAAAATTAACCAGTGAAGTTTGCAATAGAAAATACTCCCTGGACTGCAACTGTGTATTGAGGGAGATGTCAGAATGATATGGGAATAAAGCTAGACTCACTGTTGATGTCATTTCTGGACCTTCTATGAAGCCCACCATTGTTATACAATTTCAAAGTTTCGCCCAGCTAAGTCTCTGTGGCTGGGTGTATTTGCCACTACTATGATAGACACTTTGACAGTAAGATATCATTGACACAATGGATAGCATGAGGATCTTCTGAGATCAAAGTGGAGACTATGTCTTCATGCTGTGTGATAGCAGTACAGGAGCTACATGGCTACTGCTGCCCTTCCTGCTGAAGATAAAGTGACTTTGGTCTGCCTCTACTTATGTATGAGGTCAGAGAGAGCACATCTGTCAGCTTCAGAGATGCATTGCAAATGCCAGTCAGGATTTTCTCCTGACTCGGTGACCAACGAACACAGCCCACCAGCTGTGAACTAATGAGAACTTTGGCACAATTATGAGGATGTGTGCTTATGGCTTACCTTACCCTCTACAGACCACTGGGGTACCTTCTTGGATTACCTCCGCATCCATGAATCCTCCACTTAGCAGTATTCTTTCTGACTGATTACTTCAGCTAGGATGGCATGGGTCAGTCTCATGAGTTTGGGCTTAGTTTTTTCCGTGAAAGTCTTCTTCTTATCATGGTTAGTAGGACTAACATGAAAGTTCTACCAAAAACAGGAAACCCATATTAGTTACTTCTCTCCTTACTGTAGCAAAGTATCTGACACATTAACAAAGAGAGGAAAGATTTTCTTTAGCTGGCACACTCAGCCTCTATTCCAGGCAGAGTATCATGGCATCAGAATCATGTTCAGGAAGCAGGTGTTCAGCTCATGGCAAACCAGAAGCAAAAAGCAGGGAAGAGGCTGGAGGCCAGAGACAACCTTCAAAGGATATTCCCTGGAGCCTACTTCTTCCAAATAGCTCCCCTTCCTAAAGCTTTTACATAGCAACTCCCCACAGCTAGGGACTAAAGACTTGACACACAAGTCCATGAGGCATGTTTCATATTCAGACCATAAGATTACCTATCCACTCTACTTGGGTCCTTAATAACAACTTTAAAACTTGGACACAAATTCAATTCACCATCCTGTCTCCATTGGATCTAAGTCCAGTTTAAAGTATCCTAGTATTAGGGCCAGATTCCTCCAACAGTAGCAGTCTAAGAGATCTCCTGTTTCAAGTTATCCACACAATCAAGTGCAGGATATTTTAGGGATGGATCAGAGAACTAGTGTTGCTGGAGGGCTTCTCTCCAGGTTCCACCAAGCCCCTCAGTCCCACAGTCCACGTATAAAATAATCACTCAGATGCTTATATTACTTATAAACTGTATGGCCATGGCAGGCTTCTTGCTAACTGTTCTTTTATCTTAAATTAACCCATTTTTATAAATCTATACCTTGCCACGTGGCTGGTGGCTTACCGGTGTCTTTACATGCTACTTGTCCTGGCAGTAGCTGCAGTGTCTCTCCCACTTCTTCCTGTTTCCCCAATTCTCCTCTCTCCTTGTCCCACCTATACTTCCTGTCTGGTCACTGGCCATCAGTGTTTTATTTATATAGAGCGATATCCACAGCAAACTAGTGGCTAGAAAACAT
Organism: Peromyscus leucopus; assembly: GCF_004664715.2. NCBI lineage: Eukaryota > Metazoa > Chordata > Mammalia > Rodentia > Cricetidae > Peromyscus > Peromyscus leucopus. The sequence goes on along the minus strand of NC_051071.1, from coordinate 34,850,266 downwards.
TTTGCACAGGTCTTATGAAGTGGTACCTATCTGGAAACTGGTGAGGGAGTAGAATTCCCCATCATGACAACTGATCTAAGTCCTAGTCCAATGACTTTCAATAATTTTTCTTTGATAATATTAACTTGAAAAATTTCAAGTTGAAGGTCTTCCTTTTCCCATCTCCTTCACCATGAAATGCTACAATTTCAGTTATCACCATCTACTCCAGTTGGACATGATACACAGATTACATACATTTCTAGCCTTGGTGACAAGTACAATTACTTCCATTTTGTCACTGAAGTTTAGATATTGCCATATCGCTTTAGCTGAAGCCCAAACACGTCATTTGCAAGCAGGTGAGTCCAGTCATGTGGCAGTTTTCCCATTATCAAACATACCTGTACTGAGCCTATTAAAAAAATGCCCCTTCTCTGAGTATTTCTTAGGGGCATGTTTTCTGAGATCCTCTGGGAAACATAGCTAAACATTTCTTCACTCTCTATTGTCTCAGCTACTTATCTTGTTACTGTGATAAGATAAAAGCAACCCGAGGTGGGAAGAATTAACTTTGGCTCACAGTTCTTGGATACAGTCCATCCTGGGTGGGAAGTCATGGTGGCAGATGCTTAAGGCAGCTGCTCACATTCTCTCCATGGCTAAGAAGCAGAGAGAGATGAACACCTGTGTTCAGCCTACTTTCTCCTATTTTAAACTAGGGTCCCAGCCAAGGGAACGGTGCCACCCACAGTGAACAGGTTTCCCCACCTCAAGGAACTTAATCACAATAACCTCTCACAGACATGCCTAAAAGCCCATTTCCCAACTTATTTTAGGTCCCAACAAGTTCACATTGAGATTAACCATCGTGTTCATCTTCTACAGAAAAGCCATTGAAATATTCCCACCCACTCAGGCTTTATCTTTTCCTCAATGTTTTCCCAATAAGGTGTTATGTGAAATTGTCCTAGGTAGACAGACAAACATCTGTTAGCCCCAGGTAGGGCACATATGACAGATCAAAGAAACAATTCAACTAAGCCAAAGGTAGTGTACCAATGAGAGTAATTAATGCTAATTAATTGGAGAAGCATGGACAATTTAAGAATGTGTACACCACTGAAGAAAATCAAGAAAATCTCACTCCCAGGATCCTTTAACTGATTATATATCTTCAGAGAAGGGTACCTAATTATCCTCTCTCTCTTCATAACAGAATATTATGAGTCTGATATTGTGTAGGTCTCCTACAGATAATCACAGCTGCTGAGCATTCTAGATAGCAAAGACCATGTCATGCCTGGAGAACTGCATCCCACAACAGATGTTTTTCATCTCCACTATTCACCTTTTTATTCAAATGTCAAGGTACCAGTCTTAGGGAAAAATATCCAGATAACATTTCCAAAATATGAATCTAGTATCATGAGTAATTCCTCAAATTCCTCAAAATTCCAGCCATGGGATCTACACAGTTGCTGTTCCAACACTGCTGTATTTTGTCTCCACAAATGTTTCTCCAGTTCTTGGCAAGGCATGCTAGTCAAGTTCTTCATTTTGTGGGGGAGGTGTGACAGCTAATTCTTCCTAGAGTTAATACAGCATTTCTCTGTTTAGACATTGCTAAGACTGGACCCTGAAAGTTAGTCTGAAAGAACTGAAGGATTGGTAAAAGCACTTCCTGAGAACAGACAGGATACTGCCATCTTGGGCAAGATGATCATGTGGTTTTTAGACAAATAGAAAGTGTTGGCCTCTGTGGGAGAAGGTGCCTGATTGTTTCCTTTTTGGAAATTCAAAGGAATATGAAAATCTAGGATCCTTGTACTCATTCACTCAAATGCCTCTGGGACAGTATTCTAGATTTCACTTTTTCCTAATAATCCCCTTACAAAGGACAAGGACAGCATACCATTTGGTGTACTTGGTCTCATCTGGACTGAACCACCTGATTTTCTATATGCTCTTCAGAGCTGCCATAAGTTCCTTGACATTCACAGTGTGCTTGGAATGTTCCATTTTCTGTTGAGTATGTTTTCTTTGCCAAGAGTTGTAATACATTTGATCACTTCAATATCTTTTTCTTTCTATTCTCCTACCAGTTTTACTGTATTCATCTGGACCTTCTCAAAAAGTAATAATGGTGCACCTATTACTTTTTGCCATGTTCTTTATGATCATTAATCATAATACTAGTGAATATAGGATTATGTCCTGAAGACCAGCAAAGGTCTGGTAGTACTCAAGTTTCTTTATGGAAAATATAATCACCTCTCTTCTTCCTGGCCCTATGTTTAAGACTACGCTTATTTCCAAATGACTTTGAGCAAATCCCTCATCCTCATCACCCTTAGTGTATCTAGGTACACATAATGTAAGGAAAACAGCAGTAACTACCTCCATACCTTGTGGGAAGGTGGTTTCAAAGAGTCTGCAATGCAAGTAACATATACAATAGCTACGCGAAATTTGCATGAATTAAATTGTAAGCTCATGTCTACAGCCAGAAAAGAGAGAGAGAAAGCAAGAGAAGAAATAACAGTTCAACATGTGTGAATTTCCACATTCAATAATTGCTAGCTTGCCTCTGTGACAGGGGAGGTGTGAATCTGCTTTTCCCATATTTAGCTCCAGTCACCCCACCCCCACCCCCATCCCCCCATTCCCACCCAGCCTCTCAGAGTAAGCATTTCACAGAGCAGGAGTCATTTATGCCTGAGGCTGTGGCTTACCATGAAGAACAGCACACAGAAGCAGTGCACTCACAGAAGAATGTTCACCGAGTGATTGTCTATATACTTCTCTCATTATTCTCACCTTCGTCATCTTGCTAGCAGTCTGTAAACTCTGCCACCCAACAACTTGCCAAATTTTCTTTTCCAAAGATGGCTGTCTTGTATTGAAGACACAGTCCACTTCGACTAACAGAAAGAAGTCACTGGTTTGTCCTCCTTTATATGTTTTTGTGGCTACTCAAAAGACTTCGGGTCCAGTTTCAAACACACACCTCTCCTAGAATGAACATCTCTCTCCATGCAGAACATAAAGGAGGATGTGCCATCTCTACCTTTCCCTCACTCATTTAAGTCCTGCCCCACATACTTTGCCAGGATCTTGTGCCACAATTTTCAGCAAGGAATATATTCTGTTTCATGTGATATCTTATATGGTCTCTGGATCCCAGCAATCACTATCAGTTGAAAGCTTATTTCTAAAGGGCTGTTTCATTGACATAGTTAACTCTCTATAGGACACCAGTAGTCCTGCCAGTATTGCAGTGTGATCAATCTTACCAGCTGTTCTCATTTTCCACATCCTGTCTTCCCATGCCAGGTGTAGAGATCAAGTGGGTAAATCCTCTGTGTTCTTCCCTTACTCCCCATGCTTTGGGAGTAAAAAATGTAGATGTATCTAGATAATGAAAATTTACTACATATACACAGAGGAATATTATCTAGCTATAAGAAAATTAAATTTGTAAGTAAATGGATGGGATTGGAAAATACAATGAGTAAAGTCACCCAGGCATCCAAGGGCAACCTTCATGTTCTCTGTGTCGGTCATATGTCGGTCATAACTTCAACTCTGCTGTTTTCTGGATGTAACTTGAAGTCATGTGGAAGCCAGAAACCTAGAAACAGGAGAGGAGGAGAGAGAGATGTTACAAGAGGAAGAATAGAAGAATATAGAGGAAGTGAAAGTAGAGAGAGGGTTACTGAGATACAGGTCAGGCCGGAAGCGGAATGGTAGGGATGTAGAAAGAGGAGGCAGGGGCAGGGTTGACTAAAATGAAGTGTGAGTAGAGAAGCTACAACCTTGAACACTAGAAAAAGGAAAGTACAGTCAAAAAAAGTATAAAGAAAATTCAGTGGCAGGTACAGGTTACCTCATAGGAGGTATTAATCCTAGAGGTTCTGGAGGGACCCAAAGCAATACAGCCTATTGCTTTTGCTCCTGGTTGCCCTCCTAACTGGATAGTAAGATCCCATTTCTCAAAATATAACACGCTTCAGTTGCAGAACCTAGAGAAATCAATCCTGAGCTAACCAGAAAAAGTTGCTCCTGCTAGAATTGGCTGCTGGGAGAGAAAAAGGACATCATTGATCTTAATAAGTGCTGAACACTGCACGATACAATATCAGTCTACCAAGCAAAATGTGTTCACTGGTACAGTAGTGGCAAGAACGTTGTTGGGGGGGGGTGTAACTAACCACTATCATGATTGGAGGGAATCACCTTTCTCTGGGGAATGGCTGCTGGCAGGTTTCCATGCCGCGGTGGACAATGACCTCATAACCCTATGTACATAGACAGCACTAATGATAATTAGTGAGTTAGAAAGAAAAATTACGTGAAGTTTGGAGGTTGGGGAAAGGTGGAGGCAGGTGGTGGGTGTGGATATGATCAAAATATCTTGTATATAAATTTCAAAGAATAAAAAAGTCAATAAAAATGTAACCCCTCCCAACACTTTCTTTTTGTTTAAGCAAAGGAAAATACTCATGTTTCTAAAACTAAATGGTACCAGCTTTCAACACAACATATATACCTAATGTTAATTCCCAAACAAATGATTTATCAGCACCAGCAGTAGCACCTAACTTTGGGTAATTTCTCTGTTGTTTGGGTCCTTGCCAAGAGTAGACAAGGATTTGAGATGTGTCAACACAATTAAAAGACTTGCCCAAGTTCTCCCACCCAGATAAGTGCACCTCTGACATAAACACAAAAATGTTCCTGCACATTTCTTGTTACCGTGCCTAGAACACAGTACGCCTTTGATTGATGTTAATTGTTTCTAATTATTGTAATTGTCATTTGTTGTTTTCTCCCTGCATGTCATCCTACCAATATGCTCAACAAGTGTACACACAGATTTTTACTCTTGTCTTTAGATCGGTGTCTGTCTCTAATTTGTTCACAGGTTTGATCTTATAAGACACTTTCAATATGTTGCAAGTTTGAAAGCATTTTACAAGTTTCTTTGCCTTACTACAGGCAAAAAATAAGTAAAATAAAGTAAATCACTCTGCTTAGCTAGGGATCTGAAACAGATGTCTGTGCAAACCAGAGAAGACAAATCAAAGAAAGCAAATGGGGTCCCTTTCCTGAGATTTTACCAACATCTTCTCAATCAAAATCATGAACTGCAGTAGTTAAGAGCATTGTTCTTGCAAGAGGACCAGATTCTGTTCTCAATAACTATACAACAGCTCACAACCACCAGTGAGTCCAGTTGCAGGGGATGCAATGCCCTCTTCTGACCTCTGTGGGCATGAGGAATGCACAGACATAAACACAGGAAGAACACCCATACATATAAAAATAATTAAATCTTTAATAATAAATTACAATCAAGAGCTGATTCTAATGACTTCTCATTTTTGCTTGCATGGCACATACTTCATTCATAATGTTTGAAAGAAAGAAAACAAGTTCTATATACATGTAGTCTGTATTAAAAAATTAACATTAAAACTGGACGGGGAGCTCCAAACCCAAGTCCACTGATGATTTTATCTCTATTCTTCCTTTGTTGCCTGGAAGCTGCTACAGAAACTAGTGTCTGTGAACACAAGAATGAATTTTAGACCCTGAATGACCAAATACAATTCAACCATCTCTACTAACTGTGCTGAAGATTCTGGTAGCATCTCTTATCCCTTCTAAACTTCATTTACCAACTAGATATGGTAAGACCCACATCAGTGGGATAGTATGAGACCTAACTTGATGGTGTGTTACCAGAAAATACCTTTATACTTTTTTCAAGTGTTTCAGACTCTCATATTTGAGACAGGGTCTTACAGGTTGCCCAGTCTGACCTTGAACTTTCAATCCTTCTGTTTCAGCTTTGAAAGCAACTTGAATTACAGGCCTATGATAACAAGTCTAGAATGTACTATATCACTGGATATTTTTGTTTATGTTCTTTGCAGAAGTAAAATGAGAAAAAGCCAGGGAAATGGGTTGACTTCCTATTATGGACCTGGACAAAGTGAGGGAGGATGACTGTAGGACCCAGATTCTGTGCTTCGTAGCCAGGCTTTGCCCTCAGAATCAAGGAGCAGGGGATCAAGACCCTTTAAAACCCCTGAGCTAAACAGAAACTTTTCCATCACCAGCTGTGAAGCACCGCCTAGATATTTAGATCTCAGGAAGTGTAAATAGATGGCAGGTTTGGTTAAAGCTTTTGTTCATTTTAGTGAATTCCTGGGCAGCCACAAATGTTAAACTGGGTCAGAAATGCTAATGAAGGGCTGAGACAGTACCAATCAGTCCTCTGCTTCTTTGTAGCATGCTAAATAAACTATTCTTTAAGAAAAGGAAAAAAAGAATGCATCATTTCCAAGAATCCTCTGACTGGCTTCCATTGTCACCCACGGCATTTCTATATCTTACAGGAAAAAAAAAAACATCTTCCAGAAAAATATTCAATGAAGGGAATGTAAGGCAAGCATTCCTGGTGCTAGTGTTATGACTGATTCCCCTCCTGTTGTTCATAAGCTTTCTTCATTCATAGTACATGGAATCTTCCCAGGCTCATTGAAGGGAAATATTATTTTGTTGCTGTCATAGAACTGCTAAGTTCTATTAGAGTCTGATTTGCATTGAGATCCTTCTACAGTTAAATAGGAAATGTCTTAACTGGTTAGGGAAAGGTAATGTCTGTGGACTAAAAAAAAAAAAAAAAAAAAAAGCATGCAAGTGAATATAAAACCCTATAAACTTGAAAGGGATTCAGAAATTCTTACCCTGTGTTGAGGCAAAAATAAAGAACAATTGCCTCTTTTTGTGCCCTTACATCTCAGCCTTGTCTTACTAAATGTCAAAGGACAGCCCTACATAAAAAAATACCAAGCCAGTTGACAGGATTCACATTGCAATTTTCCCAGATCCCAGAAGGGTACTGGGAGATACTGTAGGCTGCATTTTATTATGAAATTTAATATGTTTTTACTTGGTCTATCTAGAGCAAATATGATTACTTTATAGTCTAAAATATAAACATGTTAGATTTTTTTTAAAAAAATCTTAGACTATGTGTCCAATTCAAATTATGATACTGAAGTTGAAAGTATGCCAATATAGGAAGAGAAAGCCCTGTTCTCTCTAGAGGGAGGATTATTGCATCACTTTAATTGCTGACAAGGTTGCTGGTAGACAAAGGTCTTGTCTAAGATTTTTAAAGGGATGATAGGGGAATGTAATTAGCATTGACAAGTGTCTACCTCATGAAAAAGAATTGCACGATGTAGAACACATGTAGACTTATACAGCTTGCTTCAATACCCTTGAAATAGATTTCTTATGATACAGGAAGTATAAGATCCAGTGTAACAGAGTCACAAGTGCTTATGATCTCTTCAAAGAAAGTGCAGTACTGGCGTCTATAAAAATATTACATTTTTGACTCAAAGACTAAACAGAGACTCCAGAGCTCCTGCCCTCCTAATCCATTAGAACTTCTGACATAGTCCTCCAAACTGCTTGTTATTATATCAGACGACACAATGGCAGAACCCAAAGCTCAGTGGATATTAGAGCAATTAGTTGGACAGATCTGGGCTTCAATGCCCACAAGGAACAGAGATGAGGCAATTTTCTAGTTTGCTTTCTGTCACTGTGATAAGTAACATGACCAAAAGAAACACAAGAAGAGAAGGGTTCAGTTAGCTTACAAGTCCATGTCATAGTCCATCAGTGAGGGAAGCAGCAGCAGGAGCTCAGGCAGAAATGGGAGGGGGGCAGGAAGTGGGCATAGAGCAAAGCTCTTCGCTGCCTAGTTCCAAGCTCATTTTCAGCTGCCTTTCTTTTACATCCCTTCCCACCTGCCTAGGGATGGCACTGCCCTCAGTGGATTGGGCCCACTTACATTATTTAGCAATCAAGAAAGGTGACTCACAGACATTACCACAGGCCAATCTGAGGGAGGCATTTCCTCAGTTGAGGATCCCTTTTTTCTTATGTGTCAAGCTGAAAACCAAGATCAGCCATCACAGAGGTCAAAAGAATATTAAATGCCTTGAAAACATTCCTTCAATTATGTCTCTGAGAATCAGTGTTTTTGAGATAGTGTAGCTGAAGGTTTTTCTGTCTCACCTGGTGCATCACTCAGACCCAAGTAAACACACACAGACTTATATTAATTAAAATTGCTTGCCCATTAGCTCAAGCTTACTACAGACTAGCTTTTACACTTAAACTCAGCCTATTTCTGTTAATCTATATGTTGCTGCGTGTCCTGTGGCTTTACCTATGTACCATTACATGCTGCTCCCTGGACAGCAGGCAGGCATCTCTCTTCTCAGCTGTTCTCTTTTATTTGTGTCTGTTTATCCCACCTATACTTCCTGCCTGGCTACTGGCCAATCAGCTTTTTATTTATCAACCAATCAGAGCAACACATTCACAGCATACAGAACACCCCAAAGCAATATAGCATTAGTTCCTATACCTTAAGCCTTTATTCTTAATATTTTCCCTATATGAGCCCAGCTTTTACTTAAATTTGTTGATCATGGCATTATTTATTTTAACGTTTATTAAAAATTTAATATAGAAGCCAATTTTTAGTATATTAAATAAAATCAAAGTTATCTTTTAAATCACTGTAGAATAATCTTATGTGCTTCATTTCAAAACATAATGCTTCCTTGAACTTGGCCAGATATATGACCTCCTTTTCAGCTTGATATCCAGAGCAGATGTTTGTCAGGATGTGCACACAGATGTGCTGTGTTGCGCTCAGCTAACAACTACCCTTTAAGTCCAGAGGGTCTAGTTGGCAAAGACAGAAACTGATATCAAACCCCAAGGCTGCTCTCACTTCAAAGGCAGCAGAAGCTTCCTGGCAAGACACAGAATAAGTGAGGCCACTGGCTTCTCTCTCTTCTGATTGCTCTGATCTCAGCCCTGTGGTTGTTGTCCCTGCCCTTGGAATTACTTAGAACTAAGCAAAACAGTGGCTCTTCTTCCATCCTTTATGCCTTTGGACAAGGGAGCCAGTTACACCCACTTCTCCTAAGCTGAGCTGCACAACTGCTAACCAGAAAATTTAAGCAACTACCCACAGGACAGCTTCTTACCAACCTTCATAGAAAACCTTCTAAAGCCAACACTTGCATTGTTAAAAGGATCAAAAGCATAGAAGGTCCTGGAAAACAAGGACCATATCTTAATTCTAATTCCACAGAAAATAGGGTAGGCACTCAATACACATTTGCTAAAGTGAAAGAAAAGTGTGTTCTGTTCAGAGGAGAAAAAGGGAGTCTCTATAATATGTCATAGTGTTTCACTTCAAAGGAGAAAACTGATGAAGACTTTCAAGAAAACACATTAGAAGTTTTCATTAAGTGTAGGAGTGTTCTTGGTGTTTCCTTCCTGGGCAGGAAATAGAAAGCTATGTTTGAAATCCTTCTAGAAAGATCAGATGACAGCTAGGTCTTGTGTAATTAAGAAAGAGTTGGCATTTAAAAGCAAGATCGAGCTGCAGATGAAATTCAAGTGTGTGTGAACACAGGCTCACACACACTCACCATACCCCCACACGTACATGCACAACCCCAAACATATACCCCATGTTGCCTCTTCATTAAGTCAACTACATTTGCTAGTGTCTGGAACTGTGTAATTGTATAATGTTAAAAACAGGCTGTGTTTGTGTGTCTGTGTGTCTATCTATCTCTGCTTGTGTGTGTGTGTGTGTGTTTAGATACAGTTGAGAGAGTGAATGAGTGAGAGAGAGAGAGGAAGAGAGAGGGAGAGAGAGAGAGAGAGAGAAAGAGAGAGGAGACACAGAGACAGAAATAGAGATAGAGACCTTTTAACACCAAATATATTAAAACTCGATGACTCTTCTGCATGGCAAAACACTGAGTAATTACTCCAGCCTAGACATTTCTTTACACATGCTTTCTGCAATCTTCCACTTTGTTATTTATGGAAAGAAGGGGGGCAGGGAACAGACAACTCTTACCATGGCAACCCTTACAGAACATGTTACACTTAATACTATCTGTCACTGCTTAGATGGGAGTACTTCTCCCGGTGTGGGTGAGGAAGGAGCATTTGGCTTGATTATATGAGAGTCTAAATATACCAGGAAAACATACAAAGAGTTTAAAGGAACACAGGCTTTGTGTCCTCTGTAAGCAGCCCGGGCTTCCTTCACATTACCAAAAGCCTGTGTCTCTTGTGGATGAACTGATAAATATCTAACACGATCACTAGTGTCCTCATGTGAAAAGAGATCCAACTGTTGTCCTAAAACTGAAGATGGGGAGCATCTTTGCTACCTCCAAACAGGAAAACTATTTTTCCAGCAGTTTTTCCCTTTCTGGTTTTCACCCACTTAGATCCATTTGCTCATGGCCATCACTGTGTCAATCCACTTTTGAGGCAGCCAACACCTTTGCTCTTTCTCATGACTTCACTTTTAATTACCCTCTTTGGCCCCTAGATTGATTGCCCTTCTTTGGAAAAATCTTGTAGAATTGCCTGTGAATTGTGAATTCTTTCAGGTGACAGGCAACATAAACTTAGAGGGACTGATGCTAGGAGCGGACAATAGGGTGCTGTTCCATTTTGAGTTCTGTTTATCTGATAAAACACCCTGATGCAAAGCAACTTTGGAGGGAAGAATCTATTTGGCTTACAACTCCAGATCACAGTATGTATTGAGGGAAGTCAAGAAAAGAACTCAAGGCAGAAACATGAAGTCAGGTTTACTTGATATTCCACGCAGCATTACCCCAACCAAAAAAAAATATATTGGGAGGTTTATAAAGGAATTTTTAAAAAGAAAAATATATTCATATTTGAGTAGCACAAATACCAAACAGGAAGAATATCAAAATTAAAAGAGGAATGAAAAGAAAAGACAGAATAACTACACAAAAATACGATTAAGTATCAGTCAATCCATGCATGGATATACTCATGTCAAAACAACTAACATGAAAAGGCAAACACTTAGAAAGATTTCTGTTTAAAGCTGTGTTCAAAACTGAATATAAAATTGCATCTTTAGGGGGCAGAGGTGTAGCTCAGTTTGTAAGGTGCTTTCCTCTCAAGCCCAAGGTCCAGGCTTTAATCCCAAGAATTTCACATTAAAAAATAAAAGCTGAATGCAGTAGCACACACATGGAGCACTCACACTAGAAAGGTAGAAATGGGGACTCCAAAGGAATTGCGAGCCAGCTGGCCTAGGCAGCTTACCAAACTCCAACACAGTGAAAGTCCTTGTCTCAAAAGACAAGGAGGAAAATACCAGGGAACAACACCCCAAGTTGACCTCTGCCTCCACATGCATGCAGACATAGGTGCACATGCACACACCCACACATGTCCATATGCACACTCTGGTGTGCACACACCATACTACCTTTTCATGAATCAAAGCCATGGTTAAAACTCAAATACACTGAAGCACATGCAGACACACAAGGGGGGGGGTTAAAAATTAGTTCTTTCAACAATTGAGGAATTAGCTAAGCTTTAGGATACATAAAACATCCTAAGGAAATTGAAAAAAAAAAAGAAAAATGAAGGAGATAAATTCCCGCAAAGCATATTAGAAGGTTATTATAACCGTGACAGCTGAACCAGGGAAGAATGGGAAATTATAGGCCAATTTAGTCATGAATATAGATGCAAACCCTGAAAAGAAATGTGAGGAAGAAGAATCAAACAATTAAATGAAAAATCACTCATAAAGGGATTTCAAAGATGTTTTAACCTGAGGAAAACGTGTAGTTTAAATCATCACATTAAGAAAGAAAATGCATTAGATACAGGATGTGCAAAACATACCTTTACTAAACTCCAGTAATTTTTAATGACAAGAACTCTTAGGAAAATTAAGATAAAAGGAATTGTTCTCAACTTTGAAGTGGTTCCTCTTAGCTACAGAAATATCATATTTATACTGCTTTTATTAGCTAGCATTCTAAGATCTTAAATTAGTACATTAAGACAAAAAATCATAAGACAGAAAGAGACCTAAGCAGAAGGGCATGGACTTTTAAAACCTCAAAGCCCACATCTAGTGACACACCTACCCCAACATGGCTACGCCTCCTAATTCTTCCCCAACAATTACACCAACTAAGTACCAAGTATTCACATGTATGAGCCTATGGGGGTCATTCTCATTCAAGTACCCACAACCCTCAAGTGTAACTTTCTAGCTCAGACGTTTACTTCAAACTTGACACACATAGTCACTTCCTTCTTCAAAACATTCATTTATATGTGAAACATGTTTCTCAAATGCAACAGACTGAATCAATTAGTTAATGCATAAGTGAATAAGAAGTACTAATAAATTTCTTCCACAATGCTACACAGGTACTTCTCAATTTCAATTGGCAACTTCTCTCCAACAACTATTCAAATAAAAACATGTGAAGTTGTCCTTTATATTTACTTTTCTTTATAATCCAACCCCAATGGTCATCTCACCATCTATAATGTTAGCTCAGATGTTGTTGAGAGACTATCATTCCTTTCTGAGAAGTGGCAAGACCTCTATCAGGCTTTATTGCTCAAATGAGGTAAGATTTTAAGAATTACCAAATATGAGTGGCTTAATACACTAAAAGTTTATATTTATATCATACAAAAGTCAAAGCATATATCCCTGGTCTAGGGTTCTCTGGATAGTCTTCCAAGACATATCAATGATCCCAGACCTGGTTCATCTACTGGCTGGCTCCTCAATTCCTTGGACCTTAGAGATGACACCAGAAGTGTTGTGGAATATTTGTACAATGTGTGAAGATATATTGTTGTGAATGGGTTAATAAAGAGCTAAACAGCCAATAGTTAGGCAGGAGGTATAGGCGGGACTTCCAGAGAGAGGAAGTAGAAGGAGATAATCAAGACATGGAGGAGATACCAACAAAACATGGAGAGAATCAGACATACAGAATGAAGGAAAGGTAAAAAGCCACATGGTAAAAATGTAGATTAATAGAAATGGGATAATTTAAGTTATAAGAGATAGTTAGGAAAAAGCCTAAATATAGGCTGAGCTTTCATAATTAATAGTAAGCCTGAGTGTCATTATTTGTAGGCTGGCAGTCCCAGCAACAGAGTACTACTACACAGAAGTATAGTACACAGAGTACACTTTGTGCTCACAGTGTATTGCCCAACTTCAGACACCTGATAAGTTAGCTGGTAGAGAACATAATAACTGTAACTTGCAGTGGCATAGGTTTATTACAAAATATCCCTTCTATACTTGTCTCTGTATGCTCTACAATAACAAAAAAAAAATTGTTTTCTTAACCCTATCATTCCTCTGATTAAAATCCACAGCATAGTCTACTTAACCCAGCATGGGAACCAAGGTTCCTAATAGTTGCCCCAAAGTTGCAATATCAAAACCTTTATAACTGACTTCATGTCGTCTCCTACTTATCCTCCCAATCTCTACTCTGCTCTAGTCATACAGAATTATTTCTGTTCCTCAGATATGGCAGGCACTCTCCAAGTGAGGGCTTTGTTATGTTAGGTCTTTTGCTAAGGAAGCTGCAAGCTAGATATCTTGATGGATAACTTGCTCACGCCTTTCAAGTCTTTGTTCATGTATCTTCATATTAATGACACTCGCTCTAAATTGTCCATTGTATTTTGAAATGTGAAATGCCCTCCATAGGACCATGTGTTTGAATACTTGGTCCCAGATAGTGGTGCTGTCTTAGAAGGCTGTGGTCCCTTTAGGAGAAGGATCCTTGCCGGAAGAAGCATACCACTGGGAATGACCTTTGAGATTGGATAGCCTACACTAGGTTCTGTTATTCCTGAGCTTCCCAACTGTGGATGACCTGTCATCTCACACTCCTGTCACCCTGTCATAATGAACTGTATTCCCTCAAACTGTAAGGCACAATAAATCTTCCCCCCTCAAGTTGTTTCTGGTCAGGTATTTGGTCACAGCAGTGGGAAAAAGAAGCAGTGCATACCCTCCCCCACCCACTGCTCTGTCACAAGCCTTCCACTCTCCTGACACTTGAAGACAGCACCTTCTTCCCCCTTGCTACCTCTATTACTCTACCAGAAGGGGAGCACCAAAATAGAAATTCTTTATTTTGCTTTGCTGGTGGCACCCATAGGTGAGGAGATTGTAACAGAAACTCAATTAGTACTTTCTGAAACATATATCAGTCTCACCACCTCATTACTTCATAAGTACAATTATTATCACTCCATTTCATAGACAATAAACTGAGGCACTGGGGGATTTCACAGCATGTCAAGACTGATTCACTACAGAACATTTAGAAGTGGTAAGGCTGCCCTTCTACCCTGATAACTGTCTCCAGGGGACAATCATGTGAAAATCATTAGCCTAATATGTTTCTCCATCTAATGTTTTCAGTGCTGTTATAATCCATAGTAGAGTCATGGGTTAAGTAGTCTTAATGGTGATATGTCTGGATGAGAGATTGGGAAACTCAGGTACACCAACTTTCCCAAGCATGTAATAAATAAGAGACAGTATAACATTAGATTTAAGTTTGTTCCTAGTACTTCAACACATGGCATTTTAACACACACACACACACACACACACACACACACACACACACACATACACACTATGGATATATAAGTATCTTTTCTGTCCTATAAATCCCTTCCAGAATTCATAAATGTTTTCTTCATTTCAGCACACACAATCATGTTCTCTCTCAGGGATGATTCTTATTTCAAATACAACAAGTATTATATTACTAAGTCTAACCACATAACATTGCACTACTCCCCACAACCATTTAATTACTCGATGGTCATAAAGTCAGAGCTTCTGACCTGAATCCTGTGGTCTCCACTCATCGTGTGGTATATTTTTAATCAATTAGATGGCCAGTTCTGTTTAATTCAGTGTTTTTACAGACTTGAATCATGTCTCCATGTGTGTGGTCCACAGTGAAGTCACTTGGTAACAGTGTGGGGATGAAGACTTGGAACACAGAGATTGTTGTCATGCATCAGTCAGTATGTGGAACTCAGGTTCTCACTACCTAACAATGATGCTGATGGATTTTGTTAAAAACTGATTAGGGCTGGGTTGATGTGTAAAAGGAAAGAAAAACTATTTTTAAAATAAAAACTATAAAGAAAAGAACTGATTAGGGCTCCTTAGCACTAATTCTCAAGGAAAGTTCTTATCAATACTACCCCCATTTAAGCAAATATTTAAGACATTTAGCCATCAGGACATATGCAGACCCGTTAGATTTCCTAAAGAAGATTCATAATTCTTAGCTAAACTTAGAATCTACATCAGGTTAATGATAGGTCCTATATTATCAATTGCTTGCTTTGAACAGAAAGGCATATAAATTATCGCATCCTTGACAGGAAAATATATAAATTGATGCTTAGAATCAGAGTGAGTCTAAGGTTGAGTGATTCATATGGATGGACTTAGTAAGGGCTATGTAGACCAACTGTGACAATTCTTATATGAAACCCTAAGAGTTTTGCATGGCTACATTGCCTTCTGTACTGGCCATCTGCTGCTTTCAATATGCCTGTACTTTCTTAATATGGAAAGTACTCTTCTACAATTCCATCTTATCCTCATAGTTCTCTAAAAAAAATGTTCTGTCTTCCTATGTAAAAGTACATAGGTGACATCCATTTCTGTTCAGAGTACCCTGTACCATGCTGTAGGAGTGAACATGCAACCTAAAAAACATTGTGAGTAGCAAAGAATAGGTTGAAGATGAGTCAAAGGCATTTAACAATGCATATTTCTTGTCCATTGCTCCAAAACATATTACTTCAAAATCTATCAGTTTAAAGCACATATCATGTAGATTCTGCATTTCAGAAACTCAGGGATGGATTAAATGAGTCACCCAACTTGCAGTTTCTCCAAAGGCTGAAGGTCATTGTCAGCCAGGGACTCTGTCATCACTGCACTACACATGAGTTGAACGAGGGTGACAACAGTAGACATGCTAACATGGGCTCCGGAGGCCTCCGCACTAAACTATACAGCAACTTGTATTGAGACCATTTTCACACTGAGTACTTTCAGGCAGATAGATAGCAGTAGTCATGAAACTGAATAAAACCAATAGTGTCAGATATGGGTTTGCTTTTTAGTTGTGGACTATATGAAAGATGTCTGCAGAGACTCAAATGGAATTCAGTGTTACATTTCCTTACTCCAAACCACCTCATTATTATCACTCTCTACACCCAAAACCCCTAAAGAAAAGCTAATCTTAGCACCTATCAAGTACCATCAATATGCTACTTAGTTGGTCTATGTTCTTTGAGAAGAGTGAGTAAGAAAATAAGGTAAACTAATCAAGTATCATGTGATGCATCTGTCCCACAAGCTGTACCTGGTGCTTTAATATTTGACTCCACTTTAGACTACTCACAGGGAAGAGTGACTAAAGAATAGTTACGGCTCTTCATTGCCTTTAATGGGAAGTAACTTCTGTCCCTTCTGCCCATAGCCCAGTGTCCATAATTATTTACAGACACTAACCAAACTCTAAAGATGCTGAAAGTGTGGTTTCCTGTGTACCTAGAGAACAGGATGAACCCTCCACATAGTATTCAACACCATATCCACATTCCTCCTCTACAAGCGCTTCTGCTGGGTTTTGGAAAATGTAGCAAAGTTTTCCAAGGGGACACAGCAGGGGTTGGATTAGACACAAAGTAAGTCTAGCTGCAAACCACAAGTTGCTTTATTATCTATCATGACAACATATACCTAGTGGAATCATTTCTTAGGGAATTGTTAAAGCATTCACTTTAAAATGGCATGCATTTAAAAATATCATTTGTAATGTTTCACCTCAATCCAATCTTAAAGAAACAAATTTTCTCTGAAATCTGAGTAAGTCTCATTTAGACTTTGCCCCTTATGTTGTTTTGTATCCTTCCCACCCTGAGACCTTCTGAAAATCTTGGGTTTAACACTAAAACTTTATTCACAAGGAGCTGTTGAATGAGAGCCATTTTTCTATCCAATCTTTAATCAATCTTTGCCTTTGTCCATCTAGTGTTTTCATAGTCAACGTAAGTTACCTTGCTGTGTTTCCTGTTCTTTCCATATTTCTCCACCATATGTCTCTAAGTGGTTCTGGGGTAATGCAGTACAATCTGAGAAGAAATATGTCTAGTGTGAGTGTGCATGCCTTCCCTGCCTCTCTAACCCACAGTTCCCCAGATCTGGTCTCTCTGACTGCCTGTTTGGTTCTCTCTCTCTCTCTCTCTCTCTCTCTCTCTCTCTCTCTCTCTCTCTCTCTCTCTCTCTGTGTGTGTGTGTGTGTGTGTGTGTGTGTGTGTATGTGTGTCCCCTTAACATCATGTTTAAATTTAAAACCCAAGAACATAGGAGTAATAGGAGTAGTATTAAGCAATAACTAAAAGCTGTATTTCCCTCACAGCATCTTGCTTACTTGCTTTGGAAGCCACAAAAAATGTATATAAGCAATATTTATCAAATTAAATCTTCAGTCTCCTAAAAGAGATAAGTGATGTGAATCATTGAAAAGTCAAGAAAGAAGCTTTGTAATAAGATAGTTCAGGAAAGCATAAACATTTGTATGCCCCAAATTGAAAGATCACATTCTGTTGAAAGTGAGGCTTCATACATCAAGGACATAATTTGATTTAAAAAAAATAACAATAATTACAAAAATAAAAATATAGACAAGTTAACACATTCATTAATTGAAAGTTTAATTGTATCATGAAGTTTCTTAACCAATCTATATGTGTATTTCAGTTAGTTTAATAGGGGATATTTATTCAACCCTCACCACATATTTATTGAATTCCCACTGTGTGGCAGGCCAAGGTCCATGAGCTGAGCTTACAGCAGAAAGCCAATGAAAAATTCCATCATTTCTCTCAAGGTTAGTTCTTGCTGAAGATGTGATTTCTACTTTCTGTGAAACTGAGGTATGAAGAAGTGAAGTATACTGTCAAAAGTCACATAATTTTTAGTATTCAGTCAGAAGTGTTGACGAGTCAGTAAAACACGGAGTAGGCTAACCACTACACTGCTGAAACATGAAGTGACAGTGTTAATAAAACAAGAGCAATGGCAGGTGATATTTTATGATGAAATGGTAGAGGCTATGTGACATTGCGTGGGCTATTTCAATCATTCTTCAGACTCTTGTGAGTACAACAACTAAAATAGATTTATAACATGAACACATTAAATTAGCCACCATGCTATAAACCTTTGCTTTTCTAAGTATTTGACTAGCTATGCTGTTCCTTTATCAATCTTCTCACCAGTTTATATAGAGATGATAGATAGATAGATAGATAGATAGATAGATAGATGAAAGATAGACATAATTATATATGTATATATATGATTACATATAATATATATGTATATATTGTTTTATATACAATATATAAGGCTTAATTTTGATTACCCATTTGTTTGTATAAAGAAATGCCTAGGGCATTTCTGAAGCAAACCTTCTAGTGCCTTTGTGAGGGCATTCTAGGCTGGATTAATTAAGGGGTAATACATACTCTGAATGTAGGTAACAGTATCCCATGGGCTGAGAATCACCACAGAATGAAAAGAGAAACAGAAAGAACAAGTTGAACATCTACCATGGCATTCTCCTTTCTCTGGTTCCTCATCTACCCAGATGTGAGGAAATTCCTACCAAAATAGTGGTGATCTGTTCCTGCCAACATGCCTTCTATGCCAGGACGAACTGTACCTTCAAATCACAAGCCAAAATAGAACCATCCTTTCTTAAATTGCTTCTTGTTGGGTATTGGGTCACAACAATGAGAAAAGTAATTAACAGAGTAATACAACCAGCCAGTACCAAAGACAACCAAGGAGTGTGAGTGTTTTTGCATACCTCTGTCTTCTTAAGGTGTTTTAGGACTAAGGGCATCTTTGAGCATTAGTTGTTTCCCAGTACCTGGCACATTGGTACTGCATAATAAATATCTCATTTGTAAATGCAAGATTTATAGAATCAGAGGCCTTGATCTTGTGATCAAAACAAATGATGTATGCTTCATGACTTCAAGAATTTCACAGCATTTTAGTGTCTACCACAATTTGAAAGAGTTGCTCTTAACCAATATTTAAAAAAAAAAAAAAAAGACCAAAAGCCAAAGCAAGCACTTGTGGCTGCATGGGAAGACCTGTGTATCCAAGGGAGATGGCTGAGTATTGTAGCCAAAGGAAACAAATTTTTCTGTTTCTCTATCAACCTTGGTTTGCACCCAGTTCAAAGAAATTAAGTCAGAAAGTATGCAAATTTTCAATACAGAAAAGTTTCCTTTAGCCAACGAGGCATACCCTCAGGAGCCACCACATTTGTGCATAGTAATACAAGCCATATCCTGTGTTCTAAACACATTATTGAATCCTCAGCAATTACTGGAATCTGCTGTTAGGAGTTGCAGTGAGGCCATTTTCAAAGTTGGCATGAAACAGAGAAATGATGAACTCAAGCTCCATGCATTTTCTTTTCCACTAATGAATACTTCTTTTGTTCCAAAGTCTCCCCAAGTGACTCTGCTTGACAATACAGGTAATTAATGGACCATTCTTATGGATTCAGATACTGCTGAAAATATGAGGGGACTTGATAATTGAATCTGTATCCAAACTTTCCCATTATCTAAATGACTAATAAGTCTACATTAAATTAATAATACTTTCTAGGAATTCTTTTAGAGCTTATTGATAATGCCCATTTGAAAACAGAAAATGTTGGTAGTGAAGCTTTGCCAAATCGGATCGGAGAAGGAATTCTCCTTGATTCCTGTTGAGATGATGTTTGCAATTGGAACTCACTAAAGTTGGAAAGAGTCCGTATTGAGGGCCAGTGAAAGGTCAGAGTTAAGTAATTAAGTTACAAGTTGATGCTGATTTATTTTTTAGTGTGTGTGTGTGTGTGTGTATGTGTGTGTGTGTTCATGTGCTTATGTGGGGATTAGATAATTTTTGATGTCCATTCTTGCTTTCTTCCTTAAGGCAGGGTCTCTTTGCTGTTTGCCACTAGGTAGGCCTGTCCAGCTGCCTGTCAGCTTGCAGGGAATCTCCTGTCTCTGCCTGTTGTCTCACCTTAGGAGCACTGCAGTTACAGACACACCCACTCATGGGCCCAGGCTCCATGTGTGTTCAAATCAAGGAATTTGACCTTGGATTGCCCACTGAGCCATCTCCTCACCTGTCAGGAGCCTTTGGTTTGCTCTTGTTCTCTTTTTAAGCTTTAATGACTGAGACATGCAATTTGTTTTAAATTTTGAAAAGGGGGATTTGAAATAGCTAACTTCCAGAGTTATAAGAAAAAAAATGTATTTGATACTTCTAGATTTTATTTTGATAAACCATCCTCAAAATCAATCAACTGTAGGATACCTCTATGGCAGAAATTAAAGTTCACTTGGCTCTTATTTCTGGAGGAGGTAAAGAAAAATGAGAGTTGAGACATCAAAACATGCAGCAGATTGTCTTTGTTGGCACTGGCCTTGACAGATGTTAACTCAAGTTTCTCTTTCTTCCAACACTATAGGGAGGAGTAAGAGCTAATGTAGGAAATGTGTGATTTAAGAATTATTTAAATAAAGGTTTCTTGTACTGAGGAATTTAATGATCTTTTCTTGTTCTGAAAATAATGAGTAACTTGAAAAGAATAACAGATGTTACAATTGCTCTCACTAAAATATCCCAGATATTATATTATTTGAGGAAGCACATGATAAACAATAAGTAATTACTCATAAAGATTGTTTGTTATTCATGGTGTAGCAGCTTCCAATGAGGCTAAAACGTTTTGTCTTAAAGGAGATCTCATTTAAACACAGGATATAAAAAGGAGGTGAAGTAGGATGTCCTAAGAGGAAATGAGACACTCCATTATCCTGCAACTCCTTTAAGTCAGGATATAAACAACTCAAAGGGTTCAGTGAGTCCCTAAAACTGACCAGAAACACTAGCTCCTCACTCCCCAACTCTAAGGATTGCAGAGACAGTCCCAGACAAGCTGAGCTGACTGGAAGAGGTTGAGACCAACTCTATTATCTGAAAAGGACATTGTTGAGCTGCCTGCAGGTTGTGCAGTGTGCTTCAGCTTTGGTGAGTTGTCACTCAAGCTGGGGAGGATTTGGTGATGCAGCTGACTGAGTCATTTCTGCTCCTGTAAGTAATAACAATAAACATTCTACTTGGGTGGTATCCTTATTTTGCTCTGTCATCAGCCATCTATTTGGGTAAGCTGATGTTTGCTCGTGGCTCCCCAGGAATAGTTTCACAGCACATCCCATGTTGTTTCACAGTAAATGAAGAAAATGTGAGACAAATTATTGAGGAAAAATGTTTTTCAGAATGTCATTGAAGAATTCATTGAGATCCCTTCTTGGGATAAAGAGAAGATAATTAGAGAGACCAGAAAGCAAAGAATGGTATATATGGCAATAAGCAAATTCAGAATGTCTCAGACTTTGCTAAAATGACACAGGCTTTTGGTGTTTAATAATGAATAAATTCAGTGTTCCAGTTTTCCTGAAGCACGAAATGCTAAAGGAGGGTGTTTAGAAACATTTATTTTTGTGGTCAAGTCAGTTTCAAAATGGTGAGCTATATCAGTCCACCATTCTAGAGATTGAAAATATTTTCTACTGACCAAATACACAAATTTTGGAGGGAAGAAATCAATATATTATGGTTCAACAGAACATTTTATAAACCAGCTGCTCCACAACATGAAACCCACACCTTGCACCATTATGGGGACCAAGAACCTGTGGCTAGAGAAGTCATAGCCTGAAGGGAAAACCTTCTTCTATCACACTGCTATTGAGATACAGTATTAAACCGGCCGCTGCTGATTGTTGGTATGCCCATAGACTAGTACATCTCAGACATCATCAGAGAAGCTTCTTTTTGCAGTCTACAGCAATTAGCAAAGACCAACAACTGCTCAAGGCGCAGAGAATGAGTGACTGTGGAGTGCTCAACAGTAAATGGGACATTTATATAATAGTTCTCTTCTTATATGGCTCTGGAATCATACAGAAGAGGCAGTGGAAAGATTCTAGGAGCCAAAAGTAGTGGATGGCTTCAAGCAGTATTCTCCGGACCCAATAGGGCACATGTGAACTTGTAGAAGTAATGAAAGCATGCATAACCTATGCAAGCCTACGCCAGAGAAAAATTCCACTGTGGAGCGTGAATCCCACTCCTAGCTGAATAACTACTGGTGACTGATAA